>NC_059072.1:144565427-144876431 GCF_020497125.1 Mauremys mutica | reverse complement strand
GATGTATCCCAAGTCAGAGCCACAGATTTGGCAGTGCAATAGAAGAGAGAACTGTATCATTGTGGAGGGGGATGGTATGAGTACACGTAAGTTTATCAGTAACTGTACTCTGAGCGAGGTTAAGAATTGCTGTAAGGTCACAGAGGACATCCATACCCAAAATAGTCCCCTGTGCATTTGGAGACAGAGACACATACACACAATCAGGGGTCGGCAACTTTTCAGAAGTGGTGTGCTGAATCTTCATTTATTCACTCTAATTTGAGGTTTTGCATGCCAGTAATACATTTTAACATTTTTAGAAGGTCTCTTTCTATAAGTCTATAATATATAACTAAACTATTATGTAAAATAAATAAGGTTTTTTAAATGTTTAAGAAACTTCATTTAAAATTAAATTAAAATGCAGAGCCCCCCCGGACCGGTGGCCAGGACCCAGGCAGTGAGTGCCACTGAAAATCAGCTTGTGCGCCGCCTTCAGCACGTGTGCCATAGGTTGCCTACCTCTGGATTAGACACTACAAGAACAGGGTAACTTTTGTAAGCCATGAGTTGTGCACCTCCTACCCCTGAAATAGTAATATACTGTTTAGTAGTGGGGAGTGGGAAGTCATTAATGGAAACAGACACTTCTGTTTCCATGAGAATTCTGCATGGCCGGCCCCTTATCCATGCTTATAATTGTTGCCTCAAGGGATTTATATCTGCATCAGCTGTACTGACAGGAAAGAGGGAGCTGCTGGATCCTAGTGGATCATGGAATTTAAAAGCCTGGCCATTTCCTCTTTACTCAAGCGTGAGTAAGGGTTAGCAGTCAGTTGAGACACTGGGTGGGGCTGTTGTTGGTTACCCAGGGTTATTCGGCTTGGACACCTGGCTGCCCAATGTCTGGTCTCTCTGCACACAAAACACTGTGAGGTAGGGTGGGCAGGACCAGGTTGAAAAGGCAGTGAAGTACTGCAGGGATTCAACTGGCCATGATTCTGTCTTTTGGGTTTTGCGCCTGCAGTTCTTTGGGTATGCCGCCCAAGACACCCACAATTATAGCAAGTTACATTATCTTTTGCTGTTACCACAGCAATGCAAGCAGCCTTGCTCCTTATCTCTTTGGCCTGTCTGGCTTCGCATTCAGAGGCCCACATACAGATGGATTCATAATCAGAGCCTGGGTTCACTCCCAAATTAAGGGGTGTTTGCAGGTGAGAGTTAAAACCTTCCTTTAACATCTTTAAAAATGCCTGATCCATTTTCTTTGAGTCTGCAATGCAGGCATTGCTGGAATTCATCTCCCCCTTTCTCTCACAGTACTGAGACACTGGCTCATCTTTGCCTTCTATGCAGCCCACGATCAGTCCCCAATTACCAGCTCCGTTTCCCAAAGCTTCTTGGATGCCTTCCTTAAACTCAATGCAGGCCAGGGTCATATCATTTTCAAGTTCAAATTTAACTGAGGCCCAAATGCCATTTTGGTGCCCTTCTGTAGGGATCTTGGCCCATGATAGATGGGGGCATTTAGCTTTTGTTAAGATATAAAGATCCCTGGGATGTAACGTATAGGTGGTAACCATCTGGCTTATTCTTTTCCAGAATATCAAATTTTGGTCTTTGGGCTTAAATCAGGGAGATATTTCAGTAAGCCCCTTATTTCCTCAGTGCTGAGAGGAGTGTACTTATAAGTATTATGAGCCACTCTGTTTTCACCTGACCCCCGAATGGTGACTTGCGGAGGGGCCAAGGGAGCACTGGCACTTAATTTTGGGTTAAAGGGAGGAGGGAGGAGGTGGAGGGGGCCAAATTATCTTGATATTTCCCCATGAGTGCCAGGTTCCAATTGTGAATTTGTTTCTTAAGGTGTTTCCAGTTAATTTCATTTTGGTCTCTCAGTATCATTGCTTGAGTCAGGGTTAGTAAAATCACCACAACACACTATCCATCATACTCATACCCTCATTCCATCCATCTTTTGCCATTATCTTTTGAACCTTGTCATATTTCCCTTTCATAAAATCAATGAGTCTCCCTTCCATCGAGGGCATCACTCATGTTCCCCGGGGGCCAGTCAATGAGTCTCCCTTCTGTAGAGGGTATCATTGGTGCACCCTGGGGCAGACCAATGAGTCCCCTCACCCCACCCCCCATGGAGGGTATCGTTGACACATTCTGGGGCAATTCATAAGACATTGTATCCCCAGCTTCCTGAAACCCACTTAAGCAGCGCTCCAGGGGAGACTGACTGAGCACACCCTTGTACTCAGGTTACTGCAGCACACACTCCAGTGCTCAGTACCTGGCAGTGCAGCCTTCACCTCCATCGATTCCTGCACCCCAACAACCTTGGCCACAAACACAGTCTCGTTCAGTCCTCTTGCCTGTGAGTCCTATATGTGGTTTGTATTAAAAAAGGGGTATGGAAAGATGCCTCAGAGTTCCAAACCAAGGTGTGTGCTAAAGGTGGTAAGTAAAAAGGTACTCACCTCTATCCTTGGTTGTGAGAAACTCTTCGAGGATTCTCAATCACACCCTGCTCACTGCGCCAAAACTGTTAGGCAAAAAGATTATTTTCCCCCAAGAATCAGGCAAGCACAGACAATACTGAAGGGGGTTTATTTATGGACTGACAAGCAGCTTCAAAAATATGGTGCCGCCATAGCCAGTTATACACATTCTCTTATCTCTGGGGAAGGAGGCAGGGTGGGGGTGGAGGATAGGGATGAATGCTTACAGATATCCAGTGGGCTGTGAAGGAAGGGTTTATTCTGTTGTAAGAACTAAGTTACTGGGCGGTGTGGCAGAGCTCCAACCTTATCCCTGTGGGTCCCATGCTTCCAGGTGGCTTATGCTAGCCTCAAAGGCTCACTGCAACTTTCCATGTAGCCCTTCTCACTCTAGGGCCAAGGTACAATCTACTGAGCCCTTTTCATCATAAGCCAGCAAGGAGGTTGGTGAGAGAACTCCCACAGTCTCTCTTGCCCCTACAGGCTTATTCATGAACAGTTTAGCCTCCTGTCCTGACAGGAGCCTGTCTTCCCTTCCCAAGAGGTGTTTCTGTAGTGGCAGGTTGGGGGGAATCCAGGCCCACCCTCTACTCCGGGTTCCAGCCCAGGCACCCTAATGGCAGTAGCTGTTGGCAGATGACCTTTCACTGCCAAGGTTGCTACATTTCCCTGGGCCACTTCCCCACAGCTCTCCCGCTTCTCTCTCTTAACACCTTCTTCACCTTAGGGCTCCCTTTCTAGTAGTTTGAGGGTTATCTTCATAACCCAGCCTTTCAGCAGCATTTCCTCTAACCTGGCTCTTCTTGGCCTGTCTGGAGTGAGCACTTTTATAGTATCAGAAGGGCCTTAATCAGAGTCAGGTGCTTAACAGCCTCACCTGACTCTTTGCAGGTTAATTGGAGTCAGGTGTTCTCATTAGCCTAACGGCTTCAACTGACTCGTTGCAGGCTAATTGGAGTCATGCGTCCACCCTAGCCCGGAGCAGCTCCTGCTCTGGTCAGTCAGGGAACAGAAAACTGCTTATCCAGTGGCCTGGGTCTATCACAGCAGGTATTAACCATGTAAGTTTATCAGTTATTTACAATTATCAGTGCCTTTTGAGCTACTGAAACATTCCTGCTTGTTCTGCAGTTTTTGTTCTAGATGTTAGCTAAATCATGTATTGACAGAGACTATGTCCTTGCTCCTCAGCAGCTTCTGTCTTTTCTGCTGGCTAAATTTTAACTCCTTTCTGACAGTATAAAGCTTATACAGGGTAAATTCATAAATTGTTAGCCCTCTATATCACTGATAGAGAGAGATGCACAGCTGTTTGCTTCCCCAGGTATTAATCACTTACTCTGGGTTTCTTAATAAACAAAAGCGATTTTATTAATTATAAAAAGTAGGATTTAAGTGGTTTCAAGTAATAACAGCCAGAACAAAGTAGGTCAGAAAGCAAAATAAAACAAAAAATGCAAGTGTAAGACTAGACGCCTTCCTAGTCTGGTGCCAATCCTTTCCCCTGGTACAGTCCTTTTTAGTTCCAGCAGACGTCTCAGATGGTAAGCAGGGGTTTTCTCATGACTGGCAGCCCCCTTTTTCCTGCTCCACCCCCCTTTTATAGCTTTGGCACAAGGTGGGAATTTTTTGTCTCTCTGGGTCCCCACCCCTCCTTCTAAATGGAAAAGTACCAGATTTAAGATGGATTTCATTACCAGGTGACATGGTCACATGTCACTGTAAGACCCCTAATCTCCATTTCCCATGGGCCTGGCCACAAATACACAGGAAGGCTTTCAAATAACTATGGTTGAGACTTTAGACTGCATGCTTATATTTTATTTTATTTTATTTTGGTAACTAACTCTGACTTTTTGCCTATCACTTAATATCACTTAAAATCTAGCTTTATAGCTAATAAATCTGTTTGTTTATTCTACCTGAAGCAGTGCATTTGGTTTGAAGCATGTCAGAGACTCCCCTTGGGATAACATGCCGGGTACATATCTATTTATTTTTTTTAAATTGATGAACTCATATAAGCTTGCAGTGTCCAGTGGGAATAACTGGACACTGCAAGATGGTGGTTCCTACAGTTGTGTCTGAAACCAGAGATATTGGCTAGTGTCATTCGGTTGCACAATCCAAGGAGCAGCTTACATGCTAGAGGCTGTTCAAGAACACCCCAGGAGTGGGGGTTCTCACAGCAGAGCAGGGTAAGGCTGGCTCCCAGAGTCAAGGACTGGAGTGACCTAGCACATCACCGGTCCAGATAAAAAAAAAAATTCCTGTCTCAACTCAGAATTCAAAGTCAAAATCTCAAAAATCAATCCCCTCTGCCCTGAGAAACTTTGGTTTGAATCAGTTGAAATAGTGTGTTTTGCTTTTGACCTCATTTTTTCCCCTTAAGTTTTTTTTAGTCTAGGCTTACTAAAATTACAAAACAAAAAGTCATTTTGCCTCAACAACCCCCCCAAAAAACTTTTTGTTTAGAAAATGTCATAATGGGTTATTCTGACAACTTTTTTCCAGTAATTTTTTGAGTCATGAGATTTGCTGGAACCAACCCTGTTTCATGAATGCTTCAGTTTTCGACATATTGGCATTTTTCAGCTTGTGCACACACCCACACACAGTTCATCAAAAAACTCCCAGTTCTACCCATAATAGGGATCCTAGTGTGGCCACTTCCTGACTGCTAAGTGATGGCATTTCCAAACCCAGAGGTCAAAAAAATCAGATGACATACCCAACCCATGAGATTTGTTTCTAACTCTAATTGCATGTCCAGCCATTTCCAGTGCATACTGTCCCATCCTGGACATGTACATGATATCACCAGTGCTCATGATCAAAGGAGCAGGAAACAAATTTCCCAGGGCGTTGAAAAGCAATGATTGCTGTTCTCCATTTGCCAGTTGAAAAGTGCCATTTCAGATGCAGCTCTATCATCCTGCCCCACCCCCTCTTTGCCAGTGACTAACTCAAAAGATCTACCATTAGAGCTTGGAGGTTGGCAAGGGCTGAGAGCCATTTTTAAATCTGAAAGTGGAGACTGTGATGGTCATTTTATATTAGTTTAGGGGGAAGCTGTATGTAGGTGTTACCTTAGGTGTTTGGATTCTACTGGTTCTGTGTCCCCTGGCACTGCATAACTTGCCTGGCACATTATGTGCTTTATTACATTGATTAGGTGCTGATCCATAGGTCGTGCTTGCCTGTGTGCCTTGGGCTTGTTCCTATGATGCAATTATCTGTAGCAATCTCTCTGGGCTCGTCCACCAAATATAAAGGATGTGACTGTTTGCATCCCAATACTAAGTTTTTCAGTTGTTTATTCAGCTGTATTAAGCACTCCACACAATATACCCAGGCACACCACCTTGATGATCTATTATTTATCTTTGATATTACAGCAGTGCTCAGAGACCTTAGTCAGGCCCCATTTTGGTTGTTTTTGTACAAACACAGACCCTACCACAGAAATCTTACCATCTAAACGAGCTGGAAGGCTGTGAAGCGACATTCCCTCAGTCTGGCAGGAAGACTTAGCAGCTCCTCACTTGTCTGAAGTTTGTCTTTCCTTCCTGCTTGATGACTCTGTTTACTGCTTAAATGCAAATTAAGCACAGCCCACATTTCTTTGTTTAGGACAGACCTGTTTGCCAACTTCCATTTGGGCTGGGCTGTGGGGTTTGGAACATGTTAACACTGTACACGGGGATCTTATAACTTCACAAACAATGTTGTCATACATATTTTACCAGAACAGTAGTGACCAGCAAATTATGAGTTTTCAAATGATACCTTGCAAGACATACTTTGTACAAAGATTATTACAATAATGCATAGGGTATGAATACAAGGGTGTATTCTGTCTCAAGGATTCAAGAAGCTCTGTTGATAACTCCCTCTCCTACAGAATCTGAATTAGGGTCCCAGGTATCCATTGGCCAAAACCTAACAACATTACTGGGGGATGAGGGGATCTCCCCTGTGCAAAGGAAGCAGCTCCTCCAATTGATCGAGGACTTTATAACTGTATTTTCCCCCTCCTCCAGAGGGGAGGGATAGCATTGGTCTGCTAAACCGAGGCTTGTGTGCTCAATCCTTGAAGGGGCCATTTAGGGAACTGGGGTAAAGCTCTGTCTGGGGATTGGTCCTGCTTTAAAAAGGGGGTTGGACTAGATGACCTCCTGAGGTCCCTTCTAACCCTGATATTCTATGATTCTAGTCCAACATCACCTAGTGATTACCTTGGGCCAGCTAGTCAGGGAGAACCCTAGACCATTGCCCCGGAGGATGCAGGACTGTCCAAGAAGTACAAGCAATGCTGGAGATGGGGGTAATTGTGGAGTCCCAAACTGAGCAGAGGATCCCATAGTACTTGTTCCCAAACTGTACTGTTTGACTGGGTTTTTATCAACTTCAGGAAGGTTAATTCCATCTCAAAAAAAGGTTATTGGTAGATCCCTTTATCCCCCTCCTCATATGAGAAAACACTTTTCTACACCCCTTTCAGGAACTTTCAGTTCAAAACTATGTCTTTTGGCCTCCATGGAGCTGCTGCAATTGTCCAATGGCTTATGAATAGGATCCTCAGCCCCCACCATCAATATGCCACAGCCTAGACAACGTGATTGTTTATAGTCCTACCTTGGAAGACCACCTGTAGCACTTAAAGGCAGTGTTAAAAGCCCTCCAGGATGCAAGACTAATGGCCAACCCTGCAAAATATAGATTAGCCCTGGGTGAGGTAACCTATCTGGGGTTCCATGTAGGCAGCAGCATTGTGAAAACAGTGGCTGACATGGTATAGCCCCTACCAGCATGCCCAATACCCCAGACAAAGAGGCAAATGAGGCATTTTCTCAGCCTGGCATGATATTACTGTAGGTTTATCCCCATTTTCAGCTCAGTTGTGGCCCTCCTTATAGACTTCATAAAAGGAAACAACTCCTAAAAGATCCCAGTGGGATGAGAAATGCAAGGAAGCTTTTAGTGAACTGAAAGCATGACTATGCCAGGCACCCGTGCTCCATGGCACCAATTTTCCCCGTAAATTCATACTGCACACAGATGCCACAGACGTTGGACTCAACACCATACTCTCACAAGACTTCAGAAAAGAAGAACACACAATCCTATACCTGAGTAGGAAGCTATTCCTTAAAGAAAAGGGCTATTCAATTATTGAAAAGGAGGCACCAGCTGTTCAATGAGCAGTGGATTCCCTCCAGTATTACCTGTTGAGTAGCCCCTTCTCCCTGATCATGGATCACATTACCCTGCAGTGGATCCAGACAAAAAAGACATAAATCCTCATATAATCCAATGGTACCTTGTGCTACAACGCTATAGTTTCAGAGTATAACATTCGGTGGGAAAAGACCATGATAACACCCATTTCTTTTTGTGGGAAATGGGGATGGAGACAAACAACTCCAGAATGGCCTTTTCAACTTGAGGGGTAGGATGTGAAGGTCCATGCCCTCACTCTGGTGGAGAGGAGACTAACGAGCTTGTCTGGGATCGTTCCAGACTAATGAGGCACACCCGTAAGGCTTGCTATGCCTGGAGGCAGGGAGAGTTTAAAAAGGGAAAACCTGCCACAGGAAGGTGTGGTGAACAGGATGAGGACTGCCACACCTCTAAGACTGCTGACCACAGACAGAGAGCAGAAGGAGACAGTTGCAGGCCTTACCACCCCTGAAATTACCTAGATCATCTGTAAAGCCACAGGCCAAAAGGTGGGGCTAGAGGTAGGCCTTAATCAAAAAAAATAGACCCATTCATAAACCAAGCCCAAAGGGCTGAATTCCAAAAGACTGCCTAAGTGACAGGCCACCTTTGCTTTGTTTTTCTTTTCTTTCATTCAAGTTTTCCTCCCTCGTAAGGGAAGGAGAGAGAGAGGGGAAAAAAACCTTTATTTTGTTTGTTTTGCTTAGAGAACTTCACATATGCTGTGCTCTGGGGAAGGACATTATACACAATTTGAAGCAGAGTCTAATGAGGACTCAGGGGAACTCCTGATTCTCCCCCCCCCCGCCCCCAACAGAGGTCTTTAAGACTATATCACAGTGCCCCACTGTCTCTTAAGCAGCTTGTTCCTGGAGAGACCACACCCTGAAAGGAGAGGAGATTGGCAGAGTGTAAGGGGTGGTTTGTGTATTGTCACCTTCTAGTTGCTAGCTCACAGAGGAGACAAGGGATTTGCTACTGCTATCACCTATGGGAAATCTCTGGGTCAAAATCATTTTGAGAAATAATTGTAAAAGGGTTTCTACTAGGAGAGTGCTAGGGGTCTGCTATAGACCCCCAGGGTCAGACTTGTATATTGATAAAGATGTCTGTAATATTATTATTAGAGAGAGAGATTATTGGGAATTTATCAGAGTTGGTGACTTTAACTTCCTTGATATAGATTGGAGAATAAATGCTACTAATATTGGTAGGACCCAACGATTTCTGGATGATATAGATGTCAGTTTTCTTCATCAAATTGTCATTGAACCAACAAGGGGTGATGCAATTTGAAATATGTTTTTGAAAAGCAGTGAGGACATCACAGAAGAGTTGGTCGTAGGAAATAACATTGGATTGAGTGATCATTAACTGATTCAATTTAAATTAAATCAAAACCAGGTCATCAACTGTGTTTTTTTATTTGTTTGTTTGTTTCAAAAGGGAAGACTTTTGGAAACGAAGGGAATTAATTAAAAAAGACAGACTGAACAGCTCAAGGACCTAAATGAGAAGGAAGCTTGAAATTTCTTCATAACAACTATGCAGAAACTATCTGATATTTGCATCCCAATCAAGGGTAAAAAACATTTAGGGAAAGGCTCAGGCCCAGCTGGATGAATAACCAACTCAAACAGGTACTAGAAATAAACAGAGAGCCTATAGGGGTGGAAAAAGGTGTTAATCATCAAAGAAAACTGCCTCTCAAAGGCTAGAACATGTAGGAATAAAGTGAGAATTGTGAAAAGTTAAACTGAATTAACTCTTGCCAAGAAAATTAAAATAAACAATAAGAGGTTTTTTAGTTATATAAATAAGAAGAGAATAAGGAAGGATGAAGCAGGGCTGCTATGCAGTGTGGCTGGGAAGGAGATTAAAGATAATTAAGTGTGGCCCAAAGACTAAATTAATACTTTGCCTCAGTTTTCAGAAAGGATGATAATATGGAACTTGGGTGTGAAGGCAGGACAGCTGATGGAAATGAGTGTCTAAAAATGGAAAATACCATGTCTGAGTTAGAAGAAAACTTGAAGAGCTTAATGTGCACAAATCAGGGGGACTGGATAATTTCTATTACAGCATACTAAAAACTGGCACATGAGATTGTTACTCTGGTAGCAAGGATTTTTAATAAATCTACCTATTTGGGGGTAATAACATAACTGGCAAATACCTAACATCATACCTATATTTAAGAAAGGGAGGGGGGGCAAATGATCCAGGCAATTACAGACCTCAGTAGTATGCAGGGCTTTAGAACAAATTGTGAAGGCAAGAATAATGAAATTCATAGAGGTAAATAGTAAAGGGATGCAATGCAGCATGGGTGTACCAAAGGTTCTAGGCTCACCTCTCATTGTACATATGAAGTGCCGCACATGGATCCTTTATGTGAACTGTGAGGTGACTAATTGCTAACCAACTTTAGCAGCTCAGCACTTCTAGGGCCTTATCCAACTCCCAATGAAGTCAGTGGAAAGACTTGCATTGACTTCAGTTAAATGCAAAGAATAAAGTCAATGCAAGTTGGTTCAGATCCCTGGTGAGAAACTTGATATAGCAAATACTGAAGCCAATGAGAAATTGTTGAGCAAACCCATCGAGAGCTGACATCCCCTGTGTGACAAGCGTAGTGCTGGAATGAACGCCTCAGGGAATAGCAACTACAATTGCAACACAAATCAAACTGGCAAGTGGTGCAACTTGTACACCTCAAGGGCTGTTCTGGAGTTAGGAACAATTCCTAAGGGTTCATAGGTTAAAGGAGTTTCTCCTGGGTGGTAGGACAGCTTGGACTAAAAAATTTTTAGCCAGCAGCCCTGGTTTACCTGAACTCGAGTAAGCCATCTGGTCCACTAGATCTCCTGGTGAGGTTTATAAACTTCAACCTTTGTTAACTCCTTTAACAAGCTCCTTCCAATCCACAAGAGTGATCAAGGCATCTGTCTCCTCCAGATTAGACAATTGCCACTTACTCTGCCAGAGACTGATCCTAAAACACACACCTGGTGCAGCATGTGGTGACCTGCCATGTAGGCAGAGTTGACTGAACACATCACACCAGAGCTACACCCCCTGCAATGATTGCCAATTGAATTCTGGGCCCACTTTAAGGTCTTCAATCTCACCTGCAGAGCACCAAGTAAGACAGGGACTCAATTGTTTCAGTGACTGCCTGTATTGCTGTGTCCCTGTGACGTTATTGATATAAACTGGGACCATATAGAACATGGTTTGCAACCAAGGTCCTGTAGTGGCACCAAATCTTAGGTAAATGGGGTCATATAAGGTGTCTAAGACCAGGTTATGGGTTGCTGGTTATGATTATGCTGTCTGTATGTCTGTATCATTTTGTAGTTGAAGTTATAAGTACTGGCTCTATACTGTCTGTATTTTGTATTTGTACTCTGCTTCTGGGTGACACCGCAGACAAGTTGGTGTTAGCTCTGCCTAGCCTGGTTGATGGCCCATTAAGGATCATCAGCTACACAATTGACCCATCGAGAGGAGGCAGATACGTCTTGTAACTCAGCAAAGTATGCAGGGACTTGCCCATGTGACTCCAGACTCCATTTTGCTGTAATTTTCCACAGTAAGGACAAAGAGGTTCTTACACCTGGAAAAGCCTATATAAGGCTAATGCCTCATCTCCATCTTGTCTTCAATCCTGCTTCTTACCTCTGGAGGGACTTTGCTACAAACTGAAGCTCTGCACAAAGGACTGATGACCCATCCCAGCAGCGGATGATCTCCAGAGATTTGATCTGAACCTGCAGTTTATTCTGTCACTGCTACAAGCCTGAACTAAGAACTTTGCCATTACTGTATGTAATTGATTCCATTTAACCAATTCTAGCTCTCATCTCTATCTTTTTCCTTTTATGAATAAACCTTTAGATTTTAGATTCTAAAGGATTGGCAACAGTGTGATTTGTGGGTAAGATCTGATGTGTATATTGACCTGGGTCTGGGGCTTGATTCTTTGGGATCGAGAGATCCTTTTTCTTTTATTGGGGTGTTGGTTTTTATAACCATTCATCCCCAGGACGAGTGGGACTGGTGGTGATACTGGGAGACTGGAGTGTCTAAGGAAATCGCTTGTGTGACTTGTGGTTAGCCAGTGGGGTGAGACCGAAGTCATTTTTGTCTGGCTGGTTTGGTTTGCCTTAGAGGTGGAAAAACCTCGGCCTTGGGCTGTGACTGTCCTGTTTGAGCAATTGGTCCTGAATTGGCACTCTCAGTTGGGTCCCGCCAGAACCGCATCTAGACAGACTTATGTGTAGTGCTGGGCAGGAGCAGGTGGTCGTGGTACATGTAGGTACCAATGACATAGGGAAGGGTTGGAGAGATGTCCTGGAAGCCAAATTTAGGCTGCTAGGGAAGAGACTGAAATCCAGGACCTCTATGGTGGCATTCTCAGAAATGCTCCCAGTTCCACACGCAGGGCCAGGTAGGCAGGCAGAGCTTCAGAGTCTCAATGCGTGGATGAGATGATGGTGTAGAGAGGAGGGGTTCACGTTCATTAGGAACTGGGGAAACTTCTGGGATGGGAGGAGCCTATACAGGAGAGATGGGCTCCACCTAAACCAAAGTGGAACCAGACTGCTGGCACTAAACATTAAAAAGGTTGTAGAGCAGTTTTTAAACTAGGAGATGGGGAAAGCCGACTGCTGCAGAGGAGCGTGTGGATCGGACACAGACTTCTCTTAGGGGAGAGTCTGATGATAGAGAATCTCCAGATTATAGTCAGGAGCAGAGGACTGAAGAGTATAATGTAAGGGCCGGATCAGATGATAAACAGTCACATAAAAAAGAATCTGGCACATCAGAAAAAGGCAGGCTAATAAACAGGGACAAGTTTTTAAAGTGCTTGTACACAAGTGCTAGAAGTCTAAATAATAAGATGGGTGAACTAGCGTGCCTTGTGATAAAGGAGGATATAGATATAATAGGCATCAAAGAATCCTGGTGGACTGAGAGCAATCAATGGGACACAATCATTCCGGGGTACAAAATATATCGGAAGGACAGAATAGATAGTGCAGGGAGAGGAGTGGCACTATATGTGAAAGAAAATGTAGATTCAAATGAAGTAAAAATCTTAAGTGAATCCACAGGTTCCATAGAATCTCTATGGATAGAAACTTCATGCTCTAGTAAAAATATAACATTAGGGATCTATTATCGACCACCTGACCAGGACAGTAATAGTGATGATGAAATGCTAAGGGAAATTAGAGAGACTATCAAAATTAAGAACCCAATAATAGTGGGGGATTTCAATTATCCCCATATTGACTGGGAACATTTCACTTCAGGACGAAATGCAGAGATAAAATTTCTCAATACTTTAAATGACTGCTTCATGGAGCAGCTGGTACGGGAACCCACAAGGGGAGAGGCAACTCTAGATTTAATCCTGAGTGGAGCGCAGGAGCTGGTCCAAGAGGTAACTATAGCAGGACCGCTTGGAAATAGTGACCATAATACAATAGCATTCAACATCCCTATGGTGGGAAGAACACCTCAACTGCCCAACACTGTGGCATTTAATTTCAAAAGGGGGACCTATACAAAAATGAGAGGGTTAGACAAAAGTTAAAAGGTACAGTGACTAAAGTGAAATCCCTGCAAGTTGCATGGGCCCTTCTTAAAGACACCATAATAGAGGCCCAACTTCAATGTATACCCCAAATTAAGAAAAACAGTAAAAGAACTAAAAAAGAGCCACCGTGGCTTAACAACCGTGTAAAAGAAGCAGTGAGAGATAAAAAGACTTCCTTTAAAAAGTGGAAGACAAATCCTAGTGAGGCAAATAGAAAGGAGCACAAACACTGTCAACTTAAGTGCAAGAGTGTAATAAGAAAAGCCAAAGAGGAGTTTGAAGAACGGCTAGCCAAAAACTCCAAAGGTAATAACAAAATGTTTTTTAAGTACATCAGAAGCAGGAAGCCTGCTAAACAACCAGTGGGACCCCTTGACGATCGAAATACAAAAGGAGCGCTTAAAGACGATAAAGTCATTGCGGAGAAACTAAATGGATTCTTTGCTTCAGTCTTCACGGCTGAGGATGTTAGGGAGATTCCCAAACCTGAGCTGGCTTTTGTAGGTGACAAATCTGAGGAACTGTCACAGATTGAAGTGTCACTAGAGGAGGTTTTGGAATTAATTGATAAACTCAACATTAACAAGTCACCGGGACCAAATGGCATTCACCCAAGAGTTCTGAAAGAACTCAAATGTGAAGTTGCAGAACTATTAACTAAGGTTTGTAACCTGTCCTTTATATTGGCATCGGTACCCAATGACTGGAAATTAGCTACTGTAACGCCAATATTTAAAAAGGGCTCTAGAGGTGATCCCGGCAATTACAGACCGGTAAGTCTAACGTCGGTACCGGGCAACTTAGTTGAAACAATAGTTAAGAATAAAATTGTCTGACACATAGAAAAACATATACTATTGAGCAATAGTCAACATGGTTTCTGTAAAGGGAAATCGTGTCTTACTAATCTATCAGAGTTCTTTGAAGGGGTCAACAAACATGTGGACAAGGGGGATCCGGTGGACATAGTGTACTTAGATTTCCAAAAAGCCTTTGACAAGGTCCCTCACCAAAGGCTCTTATGTAAATTAAGCTGTCATAGGATAAAAGTGAAGATCCTTTCATGGATTGAGAACTGGTTAAAGGACAGGGAACAAAGGGTAGGAATTAATGGTAAATTCTCAGAATGGAGAGGGGTAACTAGTGGTGTTCCCCAAGGGTCAGTCCTAGGACCAATCCTATTCAATTTATTCATAAATGATCTGGAGAAAGGGGTAAACAGTGAGGTGGCAAAGTTTGCAGATGATACTAAACTGCTCAAGATAGTTAAGACCAAAGCAGATTGTGAAGAACTTCAAAAAAGATCTCACAAAACTAAGTGATTGGGCAACAAAATGGCAAATGAAATTTAATGTGGATAAATGTAAAGTAATGCACATTGGAAAAAATAACCCCAACAATAACCCCATACAACATGATGGGGGCTAATTTAGCTACAACAAGTCAGGAAAAAGATCTTGGAGTCATCGTGGATAGTTCTCTGAAGATGTCCATGCAGTGTGCAGAGGCGGTCAAAAAAGCAAACAGGATGTTAGGAATCATGAAAAAGGGGATAGAGAATAAGACTGAGAATATATTATTGCCCTTATATAAATCCATGGTACGCCCACATCTCGAATACTGTGTACAGATGTGGTCTCCTCACCTCAGAAAAGTTATTCTAGCACTAGAAAAGGTTCAGAAAAGGGCAACTAAAATGATTAGGGGTTTAGAGAGGGTCCCATACGAGGAAAGATTAGAGGCTAGGACTCTTCAGCTTGGAAAAGAGAAGACTAAGCAGGGATATGATAGAGGTATATAAAATCATGAGTAATGTTGAGAAAGTGGATAAGGAAAAGTTATTTACTTATTCCCATAATACAAGTACTAGGGGTCACCAAATGAAATTAATAGGCAGCAGGTTTAAAACAAATAAAAGGAAGTTCTTCTTCACACAGCGCACAGTCAGCTTGTGGAACTCCTTACCTGAGGAGGTTGTGAAGGCTAGAACTGTAACAATGTTTAAAAGGGGACTGGATAAATTCATGGTGGCTAAGTCCATAAATGGCTATTAGCCAGGATGGGTAAGAATGGTGTCCCTAGCCTCTGTTCGTCAGAGGATGGAGATGGATGGCAGGAGAGAGATCACTTGATCATTGCCTGTTAGGTTCACTCCCTCTGGGGCACCTGGCATTGGCCACTGTCGGTAGACAGATACTGGGCTAGATGGACCTTTGGTCTGACCTGGTACGGATGTTCTTATGTCACAGTCCCACCATACCCACTGTGGGACATTCAACTGAAGGAACTCAGGTTTCAGTCTGGGGGAGGGTGTCTTCATGCATCCGACGAAGTGGGTATTAACCCACAAAAGCTCATGCTCCAAAACGTCTGTTAGTCTATAAGGTGCCACAGGACTCTTTGCTGCTTTTACAGATCCAGACTAACACGGCTACCCCTCTGATACTCAATCTCTTGAGGCTGGGAAGTGTCCTGACTCAGTGGGCCAAAATTATAACCAGTGTAAGCAGATGACACTTCACAAAATTCAGACAGCTCTGCCAATGTCCTGTATCCCCCACTCCTCTACCTGCTATTCCAGTCCTGAGCTCCCCATACTGCTCTGGCAATCCCTTCAAGCTTCATTTGGAAACGTCACAACAAAGAGAGCCTTATGATTTGTAACATACCGTAACTCCTCACTTAGGGCTTGGCTACACTTGCAGGTGTGCAGCGCTGGGAGTTATAGCTGTCTTCGTACAGCTGTGTAGGGAAAGTGCTGGAGTGTGGCCACATCTGCAGCATTTGTAGCACTGTTGGGAGTGGTGCATTATGGGCAGCTATCCCAGCGTTCAAGTGGCTGCAACATGCTTTTCAAAAGAGGGGGGAGGGGTGGAGTGTGACAGGGAGCCGTGGGGGAGACAGAGAGAGAGGATTTTTGGAGCTGACACTGTGTGAGCTCCCTGCCTTGCAAGTTCTAAGGACTGGAAGATACACAGCACCAACTTTCAATCATTGTAAAAGTTTGGACCCCTTCCCCCACCCCTCTCTTATTCACTAAATGCAAATAGCCTTCAGACCAGATAAGCAGCTGCTCCAAAACGGACTCCCCTCTTTCCCCCCCCCCGCCCACCCGCCGTGTTGCTTCTCTCCTCAGGCAAATACTAGCTGTGAACATTCCAAAAGAATCCCCCTGCCTGCCTCTGCTGGAGCAAACAGTAGCTGAATTTGTTTTTTAGATAAGCAGCTCCAGGAGCCCGGAGTTCACAACAAAACAGCAGAGTGGCTGAACAGGCATTCTGGGATACCTCCGAATACCTCGGAGGCCAATTACAGCGCTTTTGGTGGCCACACTTGCGGAGCAGTGCTGCATCACCAGCGCTGCAATCCTTATACCCCAGGCAGAGCAGGAGTACAGCCAGCGCTGCAGCCAGGGAGATGCAGCGCTGTATGTGCCTTGCAAGTGTGGACAGTGACTAAGGCCTTGTCTACACTACAAGACTATTTCGAATCAACTTAGTTCGAATTTGTGGATTCGACCTTATGAAGTCGAATTTGTGTATCCATACTAAATACACTAATTCGAATTTCTGAGTCCACATTCACGGGGCCAGCGTCGACTTTGGAAGCGGTGCACTGTGGGAAGCTATCCCACAGTTCCCGCAGTCCCCGCTGCCCATTGGAATGCTGGGTAGAGCCCCCAATGCCTGCTGGGGGGAGAAATGTGTCGAGGGTGGTTTTGGGTAAGTGTTGTCATTGAACCGTCAATCACAACCTCCCTCCCTCCCTCCTTGAAAGCGCCTGCGGGCAATCTGTTCGTGCACTTTTCTGGTCAGTGACAGCGCGGACGCCACAGCACTGCAAGCACGGAGCCCGCTGCGATCATCGCCGTTTTCTCCTCCTCGCACTTTATCGTCCACCTCTTCCACAGTCAGCTGATGAGAAATTGGGCTACTTTTCAATGGTGCTGCAAGCACTGGGGGACCATAGGGGATGTTTTACAAACATCAACGTCGGGTGGCCGGGCAAGGTTCATGATGCGTGTGTTTTCAGGAACTGTGGGCTGCTCAGACGCCTGCAGGAAGGTAGTTTCTTCCCAGACCACGAAATAACTGTTGTGGATGTGCAGATGCCTATAGTCATCCTCGGGGACCCAGCCTGCCCGCTAATGCACTTGCTCATGAAGCCCTATACAGGCGCCTGGGACAGCGACAAGGAACTCTTCAAATACCAGCGAGCGAGCAGCGAGCAGCGTGACCTGTGACTGTTCAGTTTCTTTACAGAGAAGCTGAACCTGCCCCTGTTTCTTTACCCAGTTACTGTTGACTCTCCTCTTCGGTTACATACCCCGTTCACCCCGTTACCCCCACTTCCAGCACACATGTAAAAATAAAATACATGTCCCATTATTACTTAAGAAAGGTTTCTTTATTCATGACTTTTCGTGAAAGGGTTGAAACTGGGACGCAGGCTGTGCTGGGTAGGGTGTGCGGTGATGTAAAGACCGCCTCTAAACTCAAGGAATGACAAGCTCCTGCTCCTAGAGCGGTCCGCAGTGCCGGAATGCTTCTTTCAACGGAGCCTGCCATCCCTCTTTATGGAATTCTGTGTGCGGGCGGATATGTGACCTTGTGGTGGAGGAGGACGGATACAGATTCCTCAGCTGCGTGACTCAGCGGTCCAGGACAAGGACCGCTGTATAAGATCTGTAACCGCCCTCCCCCGCTGCAAAGTCACATCTCCCCCGCCCACACAGATCCTGGAAACCACCTCCAAAAACCGACCAGGGTGCCTACTGACTGCACCGTGTGTGTGACCCGCTGCTGATCCTGCCCCCGTGTCTGTACCCTGGGAAAGGTGACTGTCCTATGCAATTAACCACCCCCTTCCCCACGCCCCCCATTCAAACACAGTCTTCTTTGAAAAAACATAACGGAAACAGTAATTAACAGCAAAGCATTTTTATTAATTAAGTAGACAGTTAGGGGATGGGACTGGGATTGGGACTACTGTGAGTCTGGAAGTGAAGGACTTCGGCAAATGTAGGGTATGAGAGCTTTTGGGTACTTGAGCACTGTGCTGTGGTGCAGTGACAGTATTCACGTCCCCGGCCGCCCCTCCTTCTGATTATTTTCGGTGAGGGGGGTATGGGACTTTGTGGCGGGGGAGTGCGGTTGCAGATACACTGCAGGGTGTCTCTGTCCTCCTGCGGTCCTGCAGAACATCCACAAGGCGCCTGAGCGTGTCCGTTTGCTCCCTCACTAGTCCAGGCATTGTTTCAGTCGCCTGCTTGTCTTCCTCACGCCACCTCTCCTCCCGTTCGCTGTGTGAGCGCTGGCACAGAGAGACGGTCTCCCTCCACTGGCTCTGCTGGTCCGCCTCTGCTAGGTAGCAGCCCATACGTTCCTCGAACATCTTGTCCCTTGTCTTTTTCTTTCGCCGCCTAATCTTTGCCAGCCTCTGCGAGGGGGATGCAGTGGCAGGTCTGGAGACAGTGGAAGCTGTGAGATGGGAAACAGGGAGTGAATTCCTTGCAAAGATACATTTTTGCGAACAATTAACTGAGTCTAGGCTGTCTCTGTGAATTCTGGGTTGAGACCCCTGTGCCTGCTGGGGCAGAAATCATTTTCGCGGTGGATTCTGGGTAAATGTCGCCAGTCATTCCTTCCTCCGGGAAAGCAACGGCAGACAATCTTTTCAAGCCCGTTTTCCCAGAATTGCCCTGGCATACGCCATAGCGTGGCAACCATGGATACTGTTTTGCCTTTTGTGTATGTCACCGTATGTGTACTAGATGCCGCTGACAGAGGCGGGCCAGCAGCGCTACACAGCAGCATGCTTTTGCATAACAGCAGAGATGGTTACCAGCCATATTGTACCATCTACCATACCATAAATTGGTAATAAGACGGTAATAAGATGGGCATGGTTACCTGTCCTTTTCAACTGCACCATTTGCTGCTGTCATAAGTGCCCCTGGCCGAGCAGCCAGGGGCGCAAAAGCAAAAATTGGGAATGACTCCCTGAGTCAACCCCTCCTTTTTGGTATCTAAAAATAGAATCAGTCCTGCCTAGATTATGGGCAACTGTACTAGAGAACCACTGTATCATAGAACCAGAGAGCACAGCTGCTCTGTGTCCGATCCTGCATAAATTATGAGCTGTATGCTATTCACAGGGGGTGCTCCTGCAACAACACCACCTGTTCATTCCGTTCTTACCGCAGCCTTCCTGGGCTACCATACCATTGTCCCCCCACTTGTGTGATGAAGTAATAAAGAAAGCAGGAATAAGACACAGTGACTTGTTTGTGAGAAATGAGTGGAAGGAAGCCTCCAGCTGCAATGATAGTCCAGGCAGGACATTAAGGAGTGTGGATGAAGGAGCCCATCATCCCTCTGCTAGTCCAGGGGCAATTGAATCTTTTATTTACAATGAAGGGTGGGGGCTGATGGAGCTCAGCCCCCTGTTGCAATGATGAGGACGGTTACCAGCCATATTGCACCATCTGCCATCAAAAATTAGGGACAGGCGCCCTTGATCGACCTTACTGATGCTAGTCGGCATGGTTACCAGCCCTTTTGCACTGCCCCATGTGCCAATAGGCTGATGATGAGGACGGATTTCCATCTTTTTGTACCATCAGCCATCCATAGCGTGGGGGGAGCAAGGATGTTGGTGTTGAGTGCTGCACCATCGCGTCTATCTGCAGCATTCAGTAAAGATAGGGTGACATGTAAAAGAGTCAACAGAGGATTGTTTTCACTTCTGGTGGTGGGTGGGGTGTGTGCGCAAATTGCCGAACTATGCCCTGACCCACCGCAGACACTGTGTTTGACCCTAGAAGCATTTGGAGCTCATCCAAGAATGCAAATACTTTTCGGAGACAGCAGGAACTGTGGGATACCTTGCGTCCTCATTCCCCCCTCCCTCCATGAGCGTCCATTATATTCTTTGGCTTTCCGTTACGCTCGTCACGCAGCTGCGTGCTGAGTCTGTGCTATGCCGTCTGTCCGTAGAATTTTTAAAAATACTTTGGACCAGGCGTAAAATTACAGTAATTAACCTAATTAGATGCAGGAGTCTCCGAGCGAGATCACCCTGAGGAGGGTCACTGAAGGAGATAGAGAGCGCATGCTGCGTGAAAGCTAGCACGAACCAGGGCCCGATGCAGCCGTGCTCGGGGAGGCAGTGCTCCCTGAGTACCTCATGAAAGCCTTGCGCGGAAAACTGTGCTACCACGGAGCACCCAATAAGGCAGCTCTCCCCAGGAACCTCCTGCTGATGATTTTCGATTAATGCAAGGAGAGCTTCGTGGAGATCTCCAAGGATGATTTCTGTTCTATCCCCATATCTAGAGAGACCTCCTTTTCACACAGTTAAGATTCCTGTTATATTAAGAATAAAAGTTAACATGGTTAAAGCACTTACCGACTGCTCCTTCCCCTGATTCAGGGTCCGGGTTAATGGCCGGGGAGGGTTGTTGGGGGATCTCCGTGACAGTGATGAATAGATCCTGGCTGTCGGGGAAACCAGCGTTGTAAGCGCTCTCGCCTGCCTCGTCCTCCACAAACCCTTCCTCATCTTCCCCGTCCACGAACATCACCGAGGAACTGGCCGTCGACACTGTCCCATCGTCAGAGTCCACGGTCACTGGTGGGGCAGTGGTGGCAGGCGCCGTAGCGTCCGTTTGCCGCTTTGATTTTTTGGTAGCCTTGTCTGGGGTCCTTGATTTTCACGCGGCGCTGCGTTGCATCCCGCCTGTATCCTCTGTCTCTCATGGCTTTGGAGACCTTCTCGTAGGTCTTCGCATTCCCTGTTTTGGAGCACAGCTCCGAAAGCACAGACTCCTCGCCCCACACACCGATCAGATCGAAGAGTTCCCAGTCAGTCTATGCTGGGTCCCTCTTTCTATTCACAGATAACATGAACTCCTCTGCTGGAGAGCTCTGCATCGTTGCAGGTGCTGCGGAGCTCGCCCCGATGTCCAGCCAGGACGTCAGATTCAAAGTGCCCAGACAGGAAAATGAATTCAAATTTTCCCGGGTCATTTCCTGTGTGGCTGGTCAGAGAATCCAAGCTCGGACTGCTGTCCAGAGCGTCAACAGAGTGGTGCACTGTGGGATAGCTCCCGGAGCTACTAAGTTCGATTTGCATCCACACCTAGCCTAATTCGAGCTAGCCATGTCGAATTTAGCGTTACTCCACCTGTCGGGGTGGAGTACCAAATTCGAACTAAAGAGCCCTCTAGTTCGAATTAAATGGCTTCCTGGTGTGGACGGTTGAGCGGTTAGTTCGAATTAACGCTGCTAAATTCGAATTAAAGTCCTAGTGTAGACCAGGCCTAAGTTGCAGCGCTGTAAACCCACCACCAGCGCTGCAACTCTCCAGTGTAGCCAAGCCCTTAACGTTATAGTTATGTTCCCGAAAAATGTGACTTTAAGTGTAATGATGTCAAGTGAATCCAATTTCCCCATAAGAATTAATGTAAATGTGGGGGGGCTAGGTTCTAAGGAAATTATGTTTTGCCAGACAAAAGGCATTATATACATTTTAAACAATTTTAAACAAGCAATTTAATACTACAATCATCACTGCTGAGTATGAAGCTTGGTTGAGGTGGTGGAGTCAGAGAGTGGAAGAGGATGGATTGTTCAGCTGCTCCTCTTGCTGTTCTTGCAAGCACAGGCACTGACTTTGCCAGGGGCAGGGGGCTCAACCCTCAGCCCATCCACTCCACCCCTTCCCCCAAGCCCCTACCCTTGACCTTCCTCTTCTCTCCCCCCCCCACTTCCTTCCCCTTTACTTCGCACGCTGAGTCCTTGCTCCTCCCCCCTCCCTCCTGCCCGGCTTGTGGTGTTTAGGAGGCAGGAGGGAAGAATGGACTTGGCACACAGGCTGCCCCTCCCCCCCTCCGCCTCCTGCCTGGGGCAATTAGCTGGTTTGCATTGTTCAGGAGGTGAGGGGGGGAGCCTGCTCACTGAGTCCTCGCTCCTTCCCTCCCTCCTGCCTCCTAAACGCCGCAAGCCAGCTGATTGCCATGGGTGGGTGGAGGAGGGGGGAAGGCGCTGATCTGGGGGGGTCTGCAGGCGGGAGGTGCTGTGGGGATGGGGGTGGGGCATAGGGAAGCTGCCAGCTGTGGAGAAAGCAGGCAGCCACACAATGTAAGAGTGGAGCATTGCACAACTTTAAATGAGCATGTTCCCTAATTGATCAGCATCATAACAATGAAACAACCTTAACCAGGACAACTTTAAGTGCCTTTAAATACTGTATATTGAAAAGCCATTGATGTAGTCTCTGCACTGCCTGGCAGGTACACTTGTGCCCATTACCAAAACTAACTCACTTGAGTTTGCTGTGATCTGTACCGTTCCCATGCCAGAAAGGAAATGACAAAACCCTCAAAGGGTTTTCTCTCTAACAAGCACTGTCAAAATGAGGCCATCCATCATTTGTTGAGACCACACCCTCTTGTGAAATGGCAGAAACTACAGCTAAGCAAAATAGGTGTTGCAAAAAGTTATCTGACTACATTTGCCTGTTTTCAGGTTTGCAAACTTCTACAAACTTTGCCCTTGTTCAGTTCATTGTTGCTTCTTGTAGGTTTCATTGACTCATAAGATTCTTCACTAGTTAGCCATTTTCTTCTGCCAAAAATCTTGGTGGATGTTTCAGTTACATCTAGAATGGGGCTCAAACCACATAGTTCAGAGGCGAACAGAGACTTTCTTTAAGTCTCTTGTTCAGTTTCGTGTGGCTTATTTGGACACACTTCTGTTACATGTCTTTAGTATTGCTTCCTCTCCCTGGCTGGCAATTACTTTGTTTCTCATGGCATTAGGACAGTATGGCATTAGGACAGTATCCCTCTCCATAGTCTGTGAGCCCTCTTGAGATGTTCATTGCATTCTGTGTTTTAGAAGTTGCCAGACACCAGCCATAGCAGTAGCAGGCATGTGCATCATCCTTCCACGTTTATACATATGTAATAAATAGGGTTATTTAGGAACCAGCTGTGCTTGTGTTGCTTGTTCATATTATTTTTGTTGTGTAAAGAGCAAATATGCCATATACTCTTACCTTTTCCCTTTAACTAGGTGTTTACACTAATTACTGCTTCAGCCTATTGCAATGACTTTGAATCTATGAATCGTTCTATTCATCCCTTCCCTTCCTAGGCCATTGGGAGAACAAGAGTGCCAGCATTGCCCTCAACATGCTCATAACACTTGCGGTTCTCCATTAAGACAGTAGCCAGCATCAAATCTCATGCTTCAGGGCTTGGATGGTCACCAGCAGAGGTCAGGAAGGATTTTCCAGTTGTTCAGCTGTATTCTGGGAGTGTTTGAGGAGGGGTTACTTCTTCTGAAGCATCAGAGATTGGCCACACTGGGAGATGAGACACTAGACAGGATGCACCAGCACTATAAAAACAACAAGGAATCCGTTGGCACCTTAAAGACTAACAGATTTATCTGGGGATAAGCTTTTGTGAGTAAAAAACCACTTCTTAAGATGCATGAATCTGAAGAAGTTTTTTTTTACCCAAAAAAGCTTATGCCCAAATAAATCTGATAGTCTTTAAGGTGCCACTGGACTCCGTGTTGTTTTTGTGGATACAGACTAACACGGCTACCCCCTGATACTCAGCACTACAAAGTTGTACATATTATGCTTATAAGAAGCACATGTGATTTTTTTTTTTTAGGGGAAAAGGCAATATGCCGTGTTTGTTGAAGATACAATTAGCAAATGCATTTAATTACATAAACACATATACACACTGTCCCACCAGTTGATGTTATAGTTACCAGTCCAGATCAATCTAGTGGCCAGCTAGGTTAATCACAGGTAGGTAGGAGCCGGGTTCTGTTAGTCACGACACAATGCTCCAGGAAAGTCTTGGCAGGATGAGCCCAAAGTATCATGACAAGGCACCCTGTTTCTATTGTGATTTTCTTTCATTGGGACCAATGAGTTTGCACCATTATGCTGTAATTAAGTGTTGTTTGACGAGTGCTTGATTTTTTTTAATTGTTCTTTTAATTTTTTATTTTGTTTTTTTTATTAAGTTTTTTAGGGAGTTACCCCATGCTGTTTTGATTACAACTGTTTTATTCCCATTGATAGGTGCCTGTCTCATCTTTAGAGTCATCTATCTGCCCTCCTCTGACACGTAGGGGCATGTTGCAACCTCCTGGCGCCCTTGCGTCTGTCTTCGATTCCTCCCTAGAACATCTGGTCTGCTGATGATAGCCTTCATGCTTAATTTTTAACACACACATTCCTCATTCACACACAAAACAGAATTGATTTAAACAGAGCATTTGAACAGGAACATTAAATTGCGATGCAAGGAAAAAACAACCATTGCATGCTTTTACTTATTTTAAACCTACAACTAAGTGGTGACCCTAAAAGGTCTGTCACTGCCTTGAAATCAGCACAGACACAGATTCTGGCTGATGGATCTCTACCAATGGCCCATTAGGTCAGTCCTTTCTGCTTTCAGAAAGGGTGGCTGGCAGGATATAGTCAAATCATACACCAATACATGCTACATTATTATTCTTTATTTTAAATTATATAAAACACAAAACATAAAATCCTACTACTACATACAGAGACTCCTCTTTCTTAGATGCCTGGCTGGTCTTTCTTGCTCACATGCTCAGGGTCATATTAGTTGCCAGATTTGGGATCAGCAAGGAATTTACCTGTAGCTCATATTGACAGGGAGATTTGGGGATTTTTGCCTTCTTCTGCAGCATGGGGCATGGGTCACCCAATAGTATTATCTGAGCATCTCTAACCTAATCAGGTCCCTGTGATTTCACAGGCCTTGGGCATGGGTAGCACCTTAATCCCTCCTGTTCTCTGCCTGTGGCATACAACAGCTTAGACTCCTAAATGTCTATTTTTTACAGCAGAATTTACAATCCAAACTTACTCAGATGCTTTGAAAATGTACCCCAAGCATTGATCCTACAATCTCAAACTGCCTCCCCTGCTGACAAAAGCCTGAACTCTCCCCTCTGCCAATAGCTCCTGTTTCTCCCATGACAGCTTCTACAACACAGGATATATATTTAACGGTAAAACCAGCAGCATGTTGAAACTGAAAATATGGGGACAGCATAAAAAATAAATGGATTTCAGTGTCAAAATAAATCACACCAGAGCTACTTTATGGTGGGTTTTACCAGGCAGTTCCTCTGCACCACCCAACCAGGATGGCATGTCTGAACGGGAGCAATTCCCCACTGCATGGAAGCAGCAACCAGCAGATACACATTCCATAATATCTCACAAGCCTTTGCTAGGGAAATATCAGGGACCAGGGAAAATAATGTCATTTCTAACTGACTCAGAGAAGACACAAAAACTGCCACCTCTCCATGGGAGAAAACTAGTTGAAATGGCTTCCAGTGACCCTTCTGAGCACAGGGAGTTGGCAGAGCAAATTAGAGAACTTAAAAAAGACTATGATCTGTTGTAACCATTTGACTCCCAAGCAGGCAACCACACCCAGCTCAAACTCCGAAAACATCATGAAAAAACTGTGTGGAATTTGTTCTGGATGTCCAAAAATGCTAAACATTTAATGCCTAACTGATGGAAATTTAGCTATGGCAACACAGCGCACGTTACACTACAAATTTAAATCAACCTATGTTAGGTCAACTTACAGCCACTGCAGTAATGACTGCAGTGGTCCATGTCCACATTATCCTCCTCCTGTCAGTGGGCCTCACCAGGAGCACTTCCATCTACTTTAAGAGGGGCAGTCAGCAGTGTGTTGGGGGGGACGGGCTGAGAGCCTGGCCTCTCAGTTCCACATGTGGCTGCCTCCCGGGCCTCCAGCTCCCCACTGGGAGCCCAACTGCCCCCTGCAGGCTCTTGGCTCCCCCCTGTCCTTCTCAGATCTCAGCTCCCTGCTCCGTGCTGGGAGCTCAGCAGCTGCCTGGGTTCACAATGGGGAGCTTCATGTCTGAAGCCCAGGCAGGTGCTGGGCTATCAGAGGGGAGCTGGGAGCCTGGGCAGAGCTGGGCTCGCAGCAGGGAGCCAGGAGCTTAGCAAAGCTGAGCTCCCAGTAGGGAACAGGGAGCCCAGAGCCCAAGTGGCACCCAGGCTCCCTGCAGGGAGCGGGAAGCCTGGGCAACAACCCGACTCAAAGCAGAGAGTGGGGAGACAGGGTGGCAGCCTGGCCAGGAGTAGGGAGCCTGGGCAGCATCCCAGCTTGGAGCAGGGAGTCTCAACCTCAGGGCTGTAGCTGGAGCCACCCACCCACCCTGGGGTGACAGCCTGAGCTTTGAGCTGTGAGCCTGGCTTTCATGTCAATTTCATAGCTCCAGCAGAGAGCCATGAAATTGTCAAGAATTACAGCCAATAGCCAACATAAGTAATCTGTGCTGTCCATAGTGACACTGTGCTGCCCTAACTACACCGACACAAACGCTACGCCTCTCATGGAGCTGGAGTTATGATGTCGGTGTAGAAGGACACTTACATTACCGGGAGCAAGGCTGTAGTGTGGACACTGACTTAATTAGGACACTGCCTTATGTTGACCTAATTCTGTAGCATAGACCAACACATATCTCTTACTGCACGTACCTCGTGGGGTGTATCTATGCTGAGATTCTATTTCTAATTAGTTGATATGATGCCTCTGAATTTTTGTATCATTTAAGAATTTGGGACACCCCTACTCAGAAATAAAACAAACAAGTTATCTTTATTGGGGAAGTTGTTGAATTTCCTTTGTGCCTTTCTCAGATTTATTGTCAGGAATGTACATTTGGGTATTATGTTGAAATCATTCCAAGGGACAGTCCCTAGAGTATTGCGTTTACACCTGACTATTAGATCTGAACAAACAAAGATAGCTAAGCACATAATGCCAGGCTAGGAGCATAATTTCAGCTCTTCTCACTAGCAATGGGAATTGAGCAAGCTTCTGGGTTCAAATGTCAGGGAAGTTAAACAGTGCAAGCTCAGTAACAGGTCTCAGAACTGGATGTACAAGAAATTTGTGCCAGGTTTGTGCTGGCGTCATTCCAATAACTTCTCCCCAGCCTGGAACATACTGACACATTGGTGTGGTTGGGATTTTTGAAGACGTAAATATTGCACATCTGAGAAAGGCTCCCATCACTTGCGGTTGAATTTCTGGCCTTTGATTGATGCCAGTTAGGCTTATGTTCAATAAGTGGGATTTCCTCATGACTGGAGATTATTGCTCTAGTAATGACATAGTCCAACATTAGCTCAGTGCATTAAAAGATAATTTTTGCAAGGCCCAGAAAAATGGAGCCTCTTTTTGATATCTGTTGCAATGCAGGGGTCCATAAGGGAATCAGCTCTCCTGGATCTGGAGGGATTTATTATTCCTGTTGTGCTAGGCACTGCACAAATATGTAACAGGTAGATGGCATCTGCCCTGAAGAGTTTACAGTCTAAGCATGGCTTAATCTTGCAGCTCTCCCTCATTTGATCAGTATCTCTGGTTTCACTAGAACTATTCCATGGGAGTAAGAGCTGCAGGACTGGGGCTTTGTCTGCCACAGGCTAGATTTAACACACCAGGGACCAGATTCAGTGCAAGTGCTCATATCAGTGGTTGTTCTTCAGATGGAAACTTTGCAGATAATAGTGATTCTGTAAGTAGCATCTTTAGTTGTAGAACAAAATTGTCAGAAAAAAAAATTATCTGACTCTCAGAAACATACAACACACACCATATACATCCAGTTTAGAAAGTTATGTTCCTTCAGGCTTAACCCAGATTTTTTTAATCAATTCTCCCCAATCAGTTGTCAATGTCTTGCAGTGTCTGTTAATGAGAGAGAAGAGAAAGTTCTTCTTTGCCCTCAATATGCCCATTATACCTGACACTCTGCATTAAGACAAATTACTATAATCAAATCTCATGCTTCAGCCAGTGGCCAACAATGGCCAGGAAGGATTTTTTCCCCAATGTACTATTGGCCAGATTTATCCTGTTATGTATTTTTTAGTGCTTCCCCTAAAGCATCAGGGATTGGCCACACCTGCTGAGGTGGACCAATGCTCTAGGTGGCACAATGAATCATCTTTCTTAGATGCTTGGGTGGTATGCTTTGCTCACATGCTCTAGGTCAACCTGATCACCAGATTTAGGTCAGGAAGATATTTTCCCTCAGGTCAAATTGGCAGGAACATTGGGGATATTCACCTTTCTCCAAAGCATGGCTCGCCTGCTAGGATCACCTGGCCATATCACACCAGTTTCCATCCACAGGGTTCTCTGGCATTGGTGGCACATCTCAGTCTCTCCCAGTCTCTGCTTGTGGCACACAACAGTTCAGTCTCCTGAGGACTAAAATCCTTTGGTTTAACTCAAGTTATTGGGCTCAAAAAAGGGTATCTGGATGAAACGTAATAGCCTGTGATATACAGGAGACCAGGCTAGATGGTCTAAAGATTGTTTCTGGCCTTAAACTCTATGAAACTATGAATTAGCACCTTTGATCAATGAACTCCTTGAAACATGCATGAAAGAGACAAACAACCCTGAGTTAAACAATCCTGTATTACCCAATATCTAGATAGATCGATGTCAATGTCTTATTTATAGACTAACTAGATAAGACCAGCATACCCACCTGAGGATAACATTGTTGTACCAAATTCCTGTGCATTCTCACTTGGCACAAACTACAGTGCAAACCCAAGTTCTTGTGTGTATGTTCATTTGTGCATAAAAATCATAGAATCATAGAATCTCAGGGTTGGAAGGGACCTCAGGAGGTCATCTAGTCCAACCCCCTGCTCAAAGCAGGACCAAACCCAACTAAATCATCCCAGCCAGGGCTTTGTCAAGCCTGACCTTAAAAACCTCTAAGGAAGGAGATTCCACCACCTCCCTAGGTAACCCATTCCAGTTCTTCACCACCCTACTAGTGAAGAAGTTTTTCCTAATATCCAACCTAAACCTCCCCCTCTGCAACTTGAGACCATTACTCCTTGTTCTGTCATCTTCTACCACTGAGAACAGTCTAGATCCATCCTCTTTGGAACCCCCTTTCAGGTAGTTGAAAGCAGCTATCAAATCCCCCCTCATTCTTCTCTTCTGCAGGCTAAACAATCCCAGTTCCCTCAGCCTCTCCTCATAAGTCATGTGTTCCAGCCCCCTAATCATTTTTGTTGCCCTCCGCTGGACTCTCTCCAATTTATCCACATCCTTCTTGTAGTGTAGGGCCCAAAACTGGACACAGTACTCCAAATGAGGCCTCACCAGTGCTGAGTAGAGGGGAATGATCACATCCCTCGATCTGCTGGAAATGCCCCTACTTATACAACCCAAAATGCCATTAGCCTTCTTGGCAACAAGGGCACACTGTTGACTCATATCCAGCTTTTCGTCCACTGTAACGCCTAGGTCCTTTTCTGCAGAACTGCTGCCCAGCCATTCGGTCCCTAGTCTGTAGCAGTGCATGGGATTCTTCCGTCCTAAGTGCAGGACTCTGCTCTTGTCCTTGTTGAACCTCATCATATTTCTTTTGGCCCAATCCTCTAATTTGTCTAGGTCCCTCTGTATCCTAGCCCTACCTTCCAGCGTATCAACCACTCCTCCCAGTTTAGTGTCATCTGCAAACTTGCTAAGGGTGCAGTCCACACCATCCTCCAGATCATTAATGAAGATATTGAATAAAACCGGCCCCAGCACCGACCCTTGGGGCACCCCACTTGATACCGGCTGCCAACTAGACATGGAACCATTGATCACTACCCATTGAGCCCGACCATCTAGCCAGTTTTCTATCCACCTTACAGTCCATTCATCCAGCCCAGACTTCTTTAAATTGCTGGCAAGAATACTGTGGGAGACTGTATCAAAAGCTTTGCTAAAGTCCAGAAATAGCACATCCACTGCTTTCCCCTCATCCACAGAGCCAGTTATCTCATCATAGAAGGCAATTAGGTTAGTCAGGCATGACTTGCCCTTGGTGAATCCATGCTGACTGTTCCTGATCACTTTCCCCTCCTTTAAGTGGTTCAGGATTGATTCCTTGAGGACCTGTTCCATGATTTTTCCAGGGACTGAGGTGAGACTGACTGGCCTGTAGTTCCCTGGATCTTCCTTCTTCCCTTTTTTAAAGATGGGCACTACATTAGCCTTTTTCCAGTCATCCGGGACCTCCCCCGATCGCCATGATTTTTCAAAGATAATGGCCAATGGCTCTGCAATCTCATCGGCCAACTCCTTTAGCACCCTCGGATGCAGCGCATCTGGCCCCATGGACTTGTGCTCATCCAGCTTTTCTAAATAGTCCCGAACTACTTCTTTCCCTACAGAGAGCTGGTCACCTCCTCCCCATACCGTGCTGCAGAGTGTAGCTGTCTGGGAGCTGACCTTGTCTGTGAAGACAGAGGCAAAAAAAGCATTGAGTACACTAGCTTTCTCCACATCCTCTGTCACTAGGTTCCCTCCCTCATTCAGTAAGAGGCCCACACTTTCCTTGACTTTCTTCTTGTTGCTAACATATCTGAAGAAACCCTTCTTGTTACTCCTAACATCTCCGGCTAGCTGCAACTCCAAGCGTGATTTGGCCTTCCTAATTTCACTCCTGCATGCCTGAGCAATACTTTTATACTCCTCCTTGGTTATTTGTCCAATCTTCCACTTCTTGTAAGCTGTTTTTTTGTGTTCAAGACGATCAAGGATTTCACTGTTAAGCCAAGCTGGTCGCCTGCCATATTTACTTTTCTTCCTACACATCGGGATGGTTTGTTCCTGCAACCTCAATAAGGTTTCTTTAAAGTACAGCCAGCTTCCCTCGACTCCTTTCCCCGTCATGTTATTCTCCCAGGGGACCTTGCCCATCAGTTGTGCACAAAAATGCTGTGCTAAGTCCCTGTGAGGCCTTGTGTTCAGCATTACCTCACCAAAGTCCTTTGCATACACACTTCTGCACAACACTGCACCAACAGAAACTGCTGCATACATGGTATGATGGAAAATCAGGCTACTTAGACATCTAAACAAGGATTTAAGAGCATAAATTTATTCCTCCAGTTTTGAAAATCTTGACCCAGGTCTCTGTGTATACAAGAAAAAATTTCTCACTGGTAATAAATGGAGTCTGAGCAATGTGTCTATTTGTGATTCTCAAGTCAGGCTGCCACGTATTGGGAGGCTGGTTCTGTAGTTTACTTTCATTTGAACTTGGGCCAAAATGAAAATCCCACATCCAAACACCTTAAGAAGAGTTTGAATTGCAAATATCAGGCCTGCTCTAGACAAATTATCTTTGTTTCTGGACAGTGCTTGATATACAGAGCTGGATTTTTAGTTACTTTGCACCTTCTGTAGCCAATCACAACTTCACAATATATGTGTAAAAGGCTAACACCAGGTGAGTGAGTGGAGATGATACAGTAGTTATTGGGAGAGCCAACTCATTCAAGCATATTTTCAAGGAGAGAGATTTGATGGATTGACATAAACTTTACATAAAAGAGACATGTCTCAGGCACAGTTTGAACCAGCATGTACTTAACATAGAAGAATGGACTTTTTTTTTGCAGCAGCAGATACTTAGGAGAGATTATGTTTAAAGCTGCAAGATAAGGAATATGTTTTGATAACATATGAGACCTCATTTCTGCATCTGAGAAGTCTGTATCTGTTAAAACAACATGGGATTGTTTGGAACAGAGGACAAACATTTTATGTGCACATCCTTCTTCTCCTTTCATTTTCTTAGTGATATTTGTATTTCAGATGAAGATAAGAGTGAATTATCTGTAATTGCAATGAGAAGTGATTTTATAACAACGTGCTGTGGCATTAGCTGCACGTTCCCCTTCTGGGTGGTAAGCTTCAGACAAACCAGAGGTTTGCCGATGATCTGATTAATTATTATATTTATTTATTTATTTGGATTATTGTTTCACTGATGTAGACATCTCTTTGCTGCCGAAAATTAGATACAATTACATAAAAATAAAAAGAATGTTAAAGTTGCCATGTCAAGCACTCCAAAGTTAGGAAACACCAGAATTAAGATTGCCGGTGTAACCTTAGTTTGGCCCACTTGTGCATATATATTATATCACAGTTTTTAATTACATGATCACTATCACAGTTTAGGTCAATTGCGCTTGCATTCCCGCTCAGTGGTCAAGCAAAGGGTTCCCACTCTCAGGTTTCCAGCTCCTCAGCTGCTGCCATTCTGGGTGCCTTTCTCTCTTCTGACCAGGGTATTCCCTTCCCAGGCTGCACAGTTCCCTGCCTTCACCATGTTATCCCCATCACAGGCAGGGTGCCAAGCTCACCTGCTTGTTTTCCCTTCAGAGATGGTTAACAGTTCTGGTGTGATGCTGGTCAAGTCATTTAACCCGATTTTTTCAGTAGTGGTCGCCAATTGTGTGTTCCTCATGTTCTGGGTACCCAACTTGAGACCCTGGGGTCTGATTTGCAGAAGTGCTGAGCACTCACAGTTGCAATTGAAGTCAATAGGAGCTGTGCTTAGATGTATAAAGTGCTACATAGTGCTAAGTAATCTGAACAATTAGGTTCTAGATGTTCCAAATAGGGCATCCAAAATTAGTGGACATTTTTTATGTTAATATTCGTGCCTCCGTTGCCCATCTGACAAAATGGGATAATACAACCCCCTCACCTCAGAGGTGTGTTATGAAGGGAAATCAGCTAGGAGCTGTGAAGCACTCCGACACTGTAGTGCTGAGTGCCAGAGAAAAGTCCGTGGACATTAATAATTCTGTTGCAGGTCAGGGTTTGCATAGTGCACAGTAAATGTGGCCCAGGGCTACACATACAGCAATGACAAGAAAACAAAATATTGAAGAGCTGCTTATTCAGGGAGCCCCCTCCCTCCTGTGCACTGAATGAGGTGGGGGGTGGGGGCGCTGTGGAAAACATAGTTGATTGAATAATGAATAGGGATGTTTTGTCCGAGATATCAGGAACAAGGGGAGGTAACAAACAGATGTCAGGAAATACGTAAGGTGCTGTGTAAGTTGTGTATTTTAATTGTTTGGTTTAGCCTATAAATGTTGGGGTACTTTGCCTTAATTATTTGTTCAGTCAACGGGACAGCAGGGATTCTTGCTGCTGACTGACCCACTCCCTGCCACGAGGCTCTCATGTGTTAGTATACCTGTAACCATGAAGTCAGGGCACTAGGACTGTGCCTTGAGGGCAATAAACATGGCCAAGTGCCTTTGTCATTAAACTGTGGCTGTGGTCTTTCTTTATGAGTAACACTGAGGTCTGCTGAATGAGCAGACTGCACTCTCTGCTACTAATAGCATTAAAACTCCAAGGACAGAAGCACGGAACAGCCTAAACACCACTACTGAGGCAATGACATTGCAGCTGAACCAGTTATCTGCGCAGAGCTGGAGACAGCACATGGAAAGAACACACACACACATGCAACTGACAACACATGCCTCTTTGAACTCTGAATTAGGCCCTGAACAGGGACAGGAGTCTGGGGTTTCTTCCCACACTCCAAACTACCCATCTGATACCAATTCCTCTCCCTTATCATCAACAGACCTTGTCCCACAGTCTCTTCTTCCAGAAAACCATAGAATGGGAGAGTACTGGCCCCAGGGTCCTCACTTACCTGCCCTAAAGGGCCAGTGTACTCTATTACAGGTGCATTAGTGAAATGGAGTTTTGCTAAACATAGCAATTTTTCAGAAAAAATCCCCAACTTCTTAACTGTGAAGTCTAGTAGACCGTGGTATAGTCTTCCCTAAAAAGTGCTGGGAGCATCATCACTTGATACGTCCAAACCTCGACGTGACAAATGCAGCAGAATAAGTGTGAAGCAGAGTCCTGCACTTAGCTGCAGAGGCAGCAAATAGAAGGTAGAAATGGACAAGCTGTGATGCTCACATACGGTAGTGAGGGGGCCATACAGCTAGGTAGATGAATGAGAGGAGCTAATGAGACTCTCCTGTCTCCAGCTGCCATGGTAGAAGGACTGCAGTCCTGAAGCAGCTGCTCAGAAGGGAGTTAGGTACTCATCTCCTGCTCACTTTCAGTGGGAGTTGGGCACATACTTTCAAAGCCTGCTCTACAGTAGAAAATTAGGTCAGTTTAATATGTCAGTGAGAGGTGTGAAAAATCTACACCTCTGAGCAACATGGTTAAGCCAACCTAAGCCCCATGTAAACAGCGCTAGGTCAACAGAAGAATTCTTCCATCAGCCTAGCCACAGGGAGAGGATTAACTACAGCAATTGGAGAACCCCTGTGTACATTGAAGCACTACAGCAGTGCACCTTTGAAAATCCTTTTCATAGCATTTGACCTGCAATGTGCTGACCAAGCACTCTGCCCTGGTCCAGCAAAGCACTTAAACACATGCTGCATTATGAAGATGTATTAATACAGAGACATTTTCACATTTAGGTCTTCAAAGGGTCAAGAGCATTACTGGCCACCTGAAAGAAATAATCACATGCACCAAACTAAAAGTGCTGCATGACAACAGGTGAAAGACTGTCTGACAGACTTATTTGGAGGTGTGCTGGAAATGACTATTGCAGTAATGTGCTTTAATAACAGAATTTCCTTCTGGGTTGCCAAGCACAAACTCTTCCCGTTGCTAATGTGGCTGGTCTAGGTTGTCACCATTGTGTTGCTACAAGAGTATTTGGAGCCCCAAAAGGGGTATAAATAAAAACCCTTGTTCACTGTTACACCATTAAATGGTTGGGGGGTGGGGGGACATGTCAAGTTAATACTGGTGAGTCCCATTGTAACAGTCACCATTAAATGTTTTAACTTTTATTAAAAACACAAGAAGGAAAAACAGTTAAAGCATCTGAAATGTAAAGCGTTATGGCAAGCTCTCCCATCCCTGCTCATTAAGTCAAGCTCTCACTTTAGCAATTTCCCCCATTCTCTCCCCATTTAGATGTACATAATCTTTTTTATTGGAGAAACCTCTGTTTGACTGTCTTTTAGATGGTACTTGTGAAGAATGTAGGAAATTTCTATTGTTTTTTATGAAAATTGTGCGTGCCTACATTTCCCACCTCACTTTTGTATTGCTACTCACTTGCTGTGAAGGGAGGGGGATTAAGCTATGAATTGACTGGCTGTGAGTCATGTAAACATGTCTGGGTTCATAGAAATAGACTGACAAAACCTGTCCATGTACCTTGAAGATATAATGGGATTGGATCATTAATATTTAATGAAACAACTGCCAGCCAAAGGGCCCTGTTGACTGTGGTTAGACAATGTGTGAACACAGCCCTCCCCTACCTGAACCAACAACACTGGAGAAGGGGTTTCAATCTCATCCTGTTAAAATTAACCAGGACACACATATTGTAATTTGGAGTGTGACATTTATTGAAATGGCCAGATCCAAGCTCAATCAAGGAGGGAAGTAGGGATCAAAATCACATTCACAGCTTTCATTTGTCCTGGTAGGAAAGGAAAAAAAAAGAAAGTGATTAAAATCTATAGATTATTTTTTTCAAGCAGAAACTATTTTTCTCCCTAAAAATTATCGTTTTGAGAGGAATTTGTTGCCAGAAATATGATTTCCAGGAATCCATTTTTCTAAAAGAAACACCTGCATATAATGTGCCCCCGGGGACCTGGGTGGTAGGGGGTCTCCGGACTAATTGCACGGTATCAACTTTGTTATGATATGCCAGCAACTCTGATCTTCAGGGGATGTAGGTAAAGTCCAGGTTGTCCCCAACCTCTTTGAAAGCATTGGCAGAGATCAGGCTTTCCTGATCCACAGCAGTATGTGTGCATTTATCCCACATCTAGCCCTCTACTTTTCCTTTTCCTCTACACAACCAACCAACTCTCTTACGCTCTCTTCCTATCAAATATCTCTTGCTCTCAGTTACCCTTTCCAGGCACTTGGCTAGTTTCATCTTGAAGCCTGACTGCAGAGTGTATTGTATTCAACAAGAGTATACTCGTCTGAAAAAGAAAAGGAAGAAAACATCCATATTCCAACAACAAATCCAACCCCAGTGCATGCACATCTGTGGTTAACACATATTCCAGATACACCAGCAGCCAATGGATCTTGTTGTAGCCTCCCCAGGTGTTAACAAAAAACAAAAGCACATTCTTCCCCAAGCTTGTCTTTTCCAGGTAGAAGAGGACACGGTTGTTCTTGGTTTCCACCTCCATCACTCTATGATCATCCTGAATCTTTAAATAAGGGAAATGATACCAACTTTTAACACAGGAGATATACCTGATCCTACACAAACAGCCATTTGTAGCCCTGGATCTGCTATGGCTATTATATGCCTATGATTCCACAGTGACATCTAGTGGCCAGAATAGGTAATAGGAAAACTATTTATTGTGGCTGTCCTAAAAGGAGTATGAAGTAATCATCACCATAAAATAAAACTTCTCAAAATTCAGTGTTTCACATTTTATTGGATAATACAGCATCATATGGACCAACCACCTCAGTTATAAATGCATATATGCATCAATGGAGAATAAAACCCAGGACCTTTGGCTCATAAACCCACCTATTTCTACTGCATTGTCTGTCAGTAGTAGTAGAAATTATATTCCCTGTGGGACAGCCGCTAGATGGTAACTTATCCCATTGAAATGACTGAACATTTGGGGATAAGGATAGTATTTGGCAGTGGCTGGACAGTTCTATCCCCGCGGCAGAACTGGAAGCCTGAGAGACAGCTGAGATCACTCGCCTCCAAGGCATTGCTTAAATGATTCCCAACATTTTGGAATTTGATGTCTGGCTTCTGTTTACTTGCCAGCCAGATCAGGGTTTGAGATTGAACATGGTCTCGGTATAGATGTAGCATTATGTGAAAGACTTGTATAGTAAGGTGGCAAGCCTGCAAGGGAACCACACAAGCAGGAGTGAGGAGCAGGGAATATCTCTAAGCTGCCTGGCAATTCTGATACCACCTTCCACATGGGATGCTGGAGGAGACACATCAAGCAGAATCTAAAGCCCAATCTGGTCTCATATCAATCTCCATTCCATGATTTCCCCCATGACTATGCTACAGCAAGCAGGGCTTCCTAAAAAAGTCTGTACAGTAGACACACAGGTGGAGCAAAAGGAATTCTGATTATTACAGCCACCATGTTTCAGTATCCATTTTCCTTACTCTCAGAATTTTCTCCAGCGGAGCAATTCTTGGAGGAAGGGCAAGGACTCCTGTATGTTTCCAAGATCCTATTGGGGCAGTTAGAAGCCGTATAGGTGGTTCTGCCACTCCTCATATGAAAAAGGCAGGGTGTCTCTAATCACTCAGCGGGATTGACAGACAGCCTGGCAGACTAGATTGAAAAACTCTAAACAGTGAAGTTCTCTATTCATGCCCAGAACAGGTACAATCCACAGTGCAGTGGTACAGCCTTCACCAAGCTAGCCTTTCCTCTCACCTACACACCGCACAAAAATTGGGGAAAAGGTTGCTTTTAGGGGGCATAGAATATATGCAGAGAGGGTTCTATCCCTTAAAAAGAGATAAACATGCCTGTCAGAATGTACCTGGACTGCATAATGTTTCAGAGCATGACTTCTTTATTGGCAACATTAAACTAGTAACTATCTGACAATTTTTCACAAATGTATCAGGATTCATCAGCCCAATGTTAAGGTTGCTAAGAAATTATGTGATGCAAAATATTACTATTAATGTAGCAGAAGGAAAAGTGGGTCCAGGATACTGGTGCAATTTATTCCCAAACTTCCCTTTCTGTTAGTATGCAATGTCTCCCTGGTAGGGATGGAAGCTGTTATTCCACAGAGATTGGAATTTGCTTACAGCACTAATTTGGAGTAATTAATTTAATTAATGCTTTAGAAATTCAGAATTCATCACCATTCCCTAGAAAATCTGGGGCTCAAAGGCATGCATTGTACTTCAAGCAGCAGCTGTGATGCAAAGATGAGCTTCGACCTCCATTGCACGAGTACCACATCAGATACAATACTTCAGAGGAACATGCTGAAACCCTGGTACTGTCTTAACTGTTTCTGATAGCAAGAGGGGGGAAAAAGGGATTTTCTGATAGCAAGAGGGGGATTTGAAATGATGGGAGCAGTGGGGAATAGAGTTGTCAGAAAGGTTTTGGGATCAGGATTTACTGGTACACGTAAAAGAGCTGATAATAATGAATCATATTGTCCTGCTCTTACAGCAGAGATCCAGAAAAGCCCCTGAGATTGAAGATTATGTAAGTATGTTTACTGACTTGAAAATGGGTCTGTTTTTATTGGCCTAAAGAAGATATTAGTCTAATTGGTGGCCCTAATGATGGAGATGAGGAACAAGTGTCAAACGCCCTTCATGACTGATACCTTTAGACATAATGTAAATGCAAACCTCCCAGAAGACTAAACATGTATAAGTTAATTAATTGCAGGGGAGGAGTCACAGCTGTGTAACTGAAGGGAGAAGCTGTCATTATGTTGTCTGTGTACCGAACTTTTTGTTGTTGAAGAGCCATCTTGTCTGCTGTGGGAGCAGCTGGAAGGCAAGCTGCCTTCTTCTGTTTCAGTTCAGATGCCGCATGTCACCAAGACAAGTCACTGTGTTTGCTCTCTTCCAAGGAGATTTATATTTGTTGTTTCTCCACTTGCTATTTTCCTATATCTGAAATAAGAAGCACCTCAACTGAAAAAATCACATGCTGCTTTTTGTCTTTAGAAACGTCTCTATAAAATCGGGACTGTCCCGATATTTAGGTGTTTGTCCTGCGTCCTGACTGATCTTTGGTCAGGATGCAATTTGTCCTGATATTTCGTTCCACCAGCAGCACTCACCTTTATTTATTTATTTATTTATTTATTTTTCTGCTCCGCCGGCAGCGCTTGGCTTTTTTTTTTTCCTCCACCAGCGGCCCCACCCCCGCCCCATGTGTCCCACCAATATTTTCTCCCTCTCATCTGGTCACCCTAGTGCTAACTGATCTCTTTATTGACTTTGTTTGATACACCAAAACCACAACCAGCAACATGATAAAACCAACATGGGAAGAGGGACCTCATCCTACTTTGAGAATAATGTGTGCATAGGCCTAGATTTGACACGAAAAATTTTAATTACATTGTTGTGCATAGTGTGGTCAGATAGAGCCCAAATCACTAGGAGGGTTAACTCGAGTTAGTAAACATGAAGTAAAATCCTAGTGAAGACAAGGCAATTTGTAGCTGTCACATGAATTAGCAGGTCATGGTAAACCCTAGGCTATGTCACAGTTTTAACTTGACCTGCTAACTCATTGGAAACTACAAACTGTTTGTCTTCACTACCTTTTAACCTCATGTTAGCTAACTCAAGTTAAAAACACCTTCCCCCACTCCCCCCTGGTGATGATATGCCTTGGAGGGACATGGATTAAATCTCTTCCTTGCTTTTAGGAAAAAATAAAGCTCCTTTGCCCTTACGTTGTCCAGCCCTTTCATTGCAGACACAATTTATGTTGTTGTATTAATTTCAGTGTCATAAATGGACCAGAGACAAACGTGTTAACATGGCGTTTTCAGTGTCCAACATTAAAGTGTTAAACAAGATTTGGGGTTTGATATATAGATGCCTCAGCCTGCTTAGTACCATGGAAAATACATAATTATGCATCCTTTCAACCTAATGTGCTGGTACATTTTGCAAGTGCAAATAAAGGAGGAATGCTGAAAATGTGGCTCTCTGCAGCGAGGTCATATTTATTGTGAATGACACTCTCTGATGTTGTTCTGGTCACTTACAGGTTGTATTCTTGTTTCTCCATGCTGAATAGTCCTGATCACGTCATTGAGACCAGTCTAACCTTGGTTTCTCTCTGTTATTATATGTGATGGGTTCCCCCAGGGTGCCATCTGGAACTAGGGTACCACTGAGCCCCCCTGAACCACCAGCCTGGGCTTCCTACCCTGTACTGCTGTGACCAGCCTGCCAAGCCCTCTCCCAGGCTCCAGCCTGCACTTTTACTAGCACACATACAGATAGGGACACACACATCTGCAGTTACATGCACACAGGTTCTTTAACCAGCCTCTGCATGGGAAGGCACAGCTAGAGCACTTTGCAGTTCCTAAGGCACGCACCCCCTCTGGAGTGTAACCCCAAAATTATACCATCTTGTGCTGCACAGGGAACTGTACACTGTAAGCTCATGAAATTGGCCGCCTCCCTCAATGTGGAGAGGAATATACAACAACTTTTTGTCCTGAATTATGACTTCCAAATACATTGGTTTTAGACAAAGCAAAAACTAATGTATTAACTACAAAAGATAGATTTTAAGTAACTATAAGGGATAGCCAACAGATCAAATCAGATTACCTAGCAAATAAACAAAACATGCAAACTAAGCTTAATATACTACTTAGATTGGATATGAATAGCAAATACTCACCCTAAATGATGATGTAAGCAGGCTGAAGTATCTTAATGGGCAAACTGCACTAACTTAAAGCTTGGAATCCCCAGGTGTTACATTCACAGGCTAAAAATCTCTTTAGCCTGGGTCCAGCACTTCCCCCAGTTCAGTCTTTGTTCCTCAGGTGTTTCCAGGAGTCTCTTTAGTGGGGAGTCACTCCCCTACTTTATATAGCTTTTGCATATGGCGGAAACACTTTGTTTCAAAGCTTGGTTCCCATGTCAGTCTGTGGAAAAACACTGGTATCCCAAGATGGAGACCAGCACCAGGTGACCTTGTCACATGTGCTTGTAGTGTCATAGCAGTCATGAGTCAGAGTCTGTTTATAGCATCCTCAGGAAGCGCCCTCCCACCCCCCACCCCCGAGTGGGAGATAAACTACTTCTAAGTCCTATTGTTTTCTCTAATGGCCCTTTAACCTGAATGGGCTCATCCCAGCCAGATATCTAGACGGAGTGCATAGTGCCCAGTGGGTGTTCCTCAGGTGTAAGCACATTTGTAATACAAATATATAGTCAATATTCTTAACTTCAGATACAAAAATGATACATGCATACAAATAGGATAATCATATTCAATAAATCATAACCTTTCCATGATAACTCAGATGACACATCCTGTATAAGATACATTATGATTATGTCATAATCATATTATAATATCTCTGTGAAGAATATGGCATGCAGTGTCACACTATATTCCCAAAGAACTTTGCCTCGTGCAATAGAACTGTCTAATAAATATAGTAATCCAGCTGGAACCTCTTCCTTGGGCTGGTATATGTACTTCTCACCCGTTAGCTTGCTCAAGTGCACACAGTCTAGGACTTGAAGATGTGAGACCTTAGTGCGTTATCTCAGCTGTGCTATTTATTCTGTGGGTGGCCATGGACAAGTCTTTATGGCTATGTCTACACAGCAATTAGACGCCCATGGCTGGCCCTTGCCAACCAACTCGGTTTCATGGGGCTCAGGCTGCAAGGCTCTTTCATTGCTGTGTAGACTTCCTGGCTCTGGCTGTGGCCTGGGCTCTGGACCCTGTGAGGTGATAGTGTCCCAGAGCTCAGGCTCCATTGTGAGCCCAGAAATCTAAACAGCAATGAAACAGCCCCACAGCCTGAGCCTGTAAGTCCAAGCTGTCTGGCATGGGCAAGCTGCAGGTTTTTCTTTGCATTGTAGATATACCCTTAGAAATCAGCCTTTAGGTCATTGTTTTGTATTGCCATGGAGCAGATTATCTCCCCCCTTACCCCTTCCTCCCATCTCTCCATCATCTGTCAGTCTCCCAGCTCCCTATGACCAGGGCTTCTGTGAGGCTGGGATGGGGAAGGAGAGGAGAGGAGAGGATCCACTCTCCTACCCTAGAGTGTGTGGATGCTATGCAGGTCATGGCACCATGCAGCCAGTCTGCAGAGCGCTGCCTAGGAGCTGAAGGCTCAGCGCCTTCTAGGCTCAGCTGCTGCTATGGTGAATTATGGGCTTGGTCTCTATCAGTTCACTCATTCCCATGTTCATGCAGCACAATGCAGGTCTCTCCGGGAGTGTAACTGGCATCTCAGGCCTGGTCTACACTAGGCGTTTAAATCGGTTTTAGGAGCCTAAAACCGATTTAACGCCACAACCGTCCACACTAGGAGGCACCTTATATCGATTTTAATGGCTCTTTAAATCGGTTTCTGTACTCCTGCCCGACGAGAGGAGTAGCGCTAATATCGGTATTAACATATCGGAATAGGGTTAGTGTGGCCGCAATCGACGGTATTGGCCTCCAGGAGCTATCCCACAGTGCACCACTGACCGCTCTGGACAGCATTCTCAACTCGGATGCACTGGCCAGGTAGACAGGAAAAGCCCCGCGAACTTTTGAAATTCATTTCCTGCTTCGACAGCGTGGAGAGCTCATCATCACAGGTGACCACGCACAGCTCATCAGCACAGTTAACAATGCAGTCTCCTGAGAATCGAAAAAGAGCCCCAGCATGGACCGCTCGGGAGGTAATGGATCTGATCGCTATATGGGGAGAGGATTCAGTGCTAACAGAACTGCGTTCCAAAAGACGAAATGAAAAAGTATTTGAAAGAATTTCTAAGTCTATGACGGATAAAGGCCACAGCAGGGACTCCGTGCAGTGCAGAGTGAAAGTTAAGGAGCTCAGACAAGCCTACCAGAAAACCAAAGAAGCAAACGGAAGGTCCGGGGCAGGTCGAAAAACATGCCGCTTCTATGATGACCTGCATGCAATTTTAGGGGGCTGCGCCACAAGTACCCCACCCCTGACCGTGGATTCCGAGGTGGGGGTTGTAATCTCTGCCATGTCAGACGGGGAAGATGAAGAGGAAGAAGAAGAGGAAGACCTCGCAGAGAGCACACAGCACTCCGTGACCCCCAGCAGCCAGGAGCTTTTTATCACCCTGACGGAATTACCCTGCTCCCAGCCCTCACAAGCAACTATTCCAGAGAATGACGCCATGGAAGGGAGCTCTGGTGAGTGTACCTTTGCAAATAGCAAACAGTGTTTTTTAAGCAAGCCTTTTTTAATGATTGATTTGCCCTGAGGACTTGGGACGCATTCGCAGACAGTATAGTTACTTAGAAAAGTTTGTTAACATGTCCGGGGATTGAGAGGAAATCCTCCAGGGACATCTCGATGAAGCGCTCCTGTAGGTACTCCAGAAGCCTTTGCAGAAGGTTTCTGGGCAAGGCATCCTTGTTCCGCCCACCATGGTAGGACACTTTACCATGCCATGCATGTAGCAAGTAATCAGGTATCATTGCGTGGCAAAGCATAGCGGCGTATGGTCCCGGTGACTGCTGGCATTCAAGAAGCATGTGCTCTTTATCTTGTTCTGTTATCCTCAGCAAAGTGATATCGTTCAGGATAACCTGGTTAGAAATCAGGAATTTAAGTAAGGGGGGGTGGCCATTTTTCTACTGGGTTCGTGGAATGCAGCAGCTTAAAAAAAACACTTTCCTGCACGTAGCGAAGCGGGGGGAGGGGAGGAGTGAAATGCCGATGATCTTTTCTGTTTGGTCACCGGCGAGGCGATCTTCCCCAAGCTACCGGACAAGCAGTGGGTGGGGGGAGGGGGAAGGTTGTTGATTAGCAGGGAGCTAGCGTGGTATTAGCCATGCGTTGGGGGGGGAGGGGTAAATCACTGAGACAGTGGCTTACCATGGCCGCATGCAAGCTGAATCCTGATGCCTGGACCTGTGTCTGAGATCTGTAACCCAAGAGTTGCAAGCAGGCACTATTAAGATGAAAAATGCGACCTTGTAGGGAAATCACATGTGCTATGTAAGGTGAATAGTGCTTTTCACTGTGAAAGAGTATAACCATTGTTCTGTAAAATGTATCTTTCTAAATATTTATCTCCCTCATGCAGCTGCAAATATTTCAAGCGTCCCTCCTCCATCCCAAAGGCTAGCACAGATAAGGCGGAGGAAAAAGAAGACGCGAGATGAGATGTTCTCGGATATTATGGAAGTTACACGCAATGAAAGAGCTCATCTGAATGAGTGGAAGGACGTGGTTTCAAATTACAGGAAAGAGGCCAGTGAACGTGAGGACAGGAGGGATGAACGTGAGGACAGGAGGGACAACCGAGATGAGAGGTGGCGGCAGGAAGACCGGCAGGAAAATCAGCGGTGGCGGCAGGAAGATCAGCGGTGGCGGGATGCAACTCTGGGGCTGCTGCGTGATCAAACTGACATGCTCCGGCGTCTTGTGGAGCTTCAGGAACGGCAGCAGGATCACAGAGTGCCGCTGCAGCCCCTGTATAACCACCCTCCCCCCTCACCATGTTCCTTAGCCTCCTCACCCAGACGTGTAAGAACGCGTGGGGGGAGGCTCCGTGCACCCACTCCACCCCCCGTGGACAGCCCAACCAGAAGGATGTCGTTACTCTGAATTTTATTTTCTTAATGGCCTTCTCCATCCCTCCTTTCCTCCTCCCAAAGCACACCCTTACTTCTCTCCCTCTTTTTATAATGAATCAATAAAGAATTCATGCTTTTTAAATGAGAGTGACTTTATTTGCATAAGTAAGCTGTACTCGAAGGGGGAGGGGGAGTTGCTTACAGGGACTGAGTCAATCAAGGGGGTTGGGTGTTCATCAACAAACACAGCAGTCACACTGTACCCTGGCCATTGATGAAGCTCGTTTTCAAAGCTTCTCTGATGCGCACCGCTTCCTGGTGTGCTCTTCTAATCTCCCTGGTGTCTGGCTGCGCGTAATCAGCGGCCAGGTGATTTGCCTCAGCCTCCCACCCCGCCATAAAGGTCTCCCCCTTACTCTCACAGAGATTGTGGAGAATACAGCAAGCAGCAATAACATAGGGGACATTGGTTTGGCTGAGGTCTGAGCGAGTCAGTAATGTGCGCCAGCGCGCCTTTAAACGGCCAAATGCACATTCCACCACCATTCTGCACTTGCTCAGCCTGTAATTGAACAGATCCTGACCACTGTCCAGGCTGCCTGTGTATGGCTTCATGAGCCATGGCATCAAGGGGTAGGCTGGGTCCCAGGATAACGACAGGCATTTCAACATCCCCAACTGTTATTTTCTGGTCTGGGAAGTAAGTCCCTTGCTGCAGCCGTTTAAACAGAGTAGTGCTTCTGAATACGCGAGCGTCATGAACCCTCCCTGGCCATCCCGCGTGGATGTTTGTGAAACGTCCCTTGTGATCCACCAGTGCTTGCAGCACCATTGAAAAGTACCCCTTCCGGTTTACGTACTGGGTGCCCTGGTGCTGCGGTGCCAAGATAGGGATATGGGTTCCATCTATCGCCCCCCCACAGTTAGGGAATCCCATTGCAGCAAAGCCATCCACTATGGCCTGCACGTTTCCCAGAGTCACAACCTTTCGTAGCAGCAGCTTAGTGATTGCTTTGGCTACTTGCATCACAGCAGCCCCCACAGTAGATTTTCCAACTCCAAATTGATTCCCGACTGACCGGTAGCTGTCTGGCGTTGCAAGCTTCCACAGGGCTATCGCCACTCGCTTCTCTACTGTGAGGGCTGCTCTCATCTTGGTATTATGGCATTTCAGGGCAGGGGCAAGCAAGTCACAAAGTTCCATGAAAGTGCCCTTACGCATGCGAAAGTTTCGCAGCCACTGGGAATCGTCCCACACCTGCAACACAATGCGGTCCCACCAGTCAGTGCTTGTTTCCCGGGCCCAAAATCGGCGTTCAATGGATAGAATCTGCCCCATTACCATCAGGATCTCCAAAGCGCCGGGGCCCGCGGTTTGAGATAATTCTGTGTCCACGTCCTCATCACTGTCATCGCCGCGCTGCCGTATCCGCCTCTTACTCGCCTCGGTTCGAAGGTCCTGGTTCAGCATATACTGCACGAGAGTGCGCGAGGTGTTTAAAACATCCACGATTGCGGTATGGAGCTGAGCAGGGTCCATGCTTGCTGTGCTATGGCGTCTGCACGGTTCACCAAGCAAAAAAGGCGTGAAACGGTTGTCTGCCGCTGTCAGGGAGGGAGGGAGGGGTGAGGCTGTACCCAGAACCACCCGCGAAAATGATTTTTGCCCCATCAGGCACTGGGATCTCAACCCGGAAATGCCAAGGGGCGGGGGAGGCTGCGGGAACTATGGGATAGCTACGGGATAGCTACCCACAGTGCAACGCTCCAGAAATCGACGCTAGCCTCGGACCATGGACGCACACCACCGATTTAATGTGTTTAGTGTGGCCGCGCACACTCGATTTTATAAAATCTGTTTTACAAAACCGGTTTATGCAAATTCGGAATAGTCCCGTAGTGTAGACGTACCCTCAGAAAGCACATCTCAGTGAGATGATACCACAGGCCCCTTGACACTACTAGGCCACTCCTGCCTTAACTGGCAGCAGAAAGACCTATCGTGGGATGCTGGCCTTTGATGATCCCTCCGTTTCTCATCTGTGGTTAATATAAATAAGCAGGGTACAGTGCAGAAAATAGCTCAGTATTCACCTCCATGTTTGTTTCATTCTAATTGTAAATTTAGTGCATGAAAAAGAGGGCCTGAAAAGCTGTTTCACTAGGAATACAATAGATACTGGAATAACGCTAGATGAGTTATTCTTTCTGATGCGTCTCCGATTCTTCCCAGAGCAAATTGAGTCACCTGTGCAGGTCTATACTAGCATTCCCATTGGTGGATTACATTTAGCAAAGACCTTTTCTTGTAAAGTGCTTGTCAGGTGTTGGATTTAATTAAATATTAAAAATCAGTTCTAAATTGTGCTTAACTTACAAAATAAGTGAAACCTGAGTATTTATCTAGATGACTAGAATAGAATTCATATATAGTCTTACAGAAAAAAACCAGAATAGGCTAGACCTGAATTTCTCATTAAAAAAGAAAAGAAAAGAAAATCCCCTGCTTGTTTTTAAAACAGCTTTTGATCTCCTTTAAACAGAGAAAAGTATGTCCAGTTTTGGACAGAACAGGCCCTTTTTTAAGCCCTATCCTGGATGTCCTGACTTTTTTTTTTCCCCAAAAGGAGGCATTTGTCTCATTTTCTCTTGCTGACTTGATTATTTGGCAAGAGCAAACAGGACTGATGCTCACTTTTGAAAAAAAAAGTGGGGTTCAGTGTGGAGGGGGCAAGTGGAGATGCTAGCCCCCCACAGGGGGGAGGTAGGGCTGGGGGGGAAGCAGCATTCCAGCATGCGGGGGTCAGCAGGGTTCCAGTGGCCAGGCAACAGCCTCCTGCAGGGGCCAGTAGGGTTCCAAGGACCAGGCAAAAGCCTCATGGGGTGGGGGTCAGAGGGTTCCAGTGAGCAGGGTTCCAGCCACCGGCAACAGCATCGATGGGGTGGGCCTCGGACAAGCAGCTGGGGTGTCCCATTTTCTCTTTGGGAAATATGGTCACCCTAGAGAAAAGGCACAACCTCTCTTTTCCTTTGCATGTAGTCTAAGGGAACGTTTTTCATTTTCCACACCCTCCTAGATATTTTCTTTTTCAATTGTTTTTGATACTCTCAACACTTTTCTAAAAATGTATATATCACCACAAACATAAAAGGATCCTTGCTCCAAAGAGTTTACAGTTGAAAAGAGCACCCAGAGAAAACCCTGCAGCTCCACTCAGCCAGAATGGGCAGGAAAAAACTTTCACAGCTCAGCAAGTTCCATGGAAACAACAAAAACACTTCAAGAATGCAATGAAAGGAAATCCAGGGAGAGAAAAGCCCCAAATGTTGGGTGAGCATAGCATTCTGATAAGCATAACATATGATGAGATAACTGGCTCTGTGAATATGGGGAAAGCGGTGGATGTGATATATCTTGACTTTAGCAAAGCTTTTGATACGGTCTCCCACAGTATTCTTGCCAGAAAGTTAACAAAGTATGGATTGGATGAATGGACTGTAAGGTGGATAGAAAATTAACTAGATTGTCGGGCTCAATGGGTAGTGATCAACGGCTCAATGTCTAGTTGGCAGACAGTATCAAGTGGAGTGCCCCAGGGGTCGGTCTTGGGGCCGGTTTTCTTCAATATCTTTATTAATGATCTGGATGATGGGATGAATTGCACCATCAGCAAGTTCACAGATGACACTAACCTGGGAGGAGAGGTAGATATGCTGGAGGAAAGGGGTAGGGTCCAGAGTGACCTAGACAAACTGGAGGATTGTACCAAGAGAAATCTGATGAGGTTCAACAAGGACAAACACAGAGTTCTGCATTTAGGAAGGAAGAATCCCATGCACCGCTACAGGCTGGGGACCAACTGGCTAAGCAGCAGTTCTGCAGAAAAGGACCTGGGGATTACAGTGAATGAGAAGCTGGATATGAGTCAGCAGTGTGCCCTTGTTGTGAAGAAGGCCTGCGGCATATTGGGCTGCATTAGTAGGAGCATTGCCAGCAGATCGAGGGAAGTGATTATTCCCCTCTATTTGGCACTGGTGAGGCCACACCTGGAGTATTGTGTCCAGTTTTGGCTCCCCGACTACAGAAGGGATGTGGACAAACTGGAGAAAGTCCAGTGGAGGGTAACGAAAATGATTAGGGTGCTGGGGCACATGACTTACAAGGAGAGGCTGAGGGAATTGGGATTATTTAGTCTGCAGAAGAGAAGAGTGAGGGGGGATTTGATAGCAGCCTTTAACTTCAATTTACAGGAGGAGGGATAGCTCAGTGGTTTGAGCATTGGCCTGCTAAACCTAGGGTTATGAGCTCAGTCCTTGAGGGGGCCATTTAGGGAACTAGGGTAAAAATCTATCTGGGGATTGGTCCTGCTCTGAGCAAGGGGGTTAGACTAAATGATCTCCTGAGGTCCCTTCCATCTCTAATATTCTATGAACTACCTGAAGGCAGGTTCCCATGAGGATAGAGCTAGGGTATGGTCAGTGGTAGCAGATGACAGAACAAGGAGTAATGGTCTCAAGTTGCAGCGGGGGTGGTCTAGGTTGAATATTAGGAAACTTTATTTCACTAGGAGAGTGGAAGCACTGGAATGGGTTACCTAGGGAGGTGGTGGAATCTCCATCCTTAGAGGATTTTAAGGCCCAGCTTGACAAAGCCTTGGCTGGGATGATTTAGTTGGTGTTGGTCTTGCTTTCAGGAGGGGATTGGACTAGATGACCTCCTGAGGTCTCTTCCAACTCTAATATTCTATGATTCTTTTGTTGGTGATGACAGAAGGACACTATACACATGTAAATAGTTAAACTTCTATTTCTTAAATTATTTATTTTCTTTTTATTTAGGATGGGTTATTGGGTGGCACTATTTTACTCATCAGCAAGATGGACAGAACTCAGTTGGGAGGTATTGTTATGAACATGATGAAGCCTTGTTATGAGTTGAGTTAAAACCTCTTTAAACCCACATGTGAATTAGTCACGCATTTTAGTCAATTGTAAAACAGAGTTAAGGGGCCACACCTAAAACAGAGAGCCTGCCCAGAACTAGCACCAGGTGGGTGGAGGGTTTGACTGAGTATTGTAAACAGGCATGTGTGGATTGGGAGGGGGAGAAGAATAAACAAAAACTGACTGAGAGGACAGGACAACAGGCTGAAGGAATACTTGAAAGCATATGGCTGACCCTGGAAGAAACCTGGGGAGAGGGATTTTTTTTTGACTTGGGGTGCAGGTTGAAAAGAGCACTCTAGTGCTGTGAGCAAAATAAGCTGCTTCCACTTCTGTCAGTCCCTCTGCGTTCAGAGACACAGGACTTATTTGTAAATAAACAAAATTGCATCAAAGAAATCCCTATCACCAATTTCTATTCCCAGCTGAAACAACCAAAGAACCCCAATCTTTGACTAGTTGCTAATGATAAAAAGGGGCAGCACTTTATCAATTAAGTTTGCTGCCTTTCAGTTTCATTTAAGTTCTTGTATTACTGGGAAAAAAATTTTTTTTTTCAGTCTGCCTCCTTTACATCATTATGCTACCTTTATCATAAGAACATAAAATCACCAGAACATCCATACTGGATCAGACCCATGGTCCTTTTAGCCCAATATCCCATCTTCCAACAGTAGCCAATGGCAGATGCTTCTGAAGAAATGAACAGAGCAGGGCAGGCGGTGTTTCTCAAATGCAGGCACTGTGGCCGCATGCGGCCATCAGGGGTTTTTCCTGCAGCCATAACAGCCTCCTGGGTAGATATTGGAGTTGGGGGCAAAGTAGCATCCAGAGGATCTGGGGGCAGGCTTCAGCCCAGAAGCTCCAGCAGGGAGCTTCACCCTCACAGGCTCCCCCATACCTTCAGCTGGAGGCTCCAACGGCAGGCTTAACTCCACTCCCCTCCTTCGGCTGCATGGGGCTATTGCAAGTTTAATGCTTCAGACTCTGTTCCCCCCCTGCTTTAGAGCTCCAACCTCCAGGCTTGAGCCTTCCCCACCCCGGATCCAGCAGTGGGTCTCCGACTCTGGGTTTCAGCCCGGGGTGGAGGGGCTTTAGCAGGGCTGGCCTTACCAGGCGCTATGGTCAAGAGGAAAAGATCAGGGTGAGCCTGGGGTGCGAGGCTGCAGAAGGGAGCTCGGAGCAATGTGGGGGGAGGGAAGCAGTGGGGGTCAGAGGTGATGGGTGAGGGACCAGGAAGGCAGTGGAGTCCAAGAGCACCAAAATACAACTGTACATTATTTTTATTGTCTTCAAAACAACTCTACATCAATAAATTACAATGATATATACATATTTATTTGTTCTTTCTACATATTTTAGGAAAAGTTGTCAGAGCAGCCACCAGCAAGAGTTGTGCAAAATGTGCAAAGTATAAAAACTTTGTATGTTTAGTATCAGAGGGGTAGCCATGTTAGTCTGTATCCAACAGATTTATTTGGGCATAAGCTTTCATGGGTAAAAAAAACAGTTCTTCAGATGCATGGAGTGAAATTTACAGATGCAGGTATTATTATACTGACACATGAAGAGAAGGGAGTTGCCTTACAAGTGGAGAGCCAGTACTCTATTCTACTCTACTCTACCAAGTTGCTGAAGAAGTGTTATTTTACCTATGAAAGCTTATCCCAAATAAATCTGTTAGCCTTTAAGATGCCACCGGACTCCTTGTTGTTTTTGTGGATTCCATCTAACACGGCTACCCCGATACTTACTACTCTACTCTAGTGACACCATCAGAGGACCCAACCACACCAGCATGGACTCATTCACCTGCACATCGACTAATGTTATATATGCCATCATGTGCCAGCAATGGCCCTCTGCCATGTACATTGGCCAAACCAGACAGTCTCTACATAAAAGAATAAATGGACACAAATCAGACATCAGGAATGGTAACATACAAAAGCCAGTAGGAGAACACTTCAATCTCCCTGGACATTCAATAACAGATTTAAAGGTAGCCATACTTCAACAAAAGAACTTCAAAAAACAGACTTCAAAGAGAAACTGAAAAACTAAAATTCATTTGCAAATTTAACACTGTTAATTTGGGCTTGAACAGGGACTGAGAGTGGCTGGCTCGCAACAAAAGCAACTTTCCCTCTCTTGGTATTGACACCTCCTCCTCAATTATTGGGAGTGGACCACATCCACCCTGATTTAATTGGCCCTGTCAACACTGGTTCTCTACTTGTGAGGTAACTCCCTTCTCTTCATGTGCCACTATAATGCCTGCATCTGTAATTTTCACTCCATGCAACTGAAGAAGTGGGTTTTTTACCCACAAAAGCTTATGCCCAAATAAATTTGTTAGTCATTAAGGTGCCACTGGACTCCGCGTTGTTTTTGAATGTTTAGAACATATGTTGCCTATTTACTCCATTTGTTTTTAAGTGGCAGGCCATTTATTGCTACATTGCTGCATCAGCGCCTTTTATACTGTTGGTATCTATTTTCATTGTCCATACTCAGGGGTCTACTGAATTCGTGGCCATGAAAATTGCCTCATGGACTGTGAATTATGGTCTCCTCCCTTAAATAATGTCTCCCCTGTGAAATATGGTCTCCAGCTGCCCAGCTCCGAAGGTGCTGGTGCCGCAGCACAGAAGGGGGCAACACCATACAATGCTTGTTTTTCTGCAGCTGCTGACAGAGGCGCTGCCTTCAGAGCTGGGCACCTGGCCAGCAGCCACTGCTCTCCTGCCACCCAGCTTCAGGCAGCACTGTCACACCAGCAGCAAAGTACAGGTGGCAATACTGCACCCCCTCAGAGGCTTGTGACTCTCTTTTGGGGTCTTGCCCCTCATTTGAGAAACGCTGTGGAGAAATCACACATTTCATGGACTGGTCATGGCATAAATAGCAAATTTCACAGCTGTGTAGCACAGCCGCGAACTCCGCCCCAGGGTCTGTGTCAGTCCTACCCCGGCTGAAATGGGGTGTTGGAGGGGTCGCCTCTGACCCCAGGAAAGTTCTAATGTGTTCATAGCTCAGGAGCGACAGCGAGTCCGGTTTAAACGCGCCCCACGTGCTTTCCCCTCACTGGGGCACAGCGGCGACTCCGGGAGCCCGACACGCAGACAGCGGAGGGGGGGGGGGGATGGGGTTGTCCAGCTCGGTCACGTCAGCGGCAGGCGCGGGGCCGAGGCAGCTAGCGAGCCCTGTGACTCCAGGAAAGGGGCGGGGCTCTGGCGTCACCGCCTCGAGCCCGAGCGCGGAAAAGCCAAGAGCGGCTGGAAAGACAAAGCCGGGCTGCCGCCGTCACGCGCGCTGCGGGCCGGACCCTGTTTCCTTCCCGGCCGCAGCCGCTCGCACTTCCGCCTCGGTAGCTGTCATGGCCGCCCCCCGTCCCCGCACAGGAGAGGAGACCGAGCGGGGAGGGGCGCTGGAGACCCAGAGGCACATGGGGGCGGGGCAGGGTCCGTCCCACGGGGATGCGGAGCAGCCGCCTGCTGCAGGCTGAATGGCTGATCTGTGAGAGCCTTGTCCCAGGCCGCCCAGTCCAGCCTGTGACTAGCAGGGCTGGGGCCAAGCGAGAGTGGCCAGGTGCCCCTATTGTATAGGGACAGGCCTGCTACTGGGGGCTTTCTCTTACATAGGGATCTATTCCCCCCCCAGGAGGTGCTAGCTCGTCACCCTAGGTCCGTGGTCCCTAACCTTTTTCATCTGGCGGGTGTCAGACAATGAGCCATGGCGGACCTTGGCAGCGGATAAGCATCCGCCGAAATGCCGCTGACAAGCAGCGTCATCCAGAATTTCGGCGGATGCTCATCTGCCAGACAGTACACGGGCACACTTAGATGCCCCGGCGGATGCCATGGCCCCCTCAGGCACCGCATTGGGGACCCTTGCCCTAGGCTAAGCACTGAGGTCTCCTGTCTGCCAGTCCCATGGGCAAACTGCTTGGTGAGAGATTGATAACATCAGCCCCCCTTGAGCTGTGTTACTGTATTTATTGGCCCTTTTAAAGGAGGCAAAGCACTGTGGGAACATAGTAACTGAAAGAAACCAAGGTGAGACTGGATCTCAGCAACAGGAGATCCTGGAGGGTAGGGATGGGGTCCCAAGTCACCTAGACAAATTGGAGGATTGGGCCAAAAGAAATCTGATGAGGTTCAACAAGAACAAATGAAGAGTCCTACACTTAGGCAGGAAGAATCCATGCACTGCTACAGGCTGGGGACCGACTGGCTAAGCAGCAGTTCTGCAGAAAAGGACCCGGGGATTACAGTGAATGAGAAGCTGGATATGAGTCAGAAGTGTACCCTTGTTGCCAAGAAGGCCAATGGCATGTTGGGCTGTAATAGTAGGAGCACTGCCAGCAGATCAAAGGAAGTGATTATTCCCCTCTGTTTGGCACTGGTGAGGCCACACCTGGTGTACTGTATCCAGTTTTGGTCCCCCCACTACAGAAGGGATGTGGAGAAATTGGAGGGAGTCCAGCGGAAGGCAACAGAAATGATTAGGGGTCTGGGGCACATGACTTACAAGGAGAGGCTGAAAGAACAGGTTATTTAGTCTGCAGAAGAGAAGAGTGAGGGGGGATTTGATATCAGCCTTCAACTACCTGAAGGGGGGATTCAAAGAGGATGGAGCTCGGCTGATCTCAGTGGTGGCAGGTGAGAAAACAAGAAGTAATGGTCTCAAGTTGCAGTGGGTAAGGTCTAGGTTGAATATTAGGAAACACTATTTCACTAGGAGGGTGGTGAAGCACTGCAGTGGTTACCTAGGAAGGTGGTGGAGGTTTTTAAGGCCCAGCTTGACAAAGCCTTGGCTGGGATGATTTAGTTGGTGTTGGTCCTGCTGAGGTCTCTTCCAACCCTAATATTCTATTATTCAGTAGGGATAAAAATAGTAATACTGGTAAATGAGCAGAACAACTTCGGAGAACGTCATCCACAATAAATATGACCCCACTTGCCAAGGGCCAGGCTTTCAGCATGCCTCCTTAATTTGCACCTTTGAAATGTATCAGCACATCCTGTTTGCAACTCTAAGGTAGCCCTACTGCCTTGTTAAGCAGTTTGTAATTAAATAATTCCAAGTAAGGGCTAAGTGCAGTGGTGATGTAAGCTATAACTGTGGTGTAAATTACTATGTGTTAGGCCACATAGCAGCGTAACTTGCATTGATCTGATGCTCAATAGGAGGGTAAATTGTTACATTTTATTGTATCACTGTCTGATATGATTGGCCTTGCTTTGCTCAATTACCCATCTATACCCCTTTCTAACACATTTAGTTCTTCCCTTCCCCACTCCTCTCTCTTTGTTCAACTCTAGTTTAAATTATCGGAATAAATCTTGGAATCCATTTTTAATAGAGCAATCTTCTCTCGTTAAATTTCATTCCAAAGTGGATCAACACACCACCTTATGATTGTTGGCAAAATAATCCAAGCAAAGGTGGATAAAATGGTGCACAGAGAACAGCAAGAAACTGTTCTCTGCAAAGAAGTGGTGTTCTTCTGACTCATCCCAGTAGCAGCTTTCCCTGGCCTACTTCTCCTCCTTTTGTCCCCTCACTAGATGACATTCTTCATTACATGGTGTTCTGGCCTGCAGCCTTTCAGGGTCCCTCTGCATGATTGATATCATCGGCATGTGGAACCACCTTTACTGAAGCAATCCCTGTACCTGCTCCAGTCCCAGTGTTTGGGTTCAGCTCTCCACCCCAAGGCCTACAGGAAAACTCCCTCAAGAGACCACCTAACTACTTCTCCAACTAACTCTCCTACCACATTCCTCAGAAGGAAAGAATAATAATTCTGTAGTTAAGAAACAGGAGTAAGAATCAAGACAGCTGGGTTCTGATCCAAATTCTGCCACAGATTCCCATTGTGACTGTGTGCAAGTCACTATGCTTCAGCTTCTCCATCTTTTAAGTATGGGACCTTCCTCACAGTTGAGGGCTGTTGAAATTTGGTGTTTATTAGTGCAGCATTTCCCAAATTTTGGAAAGATGTACTCCTCTTCAGGGTAATGGAAACAAGTACAAACCCCTTCAACACAACCATGTTTTGTAAAATGAGCATAGTTTGCAGAGTAAATTGTGTAGATCTTCATAATGATACTTCTCCACTCCACCCTGCTTTGATGAGCCATGAAATATTTTTAAATGTCAACATTTTAAGCTATGATCATTGGCATTTGAATACCTCAGAGCTATTCTTGCAGAATCTCTGCAAGCTCAGGCAGGCACTGCTGTATTAATTAATTTCAGGTTGTCATGTTTTCAAGGTTTTAATTGAAAGTATAACAACTAGGGACATGCCTTAAAAAAAAAGTGTATGGGCATCTAGTTCCCAAACTGTGGTCTGCTAAACACTTGCTGGTGTTGGAGAGTTGGTTGGACACCTGGTGCCGATTCTCTTCCTTTCCCTCTGAGAAACAGAGGAGATGGGAGTAGATAAAATGAAGGACAAAATAGTCTGTGTAGTTGTCTTTTTTGGGAAAAAAAATTAACACCTTTCCTGCATCAAAGGCAACTGCAAATACATAAATACATGCCTAAGGATTTTCTGTGAAAGTATTTACAGTATTTGCCATAGGAATGTATGACACTCTGAAGGCGAAATGCCAAGATACCTACACTCTAGAAAACATCTGCATTGAGTTCACAGCAGTTGGAAAAGCAGAAAGCTTAACAATGCTGTGCAGATACAAAGAGATGCTCTCTAGCAACCCAGAGGAGGCACACTTGTTAACTTTTGAGATCACCAGACTGATCCCCAAAGTGTTCAAAGGTACACAGAACTTTGCAAAAGCACATGTGGGTAACATTACAATGTTAAGCAACCTTTGGGAACTGTAGGGTCAAAACCTAAAGAGGACCTTGCACACACTGCCTCCACATTAGTCAGTGACTAACACTCCTGCAGTAAACTAAGGGGAGAGGTGTGACACTCTGAAACTCAAAGTAGCACCCTGGAACTCCCATAGTCACCAGTGTGATATGGTTATATGTTTTGTACAAAGTATTCCTTGTGAGGTATCATTTTAAAAGTCTTGATCTGTTCAACATTAATATCCTTTTGTATAGTATGTGCTATCATTATATGTGAAGTTATGAAGTTTTGCTATATGTGTGATACTGAAATATGTTGTGAGATTGAAAACACCCACAGCCAGCTTTTCAGTTACAGCAATGGAGTAGCCATCATTAGCCAGACAGTGTTAATGGCTCATCAACACCCATGAAGGAAAGAATCCACTATCCCCGAGACTTTTCAGAGAGAGCATGTATGCAATGGAGCCTGCTTGACCAATGGGGACTTGACCAATGAGCCCCACATCATAGCAAAGATTTTTCCAGCAAGCTGGAAGAAAATATAAAAGCTGGGAAGTGACATCAACACTTGGCCTCACATCTCCCCCTCCCTCGCCAACACCTGCAAGAGAATGATTTTGAATTGGGAAAGGGTGGTCCCAGGCTGGAAAGAGTCCTACTCTGTGTAGTGAGGATCTGTAATCTCTTTGCACCATCTGTCAGGGTGAGAAAAGGTGTTTGACTGAACTCTTGCTAAAAGTTTAGGATTTAGAATGTGTGTTTACTTTTTACTTTCTCAAGGTAACTATCTCTGACCTGTATGCCTATGACTTATAATCACTTAAAATCTATCTTTCTATAGTTAATCTATTTTATATTTTACCTAAACCAGTCTGTTTTGGTTGAAGTGCTTGGGAAATCTCAGCTCAGTTTACAAAGGCTAATTTGTGTCCATTCCACACTGAGTGAGTGGCAAACTGGGTAGTGAACTTATGCTGGCCAGGCTTCTGACCAGTGCAAGATGGTACAGTTCTAGGTTGCAGGATTGGGGAGCTGGGGGAAATTAGCTGGCACCTCCCTATTGATGGTTCTGGAGTGGTGGGGCTGGGAGGTCATTCATGTAACACAGGCAGGTGTGTCCCTGCCTGTGGATGTCTGTGTAAGTACAGCGTCTGTCAGAGGCTTATTACTTGACATTGACATCACAGTGTGAGGGCCATCCCAGGTTGGTGAGACAGAGGGCTCAGTGGTCCCACAGTCCAGGCTGCACCCTGGGGACCCTGACACTGAATGTTATGTGATTATGAATGAGAGGGGAGGTGGCTCGTGTGATCACAAATGGAGAGGTCCACAAGTCAATCTATAAAGGTGAGGTTCACACTGGAAAAATTTGAGAACCTCCCACTTTAGGTCTTTGAGATAATTTGCTGTCAACTAGCACTGGTTCATAATGTGCAATATCTTGCCACAAACAATAACTGCAAGCCATAAAAGGTTACAAATCAGCTAATGGAGCTTTCCCGTCTTTGCAGTTAGACCACAAACCTCATAGCAAACCCAATTTCTGTGACCACAGATAAACAGATAAAACCAGCAAACAATCTGGTCTACTTTTATGTGGTGCTCTAAAAGTCTTTCACTGTGCACCTGCTAGACCATGGAAACCAAGCTCTGAATACCAGGGAGATTTCAAGGAGACCCATTCAGTGACAAAGGGTTCATCTGCAATAGCTCCAGCATGGCCATTGCTGACAAGAAGATGCTTTCAGGCTTTGTAGCTATCAGATCCTCCCTGCATAATGTAAAGAATGGGAGCAAAGTGAATAAGCCACCCAGTAGGCAGCAAATGTTACAGATTATTACAATATGGGCTGGTTAAAAGGGGTCTGAGTACCTAGCATGGTTGTCAGCCACAGGAGAATAAGTTCAACCATCTGATTCAGAGTTATAGCTACTTTTCCTCTATCAGTTGTAAACTACCAATTTTACACAGAGCCAACTTCCTGCCTCTTTTGAATGAAAAGCTCTGTATGCTAGATGGCTTGAGAGCCCATTACAGCTTTCTGTACTGCATGTGCAGTATTTTCTTTTTCCTCAAGCAACTATAATTGTCTTGCTAGCCAGCTCCTCAGATAGCCTTTGGCCTTCCTGCCTAGCTCCAGTCCCTGGCCAGTCTTCATTCCCTACACTCTGACACCGGGCCACAGCCATTGCTACTCTATGACATCATACCAGCTAGTGGGGTTCTCACAACAATTTTTTTGGTGGCCTCAGAATGTGGTCACCAACTCTTGCTGGTGGCCCCTCTGACAGTTTTCCCCCAAAATACTTAACTTTAGAAAAAACAATAAATATGCACATATACAGGTCCACATCCTTGTAATTTATGTATGTAGTAGGAAGGCGATAAGAAGTAGAGCACCCAGCTTTGCTCCTATTGTGCTAATCACATGTCACAGAGCAGGAGCCCCTCACCCTGCTGGGGAAAGCTGCCAAGCCCTGCAGCAGCCCAGAGCCATTAAGCTGCTTTGGTAGAGACAGTAAATATAAACAGCAACTAAGTGCAACCCCAGGTGGGGAAAGCGCTGACCCGTCTCTCTGTCCCTGCCTCCCACTGCCCTTCAGTGAAAGCCTGCCCTAGAGAAGGTGGGTCAGAAACTCACCAGCTGCCTGTGGAGTCCCAGGCTCCCCATGCCCCAGCAGGGCGGCAGCCAGTTTGCTTCTAGGTCACCAAGCATTGCAGCCGCCTCTACTGACAAGAGTCGCCTGCAACACCTCACATGGGCCCCATGTGTCTCCAGAGGTGCTTCAGAGCCCCTGAGGAGGCTGTACAGTGAAAGGCACCAATACCTTTGAGTCCAGTCCCCTGCCTTCACGAGCAGGACCAAGTACTGATTTTGCCCCATATCCCTAAATGGCCCCCTCAAGGATTGAATTCACAACCCTTGGTTTAGCAGACCAAAGCTCAAACTACTGAGCTATCCCTCCCCCTTAGTAACAGTTCCCCCTTTGCTGCCCTTGGTAACAGCTATTCAGGAACAACAGCTGGGCACTGCAGGTAAGGGTCCCTGTTTCCTTCCTCTCCCCCCAAATCTCTGCCCATGCTTTGGAGGCTGTCATGGCCACACACACACACACACACACCCCTGCGCTGGTGGCTGCATTTCAGAAATGTTCTGCTAGTACCACTCCTACCCCCAGTTTACAGCCAACTCCTCCCCCATGTTCCTTGGCACTCTTCTTGCTGTCCATGTTCTTCCCTATGACAGAGTACTAGGAATCTACACCTATTAAATCCTAGAAAGGTGGGTGGGCACAAACCCACCCACAGCTGAAGTCTCCTCCACCAGCCTAGGGAGAATAGCCACCAAACTCGAGGTTCAACTGAATACAGGGGACAACAAATGAATAAACAGGGATGGGTGTGGGGGTCACAGGGTCATAATAAGGGATCCAGAGTGGGACGCTAAACAGAGAACCCCGGACAGCACCCACTGTTCCTCAAAGGTGTCTAGGGAGCCAGCAGATGCCGCCCAGAAGAACTCTGCCCGGGTGCATGATATGAGGGAGGAGCGAAGTAGGCCCTACAGTCATAGAGCACCCCTCCCCCCCAGCCAACATCCTCTCTCTGGTGTTATAGATGGCCACTTTGGCCATCTCTAGGAGGAGATTGATAAGGAGGTCTTACGACTTTATGGGAACACAGATGGTGTGTGCAATACATTAGAAGGTGGAGAGAGAAGTGCAGCCAGAACCACAAAAGTAGGCCCTGGAGGAGCCAGAAAAGGGGCTGCAACCTGATACACTCAAGGCAGGTGTGCGCCAGCATCTCCCTCATGCCTCAAAAGGGACAGGCACTGGAGACAGGGGTGAATCATGCCATGTACACATCCGTGCTCATGGCTCCGTGAAGGAGCTGCCAACTAATATCGCTGGCCGTCTGTGGGACCAAGTTGGAATAGAGACTGGCCCACTGGGGTTCCTCACCCTCAGCAGATGGCATTAGGTCCCGCCACTTAGTATCGGGGTGGAACACGAGGGTGAGGAAATGGTGAGTATGGAGCATGAGCGTGTTCAGATGTGCCCTTGGTGGGGTTCAGTAGCGAACTGGCTGCAGGCTGTGCTGTTGTGTATTTGGTTGTCATGGTTTTTGTTGCTATGGCAACTGAGTTAGATTATTATGGGTTAGCTCAGCCGGTTTCAACCAGCTGAGTGAGCTCTCTGTATATCTGTAAATAAAATGGAGGTTTTGGTTAGCTGCCTGCTCTCTGGCCTCAAGTGATTGCTTCCTACACCGGCTGCCCCAAGGATATAACACTGGCGATGAGGGTGGGATTCGGTGCTGCCCCAGTAACAGAAGGAAGTAGAAGTTAAGGTAAAGAACAAACAAACAAAAAAAGCTGCTTGTTTGCACTGACTGTGAAAGTGAAACTAAAAATCATGGCTACTCTGACCAGGCCCCTGGAGCCTTTTGATGAGAATACAGAGCAGTGGCATGTGTATACTGAGCGTTTTGAGCTTTTTGGTATTGCAAATGACATTACAGAAGCGAAGAAGGTGCCAATATTCTTAACTGTTGTAGGGGCTAAAACCTACTCTCTGCTACGCAGCTTACTACACCCTGTTAAGCCTGAGACTAAATCTTACAGTGACATTGTGGAAATCCTGGGGTCTCATTTCTCCCCAAAACCACTGGTAATTGCTGAAAGATATAGGTTCCACAAAAGAGACCAAAAGGAAGATGAAACAGTTGTACAATTTGTAGCCATTTTAAAAAAGCTAGCAGAACACTGTGAATTTAAAGAGATGTTAAATGATGCCCTTCGTGACAGGTTAGTGTGTGGCCTCTGCAGTGAAGCTATACGGAAGCGCCTACTGACAGAGGCTCAGCTTACATTACAGAAGGCTGTTGATATTGCTGTCTCCATGGAACTGGCTACAAGGGAGGCACAATACATCGGTGCATCCCCTAGGGTGCAAAAAGTGTCACAAGAACTGACCCACAAAACGGTGCAGAGTCAAGAATGTTACCGCTGTGGTAAGCTGGGTCACCAGGCATCAGAATGCTGGTGTAAGGACCTGGTGTGTCGACACTGTGGCAAAAAGGGACACATTGAGTATGCCTGTAAACAAAAGAAAAAGAGGCCTGTGGTCTGGCCGACAAAAAGAGGAACCTTGCATACCCTAGAGCAGACCCAGGATGATCAAGGTGACACCTCCTCACAAGAGGAAGTGCCACTGCATATTTTGCTTTGGCAGCGGGCTCACATGAATACTGGGTAACCCCTTTATTGGAGGGCAAACCTATACGCATGGAACTAGACACCGGTGCAGCTGTCTCGCTGGTTCCTGAGACTGTGTATAAGGAAAAACTACAGCATCTTCCGCTTAAGGCAACAAAAACTGTTCTGAAGACGTCTACAGGTGAAGCTGTGCCCATGTTGGGCACTATTGATGTTAAGGTGGAGCTCAATGGACAGGCGGCTAAATTGCCACTGTTTGTGGTGAGAGGTGACTACCCAGCCTTAATGGGTAGGTCTTGGCTTGGGAAGATTCAACTGAACTGGGCAGAAGTGCACCGGATGACTAAAGAAGAAACCAGTCTAACCCCTATTCTAAGGAAACATGCTGCTGTTTTTGGAGATGATTTGGGAAGTATGAAGGGAATCACTGTGACATTGAACATTAAACCTGACAGTCCACCAAAATATCTGAAAGCCCGAACTGTGCCATATGCCATCAGGCCAAAAGTTGAAGCAGACCTGGAGCGCCTGGTCACCAATGGAGTCCTAATACCAGTTACCCATAGCTCATGGGCCACTCCTATCGTTCCAATCGTGAAGAAAGATGGCTCTCTCCGGATTTGCGGTGATTTTAAAGTCACTGTCAACCCAGTGTTGTATGCAGAGCAATACCCGCTTCCCCGCATCAATGACCTCTTCGCAGGCCTGGCTGGGGGACAAAAGTTCAGTAAGATTGATCTGAGTCAAGCATATTTACAGATGCACGTCGATGAAAAGTCCCAAGAGCTGTTGACTATTGTGACTCATAAGGGGCTTTATCGATACTGTCGCCTACCCTTCGGAATAACATCTGCTCCCGCCCTGTTCCAGAGGGCTATGGACCAGATCTTGTGTGGCTTGTCAGGAGTTCAGTGCTATCTGGATGATATCCTGGTCACTGGAAGAAATGAAGAGGATCACTTAAAGAATTTAGAGGCTACCCTACAAAGACTGGAAGAGTATGGCCTACGAGTTCGCAAAGACAAGTGTGAATTCTTCAAGCCCTCTGTTGAATATTTGGGACACATCATTGATTCTGCAGGTCTTCATAAGGCCCCTGCAAAAGTTAAAGCTATTGTGGAGGCTCCCCCACCTCGAAATGTAAGCCAGCTGCGCTCGTTTCTAGGACTCCTGAACTATTATGGAAAGTTCATCTCACAGTTAGCCACACTGCTAAAACCACTTCATGAGCTCCTTGGGCAGAACAAGGCCTGGAAGTGAACTGAAGCCTGTGATGTTGCGTTTAACAAAGCTAAGGATGCATTGCTAAATTCTGAAGTTCTAACGCACTTTGATCCATCCTTACCCCTGCAATTGGCCTGCGATGCCTCCCCTTATGGAGTGGGAGCAGTCGTGTCACATATTATGCCTTCAGGAGAAGAGAGACCTATTGCTTTTGCTTCACGCACTCTAAGCAAAGCAGAAACTAACTACGCCCAAATTGAACGTGAGGCATTAGGAATTGTTTTTGGAATTCGGAAGTTTCATCAGTACCTGTTTGGCCGAAAATTTACTCTTCTCACAGACCATCGACCTCTGACATCAATTTTTGGACCCTACACAGGCATTCCCCCATTAGCTGCTAGTCGTATGCAACGTTGGGCATTGTTACTTTCAGCACACACATATGAAATCAAATATCGGAAATCCACTCTGCACGGCAATGCAGATGGCCTCTCAAGGTTGCCTTTGCCAGTCAAACACCAAGATAGTGCCCAAAAGGAAATCTTCTACTTTGAACAGGTAGAGAATACACCCATCACTGCTACTCAGATAAAGAAGGCAACTCGCGTTGACCCAGTATTGTCCCACGTTATGGACCTGGTGATGCATGGAAAATCTCGACAAACCTCTCCGGTCTCATCCGACCTTGTTCCCTACATGTCCAAGCGGACGGAGTTATCGGTCCAATCTGGTTGTTTGTTGTGGGGGAGACGTGTCATTATTCCACCACCACTGAGATCACAGATGTTAGAACAGCTACATTCCGGTCACTGTGGAATAGTGCGCATGAAGGAAATTGCACGAAGCTATTTTTGGTGGCCTGGACTGGACAGCGCTATTGAAGAGAAGGCAAAAGCTTGTATGTCATGTCAGGGTGTGAGGAATGCACCCCAGTGGGCACCCCTACACCCATGGGACTGGCCTGAAAACCCGTGGCAACGTATTCACGTTGACTTTGCTGGCCCCCTTGAAGGAAGCATGTTCTTGGTTGCAATAGATGCCCATTCTAAATGGCCAGAAGTCTCTATAATGCAGTCCACTTCTGCAGAGAGTACTATCCAAAAACTAGGAGGACTCTTTAGTCGTTTTGGTCTGCCAGAACAACTTGTGAGCGACAACGGACCGCAGTTCGTTTCTCAGGAGTTTCAAAATTTTATGAAGGCAAATGGGATACACCACATCACGTCAGCACCATATCATCCGTCCACCAATGGATTAGCTGAAAGATTTGTGCAGACAATGAAAAACGCTTTGAAATCAGCAAGGGGACAACACTCCATTCAAAAACGTCTGGATACCTTTTTACTTTCCTACAGAAACACACCTCATGCTACGACCCACGCATCTCCGGCCTTTCTAATGATGGGACGACAGCTGCGCACTTGCTTTGATCTGCTGAAACCTTCTGAACCCCGACAAATTGTGCAACATCAGCAGCAATATCAAGTCATCAGACGGGCACCCAGAGCAAAAGACCGAACCTTTAGCCCGGGACAGCCAGTTTTGGCTCGGAATTATACTTCCAGAGCTAAATGGGTTCCGGCCACAGTCATCACTCAAACAGGACCTGTTTCCTATACAGTCTGGACTGCAGAGAATCTTACCTGGCGGCGACATGTAGATCAGCTGTTGCCAGGTCATGCCAGTCCTCAGGACCCATCTGCAGTTGAGGGGTCTGACTTCACCTCTTCTGGTGAGGGACCGAATCACGATTCACCTGTTTCTGACTGTTCTCCTCCATTACTGCCGGCGGCTGAGATACCCCTTTGCCCAGCACGAGCTGATACCACCTCCTCACCTGTTCGTGCTGCGGACCCTGAGCCCCTAGTGCTTTTGGGTGCAATAACACCAGAAGTTCGCCGTAATCCACCTAGAGACAGAAGGCCTCCTCATCGGCTGGATCTTTAGCTAGGGCGAACCCACGGTTATGGGGCAAAATAATCCCCAGGGTTTAGCCGGGAATGGAGGCAGTCTACCCTCCTTCTCTAGTTTAGTGTGTGTTTTATTTAGGGAATGTTCTTATTAGGGGGGGAGGAATATGTTGTGTATTTGGTTGTCATGGTTTTTGTTGCTATGGCAACTGAGTTAGATTATTATGGGTTAGCTCAGCCGGTTTCAACCAGCTGAGTGAGCTCTCTGTATATCTGTAAATAAAATGGAGGTTTTGGTTAGCTGCCTGCTCTCTGGCCTCAAGTGATTGCTTCCTACACCGGCTGCCCCAAGGATATAACATGCGCAGCTGGCTCGGGCTATGCAGGGGGAACAGCCAGGGAGGCTCATGGGGCAGGGGCCTGATGAAAAGATCCAGAGGGCCAGGGTGAGGGGCGGGCAGGCAGCACCCTGTCGCAGGATCTGCTCAAGGAAAGCTGGAGAGGCGAGCAATGCTGGGAACCTACAGCTAAAAGCCAGCACTCTGGTTAAATGCCAGGTAATTCCTCCTTCCCCCCCGGGGACCTAAGTGTGCCGAATTAGCAGAAGTAGAGTAGAAGAAGGCATAGGAAGGAAAAGTCTCTGGCTGGAGACAGATCATCCCTCTCTACTCCTTAGTAAAGGGATGAGAAGTAACAAATGCTGTAAATGATGTGGTGTGTGGGTCAGTAAAGGTAAGATAATGTAAATAAACTATGCAGTGATGTTTAACAACTGAAGGTCTCTGAATAGCCTGGGTAGACAGAGAAGGAGTGGGACCTCACCCTTTCATATCCCCTACCTACGGGCATGTCTATGTTACAGCTAGGAATGAGCCTCCCAGCCAGGTAGCCAGACCCACACTAGTGAGGCTCAAGCTAGCATGCTACAGCAATGTAGGGTCTTCTTCAGAATGGATTTCAGCATCTCAGTCCTACGGGTTCAGGTGTGCTTGAGAGCCTGAGCTCCTTCTTCAGCCAGAATATCAACATAATATGTGTAGTATGCTAGCTGAAGCCTTGCTAACATGGACCTGTCTACCCAAACTAGGAGGCTGGCTCCCAGCTGCAGTGTAGAAATACTCAGCAACTGCTCCATTGCACCTTAGCAAGTCTGTCAAGTGACATCTCTCCTCTTCTTGGCTGACCTGCAGCTCCTTAAACTAGGACAGGTTTCCTTATGACCCAGCGAGCTCTGCCACTCCCTATTTCAAGAAGAGCTCTGTGCAAGCTTGAAACCTTATCTCTCTCATGAACAGAAGTACAATAAAAGATATTACCTCTCCCACCTTGACTCCCTATCTCAGACAGTTCTGAATAGAGTTAAGCAGGTCACACTGGAAACTTTAATTACTAATTGCTTAATACTTTAACAGCAATCATCAGACAATGAAGACACAAATTATCTAACACAATTGTGTCATTTGGACACAGCTCAGGGGAAGGGAAGCTCTGCACTGCTCTGGAATAGGCCTAGGGGGAACATACGGATGGCTACGCTCCCTTGTGGAGCACAGTTTGCTATTTCTGTGTACTAGGAAAAGCCTTACCTCCTTTTCACCCCCCTTGCTTCTCTGGGGGCACTTTGTGACCACAGAGTTGTATGGCAGGAGTGGTCAAGGTGCTCCCCCAAGTGATGATGATTGTAATTTGTCCTTACACAGGCAGTGCAAGAAGGGGAAGGCCACACATACATTCATGTACAGGCCAGGCATGTAATCCAGGACAATTAAAACCTTAAACACTATATGGAGACCCAGTCCATAACAACGGAAGTTCATAAACTCTTCTAGAACATAAGAAGAGCTGTACTGAGTCAGACCAATGATCCACCTAGTCCAGTATCCTCTCTTCTGGCAGTGGCCCGTGTTAGGTGCTTCAGAGGGAGTGAACAGAACAGGGCAATTTGTCAAGTGATCCATCCCCTGTCATCCATTCCCAGTTCTAGTATTCTAGCAGTCCTAAAATATCCTATCTGTGAAAGCTCCCCTATGTTAGTGTGCAAAGCCCTCCCATATAGGTGTGTGTGTGTGAAGTTTGGAGTGCTTAAATCTATCCAGTACTCAGAAAGTCGGAAAAGAATCAAACTATTGTAAAATTTAAAACACAGCCGTTCTTTGATAAGTACAAAGGCTTTGGTCTTCCAGTTTCCAAATTCTCAGGAAAAATTCTGCTAAATTACTCTGTGCAAATTTAAAATAGGCTTTCCATGAATACTAAGATATGTGTGTATAAAACTCAATATTTGTGATTACTTGTGAGATTAAAAGGCACTCAAGTGAATATCTGCAGAAAATGCACATAAATGGGACATAAGCCAAGCTAAAGAAGAACCATTCTAAAATTCAAACAAATAAACTAAACCCAAAGCCTAACTAACTATAAAGATGGTGAACTCAGAATTTTTGATGACTCTGTTTCTAGGGGATCTGAATTTAACACTTATTATTAATATCGCTTAATCTTTTTTTTAACGTATAGCTTTAAAAGGATCATAAATTGATCTGTATAGAAAACAAGAACAACCATGTCCTCTTCTAGTGGGAGAGCATAAGTTGTGGGAAAATCACTCTCCTTTTTATAGCATATCTTGTTTGGTTTGGTTTGCTTGATTGTTTTTATTTTTTACAGTTCTTTTGAGAAAAGAAGCATAAACAGGTACACTAAAGTGAGTGAAGAAGGATCTTGTTGGCTGGATGGGATTATCTAAGGGCAGATCAATTTGTTTGGACCCTAACTTCATTTTGGGATCCCCTCTACTCATCCCAGTGGAAAATAATCTGTATTCTAAGCATCCAGTTTTGACGCAGTTCCTTCCTTCCATTTCCAAGTCTCACAGTAAGAAATCATTTTCTCGTTCTCAGTTGAGCAAGAATGTCCCTGTGTCCAACATCACAGCAGCTTTAGTGCTTATTTATGACTACTACAAAACAAGTAGTTAGCCTGGGCCAAAAAGAGATTAAAAAGAATAGCAAACCACTGATCACAACTTTAGCAAGAGAAAAGCAGCTGATTTCCTTAAAATTACTGCATTTCTTCAGCTGTTTCCTGGTCTTCTGATCTAGTTTCTGCTTCTGTATCCTAGTGAAGGGTACATATGAATCAGAATTCTGGAGTCAAATATGCCAAAATGTTTAGGAGCTCAGATGTGAATGCAGACTCTGCAGCTCAATCCTATCTCAAGGCCATTCTTTTTGCTCTCCTATGTAGCTCAATAAGCCCAGAGAGTTTTAAGACAGGAAAAAATTAAGTCTATTTGGGGTCAGTATGGCCGCTTCTCTAGCCCCACAAAGTCCTATCACACTTCCATTTTCTACGCTCCTGGATTCTCTTCCCCGAAAGCCACCTCTCTACCATGCCCTGAAAAGTGTTTTAAGATTTTTCCTTAATTTTCACACTTTGCCAGCTCCTGAGATGCCTATTGAGAACAAAGCTTTCCCCCACCACACCTTTCACTAGACAGATGGGGTGGGAGAGGCCTACAATGCTTGCACGGCATAGTGATAACTCAGCTCTGTTCTTCAGAGGTCTGGTCTGTACTACAGAGTAAGGTTGACATAAGGCAATTTACATCAACCTCCTGTGTAAACTCTACACTAAAATGTAGCTCTCACTGATGCAACTTTCCCACTACACCGACTTAATAACTTCACCTCTGCAAGAAGCGTGGTGCTTTAGTTGATGTAGTTAGGTTGATCCAGTGTCAGTGTAGACACTGCATTGCTTACATCAGCTGTTGCTGCCTTTCAGAAACTATCCCACAATGCCCCACGGTGGCAGTTAAATTGGTGCAAGTGCTCTTGGTGAGGACGTGCACCCCCGACACAAGGAGCACAGTGTGGACGTGTAAAATTGATTCAAATACTGTGGTGGCTGTATGTTGACATAACTTAGGTTGACTTAATTTTGTAGTATAGACTTTCCCAGAGTGTCATCAGGGTCTGTCTTCAGACCAGCTCAGGAAGGACAACTGTGATTAAAGCATGAGACAGAGTCAGGCTTATGTTTTGTTCCTGGCTGTGACACATTCACTTTGTGGCCATGATCTGGTCATTTCCCCTTGCCAGGCTTTGGTTTCCCAAGCTGTAAAATGGGATATTTCCCTACCCCCCAGGAAGGGTTGTGAGCCTTAACTTATTCTTGAGAGCCTCAGATAGAAGGCATTGTAGAAGTACAAAATATTACGGAGCTCCTCTACCTCTCACCAAACTGGCACACAAAAATAGAATGTAGCTGTGGCAGCTGGAGTGGTGGGAGGGGCTAGCTGCCCCAAGCACATACCTAGCATCTCTGATGGACACATACTCAGTGTAGCTAGCCACTCCGCCACTCACACTCCTCTGGCTTAACTGCCTTCAGCATGCTGGGTTGATGGGAGCTAAAGCAGGTATGTCCCTCTGAGCTGGGAATCATAGCCCCCAGCTCTGTGTGTGTAGACCAGGGGTTCTTAAACTGTGGGTCAGGACCCCAAAGTGGGTCACAACCCCATTTTAATGGGGTTGCCAAGGCTGGTGTTAGACATACTGGGGTCCAGGGCCCAAGCCCCACTGCCTGGGGCTGAAGCCAAAGCCCGAGGCCCTCCCCTCCCCCCACCCAGGGCAGAAGCCCTTGGGCTCCAGCTTTGCCCCCACCCCTCCCCCCACACACACACACACTCTGGGTGGTGGGGATCAGGCGGGATTAGGCTTTGGTCCCCCTCCTGGGGTCATGTAGTAATTTTTGTTGTCAGAAGGGGATCACAGTGCAATGAAGTTTGAGAACCTCTGGTAGACATATCCTGTGTGCCTGTGCATTCTACCCAAGCTGTTACATCAGAGATGGCATCAATACTGGGTGTTGTTCCAGTCCCTGGGGTGGTTCCCCTGGAACTTATCAGTCACTGACCACAAGTTGTTGAAGCAGTGGTGGTAAAACTGAATTCACACTGGGATATAGATATCTCCCCTGTTCCAGATAAATATGCCCTTTCTGAATACAGCACAGCCTGTAGTCAGGCTTCCTACTGACACCAGTAGATAGCTGGAAAAGGTAACAGAGGGTGAAATGCTAGCTGGAGAAGGGGAAGGAAGTGGTAGGATGGAAGGGGAAGTGGTGTCGAGAGAGAGTAAAGGTGGATAGAAAAGATGGTTCTAATATCCTGTGAAGATGTCCGCCATAATTTTTCCTCACAGTTTTTATATCCATTTGCGGAATTAATTTTGTTATGTGCACCAATATGGAGGTGATGTGTGGTGGAGATGGGGCCGAGGGGTTCAGAGTGTGGGAGGGGGCTCAGGGCTGGGGCAGAGGGATGGGGTTCATGAGCGTGAGGGCTCTGGCTGGGGGTACAGGCTCTGGGGTGGGGCCTGGGATGAGGGGTTTGGGGTGCAGTCTGCTCTGCCCTCTCTCTCCACAGCAGCCCGTGTCCGGGGGAGAGAGGTGCCTCTCCCCACCACAGCCCTGCACACCTCAACTTGCTCCCTGCCCACCCCTACCTCTGGCCTCTCCAGGCCCCTGTGACTGTATGCCTGAGTGGCCCTTGATAGCCAGCTGTGTGGCTGTGCGGCCATGCAGTTTAGAGGGAACTTAGGTCCATCCTTTCCTTTAGACTGCTAAACAGGGCTTTGTAACATCCAAAAAAGCTGCTTTCAGAAAATACATTCCAGGTCTTTCTCTGGGTAGGCTATGACAGAAGTTTAATCAGTACTGCCAGGGTACCTGTGCAATGCAGTTGTGATCAATAAAGCCCAGAGTGTGATAAATAAATGTCATGTCTCAGTGCTGGAATGCAATGCCATTCTATTAATCAGAAACAAGCTATGGAGAAGAGCAGATGGAGTGATGTGAGCTAAATGGATATTCCCTGACCTCTGCAGGAATATCTTGCTTTTCTAAGAGAAAGAAGGGGCATAAAGTCATCCTCTCAGCTCCACTGACAGAAGAGTGCAGGACCGACTCTGGGCACCAGAAAACCAAGCATGTGCTTGGGGAGGCACAATTTTAGGGGCAGCATTCCAGCCACCTTTTTTTTTTTTTCTTTTTGCTTCGGTAGTCATGCTCTCAATTTTTTTTGTTTTTTTGTTTTTTGCTTGAGGCAGAAAAAAATCTAGAGCCAGCGCCGGAAAAGTGACACTAAAATCACTGATGTTTCCAAAACTGACTCATCCTGCCAATAAATTGAGACTCTGAGATCAACTCCTGGAGTGCTGGCCTTCCCAGAGCCACACTGAGTACCATAGCTAGGGTCAATAGCAAAGCAGCAGGTGTTGTACAGCTATTTCATTAGCTTCATCAGGAAGGAGAGACTTTCATTATTTCAAAACTAATTATAATTTCTTGCATCAAAATAACTTTTAATGGGTGCTAACACACCTTGAAATTGTGTAACTGAGGTACTGGCAGAAGGTGTGGCCATTACGCCAGGCATTGAGCAAATTAATAATATTTGCACTGATAACAGGGGATAATCCAGTATCCAGTGGTTACAGCAGAAGAAAGTAACTATATACAAATGGCACCACCTTATTCACTGTATTGTGTCTATGCCTGACATGGCTGATTTTACTCTACTTGGTGCTTACAAAGCAAGCTGTGGAAGAGCAAACTGGATGCTTTCCTGGCTCATGCACCATCCTCAAGTGCCAGTTGAGCTCAGCTTGCAGAATCTCTATTTGCAGAGATTGTCGTGAAGCTGGAAAAGCATAGATGGATTTTGAGATCTCTGGTTCATTTTGTGGTAGTTACAGAACTAATCTCTTGACTTTTAAATGGAGTTACACCAGGGCTGATTGTTCCTCAGGGAGGGTAAAGGTGGGACTCCATAATGTGGAATGGGGTGCTGTGTGCTTTAGGGCTGGGTCTTTTGTTGGTTGGTTGGATTCTTTAAGAATGTTGCCCAGGATTAGAGATGGACTCGCAATAGATTCCTGAATCCAAACACACCTGAAGTTGGGAGGATACACAAAATCTGAACCTAGATGCAAATTATACACATTACTTATCTTTATAACGGATTGAACCCAACACTCTTAATCTGAACACCAAACACTTGTGTTTATGTTGTGTGTTTGAAAGCAAACTCTAGATCCTAATCCTGTGTTTTAACCCCATCTCAAATCACAATATAGCCTCACTATAAAATCAGCTGTTTCAGTTTGCTCATCTCTATGGCCTGTGATAAAGAGGAGGTCAGACTGGATGATCACAATGGTCCCTTCTGGCCTTGGAATCTATGAAATGTATTATGAAAAAGTCACATGGGCACTGTGTTTATTAACTATATGCAACATGCAAGCCTTCTGGTGCATTAAAGACAATTAGAGGGCTCACAAACTATTTAAAGGGATAGTACCCTATTTTTTTAAAATTATAGGCTGTGATTTTGAGTGCCCAATTTGAGAAACATGATTTTTCAGAGGGCCTCAGTACCTGAAACTTCTGTTGAGGTAAGCAGAATTGAGTGTTTAACATCTCTTGAAATCAGGTTTGTAGTCGCAAGTTGGACACCCAGAATGATTGGCCACTCTTGACAATTTTGGCCTTAGAATGAATAAGGCAAAAATTATCCAGCCAGGGTATCTATTTTGGCACCTAAATGAAGTGCCTGCTTTTTTTAGGTGCTGAGCACCTTCAGATTTCTTTGATTCTGAAAGCCTACTTGTAGGCACCAGCAGCTCTCCAAGCAACCTGCTATTTAGGACACTACCTAAAAAATTCTGGAGCTGCCAGTTACGATAAATATATTTCTTTTCCACACCCCAGCAAAGAAAACAGGATTTTGCTTCAACACAGACTGAGGCTGTATATTGTGTACGAGTCACAGCTCATAGCCATTTCATCACAGACGGAGAACAGACCAATGAATTTTTGGACTCATTAACACATGATTCACAAAAAGCAATCCATTAGAAGGGTGTAGAAAAATATTTTCTGACATATGAAGGGTGCCATGTTGCAGATCTTCCTGGCTGAGTCAGACAAGTTTTGCCTTGAGGTGTAGAAAGTGTTTGCAAGAAAGAAGTTTGCACAAGGCAAGAGTAGAGGGACTTCATTTTTGCCTTAAACCAAGGGATAGGTTTAATCAGTGACCCTCAAAGGCATATTGTCACAAGGAAAAAAATAGTAATTTCTTGAAGAAGGGAAATTCTGAAAAATTTCAATTTGGAAACATTGATAATGTCAAATAATTTTGTTTAAAAAATGTCAAAATATTATAATATAAATTATATATAATAAATTTAAAATTAACATGTAATTATACTATAAAAATTGAAACAAAATTAATCAAAGTGATAAAGTTGAAACAAAACATTTTATCTCATCAAAATGAAACACTAATATTATCAAACTGAAATAAGAAAGTCAACAGTTTGTTCTAACTTTTTCACACTGAACATTTCCTCAACATTCCTGCAAAATGATTCAATCAAAACTGAATTTTCCAACACAAAACTGTTATGCTGAAATTTTTTCAAACAGTTTTATTGAATGTGCTCTCAGGCTTCTCACAGGTTTTTCCAGAGGGTCTGGTTGGAGGAGGGTGTGATGCTGCCAAACCAGGAGCCAGCTCATGCCAATGCCCCAGCCTCACTGAATGTTTGCAAATGCATAGCCAGGCCAATTCACTTGTGTTTTAGTCTAGATCAAAATTATGATTAAATGTATGAGAGTGTATTTGGTGTTTAATCTTCAAGAAAACTAAAGGGATGTTACTTGCATTGTTTTCATTTTTCTGTATCCCATTATAATGTAATAGCAAACATTTACTCCTGTAAATGAATAATCCGTTGGATGAGAAAGAAGCCTTGTGGAATGTAAATGAAGAACTTGAACAGCAAAGTGCTAATTTCAAAGTAGATGGTCATTGTGTGGGATGACTGGAGGTCAAACACTCTAAATTCATCCCTCACTCTTCCTTAAGAGGAAAAGCTCACATGGGTAGTGGCCCTGTCAGTTTGTTTTCTGTGAGAAGAAGCCGTAAGTCTGGATTCAGGGAAAGAACCTTCCTCTCTGGACTGTTTGGACTCTTACAGGGAAATGTACCAGATGCAAAGCAGAGATCCCCAGAAACACAGGCCATGGGCACTGATGCATGGTGGTCCCACTTATTCTCTGCCTGTGGCGCATATTAGGTTAGACCCCTGATGGCTGTAATACTTTGGTGTTGTTTCAATTGTTGGGTTCAGTGTGTGGGTGCTGAGTTGTACTGGTGGCCTGTGATGTACAGAAGATCAGACTAGATGATCTGGTGGTCCCTTCTGACCTTAAACTCTATGAAACACCATGGTTGCAAATTCAGTTTGTAGGGCCTTAAAAAGTAAATAAATGAAGAGTTGCCTTTCTTCCATCCTTATGTGTTTGAGTCACCTTTTAAAAAAATGAAGGTCGTTTGGGATTTTCTTCCCTTTTCTTGTTGAGTTTAACCACACCCCTTGTGCATGTTATCATTATCATCCACCATTCCAGGCCTATGACATAGCAGTGTTGTGGGAGCTTTGTGTCCTGATGGAGCAAACAAGCACTTCAGCAATGAAACATGTTAACAAGCTGGAGCATTAAGGAATCTTCAGCTGATGACAAGCCCTTTTGCAGAGAAAATCAGAGAGGCAAGCACAAGTGAAACATCAAGAGAATCAGGAAGTGGCTTAGCTTGTAAAAATGAATTCAGTGGCAACACAGGAACTTCCCTAAATTACATTTATGAAGCAACACCTGAAAGGGTGTGAAGAAAGGCAGGATAAAGAGAAATTAATCTATGCAAATTTTTTCTTTGTCTTTTCATTGGAATATGAGTGAGGAGGAGGAGACAGCCACGGGCATTTTAAAAGCCAGAACATATGCACTCTCTGTGGGAGAGGTTCACCTTCAACTTTCCCTCTTCATCTCCGTGGACGACAATGTGGTCAAAGATTTTTCTGAGTGTGCTTGTCTTTCATTTGACTTCTGCAAAATCTCATGGGCCGTAAGAGATCACATATTATTTGCTTTTACTATATATATCACATTATTTTTCCATCATTTAATTTGTTCTGGGGGCATTGTTGTATGATGCACTAAGACTTTTGTCTCTGGGAGATTTGGGTTCAAATTGCAGCTGAAGGTGTGGCTGAAATGAATTTGGTGGATGTTTCAGCTCCTTTTCACAAAATTGGTATGAAATCTGATTTGTTTAGTAGAGATCCAGGACTGTAATAACAGGGACTAGTGCAGATGAGAATTGAGGTGCAGCAGCAGAGATTTGGAGGAGGCCTAGGACTAGATAAGCAGACAGCACTGATGGTCAGGTAGGGGGACCAGACGTCCCAACAAAATTGGGACTGTCCCGACTTTGAGGAGTTTGTCCTGCATCCCGACCAGAGTCAGGATGGCATTTGTCCCGATATTTTGTTTCCTGGTCTTTGGCGGCAGTTTGGCGGAGAGTCCTTCAGTCACAGACGGTCTTCGGCGGCATTTCAGCGGCGGGTGCTTCTGTCTTTGGTGGCAAGGTTTTTTACCCACCACTGAAATACCACCGAAGACTGTCCACGACTGAAGGGCTCTCCGCTGAATTGCCGCCGAACTCCTGGACGGGTGAGTGTAAAAAAAAAAAAAAAAATCAACACCCTGTGAAAGTTCATGGGACTTGGGCTCCTAAGCACTTAAGTATTTTTGAAAATGTTACTCCTGGTCTGTTCTCTGAGGATTGTGCAGTCTAAGCCAGGCAAGCTCAGTGAAAGATGAAATCAAGAAAAGAAGTGGGAGGGAAGGGTGGGGCCAGGATTACAACAAAAATATGATGTGATTCATTTTAGGTTGCATGTCCAGTTTCTCAGTTCTGACTTTTATTTTAATGAAAGAACCAAGGGAGCAGGGGAAAGGCTAGCAGCAGAAGCCTAACCAAACAGAGGAGGGGCTTGAAGGGCAAGAGTGAGGATGCCCTGGGAGAGGGAGCCTGTTCTAACCATAAGAGGCAGCATTTAAAAAAAAAGACATAATAGCAGGAGACAAAGTAAGAGGGGTGGGAAGAGGATAGAATGTGATAGAAACAAAAGCTGAGTTGGGTAGTCTCTCCTCCTGGAATAATCAAGCATTGCATGCCAAGACTGAAGTGCATTTCCTGTGTATTATGGCAAATAAGTTGTGACATTTCAGTTCCTTTCTTGATGGAAATGTGCCCAGATCTACCACCACAATTAGCATTAACTGGTACGTTTGTTGATAGTCTCAGAAAATAAGCTCATGGCTGACTAGGCCACAGAAACAGAACTCTCTACCAGGGGATAGTCTGGTGGTTAGGGCACTAGATGCGGACATGGGTTCATTTCCCTGTTCTGCTACAGATTTCCTGTGTGACCTTGGGCAAGTAATTTAGCTTCCCTGTGATTCAGTTCCTCATTTGTAAAATGGAGATAACAGCACTTCCTTCCCTCACAGAGGTGTATAAATCCATTGGACAACATGAGGCGCTCAGATACTATGGTGATGAGGGCCAGATAAGTATGGTACATACCACCCCTCAAGCTGGTCCCTCCAGTTCAGGTTTGAGGTGATGGGGTGTGGAGAATCATCTAATAGTGGAATAGCTTGAGGGACCACACATTGTGCTCACTTAGGGCCTGATCCAAAGCCCATTAAACTGGAGTCTTTCCACTGATTTCAACAAGCTTTTGATCAGGATCCCCAGTAGCCACTTATGGAGAGTCTACACTGGCAATGCTAAAGCACTGCTGCGGCAGCACTTTAATATGGCTTGTGTCATGTCAAAGCCCTGGGAGACAGCTCTCCCAGCACTCTAAAAAAACCACCTCCACGAGGGGCGTAGCTACCAGCACTGGAAACGTCCCGCGCTCAAGGGTGTGTTTTTTCACCCCCTGAGCGAGAAAGTTGCAGCGCTGTAAATTGCCTGTGTAGACAAGCCCTAAGTTTTTCTCCAAATGTATGTTGTTGTGGGTCCTCTCCTTTCTGCTGGCTGACCTGGCTGTTTGGCTTCGTTTATCTGTAGTCAATATGTCCTGATGGTCCCTTCGGTGCTGCAGAGCATCTCTCCGCAGAGACTGTGTGTACAGCTCTACAACCTCAGTGAGCCACTGTCCCTGAATGTTCACTTGGAATATCATGGCATCAATACCACGCTGTTTGAGGAATCTGTGACAGAAAATAATTTCTTCCAATGCAGAGAGTTCAAGGTATTTAATATTTTAATTCAACTAGAGAGAGACAAAGGGGGACGCATCCCTCCTGTGGTCCAAACTGATCCTACTCTTGAAGAACAAGAGGAGAAAGGCTCAAGGAGAATGGAGATGGGAAATGAAAAACAAGACACAAAGTATGTCTACACTGGAGCTGGGGGTGTATGTTTCAGCTCAAGGAGACATACACTAGTTCTGATCAATCTAACACACTAAAAACAGAAGTGTAGCTACAGCAGTACGAGTCGCAGGAGGCTAGAGCCGCCCATAGCACAATCTTGTCTGAACTCCCAGGTACATACTCAGGTGGCTAGCCCCTCCTGCTCTTCATGCAGCTGCAGCTAAACTGCTCTTTTTAGCATGCTAGAGCTGGAAGTTATACCTCCAGTGTCAATGTAGATGTACGCAAAGACAGACTGCAGGGAAAGGAAAAAAAGATTAGAAAATGAGTCTGAGGAAGAAGAAAAATCGATTAGAGTGGGGATTGAGAGAGAGAGAGAGAGAGAGAGATCAGGGAGTGTGTCAGGGGAAGACATTTGACTTTCATCCCAGGGTGTAGGCGGATTTGGCTCAGTCTAACCTATAACCTGTTGGAACACACTAGTCTCCTTTCTCATTACAGTGCAGGGCTGTGGCTAAAAGCCATAGAAGAGCCCATGGTTAGGTGATCCCATACACAGCAGGAGAAGCACTTCAGAACTTCCTAATAGCCTGACAGCCCTGCACATCAATACTGTCAATACATAGTAGTCTTGCGAAACTAGGAAACATTTATGCTAGTTGTTCTGTGTGAGGATTTGACTTGTGTGTGGAGTCTACAGCCTCGGGACAAAACGAGGACCAATCTATAGCACAGACTGTAAGGGGCCGTGGAGCTGGAGGTAGGTAGACACACACAGGCTAGCTTTGGTTGAGCTAGCACACTAAAAATAGCGGTGAGGCTGCAATGGCATAGGCAACAGCTTGGACTAGGGGCCTGAGTACAATCCCAGCTGAGATTCTAGGTCTGTACTTGGGGCAGCTAGCCCCACCCACTGCTTGTATTGCTGTGGCTACATGATTTCTATTGAAGTAGCTCAATCAAAGCTTGTGGTGTACGTTTGCCAGAGCTGGAAATTAGACCTCCAACTGCAGTGTAGACATACTCTTAGAGCTTGTTTTATTGGTAGACAGACAATCTATCATCAAACTCACCGTAAAAAGAACAGGAGTACTTGTGGCACCTTAGAGACTAATACATTTATTTGGGCATAAGCTTTCATGGGCTAAAGCCCACTTCATAGGATGCATGCAGTGGAAAATACAGTAGGAAGATATATATATATATATATATATATATATATATATATATATATATATATATATATATATATACACAGAGAACATAAAACAATGGGTGTCACCATACACACTCTAAGAAGAGTGATCAGTTAAGGTGAAGTGGGTATTCACCCACGAAAGCTCATGCTCCACTACGTCTGTTAGTCTATAAGGTGCCACAGGACTCTTTGCTGCTTTTACAGTTAAGGTGAGCTATTACCAGCAGGAGAGAAAAACCACTTTTTGTAGTGGTAATCAAAATGGTCCCTTTGCAGCAGTTGACAAGAAGGTGTGAGGAACAGTGTGTGTGGGGGGGAGGGGGAAATAGTTTTATTTTGTGTAATGACCCATCTACTCCCAGTCTTTATTTAAGACTAATTTAATGGTGTCCATTTTGCAAATTAATTCCAATTCAGCAGTCTCTCGTTGGAGTCTGGTTTGAAAGTTTTTTTGTTGTAATATTGTGACTCATCGTGACTCACTTAGAGGTCATCACCCTCACTTGGGAATCCATCACATAGACGAACCCTAAAAGACTTTCTGTTTTGGTTTTTTTGTTCTCTCCCAGGCTCCTCTTGCCACCTCTGACCCTTTGGCTTTCATCACTTTCTCTGCCAAAGGCCACACAGTCCACCTGTCAGAGAGAAGGTCAGTGGCAATTCAGAATGTGGACGGCGTTGTCTTCATCCAGACGGACAAACCCATTTACAAACCTGCACAGACAGGTGAATGGGGGCAGGGGTATGAGTTAATTATTGAACTGGGAGTGTCAAGGGGAAAGGGGCAGGAGTTAATTATTGAACTGGGATGTCAGGAGGCAGAGGGGCTAGGATGGAGTATCATTGCTAAGAAGGAGAAGAACTGGAGCAGGATGTCCATAATCAGACCTTGGGATGGTCTCTGGCTGCAGCCCCAGGTAGGGATCATCAAAAGACAGCGGGGAAAAACGCTCATTCATAGAATTTTAATGCATAAATAGCGTTTATATGTTCCTAATTGAATGAATTTCCTCTGAGAGATCTTGTGGCTTTCTAGATTTACAGAAATCCATCACTTCAGGAATATCCAGATCTTTTGTTGGTTATGCTTATCTGAGTCTGAGATTCTGATTCAGTCATCATTTCTACAGGGTGTACAGTACAAAAATAAATAAAGAATAAAGACAGTGAGATGTGTCCAGAAGAGAAAATCAATTCTTCTTCCTACTCTATGGTTTCTATCATTGAACACATGACTGGGTTTTCTTCTACTCTTTTCTTTTGGGGAATGTTCTGATGAAGAGGTGAGTCTTGGAGCATGACCTGAAGAAAGCAAACAGTGAGGGATATTTTTTTCCGATTCATTTAGGAAAGGGTTCCTGTGGTGGGGTTACGACTCACGGGCAAGGCACCTCCTGCTGGTTGTCTCAGGAATTAGCTCTTCCAGCCTGGAGCATCCTCTTCAGGCCAGTGTCTCGCCTGCCGCCGGCCCCCGTGTCCCTCCCAGACTCCGGTGCCCCTTTGCCTTGGGGTTCTGCCCCTGGCAGTGTCCACACACGTTGGGTCTCCCCACCCAGGGCTAGTCGCCACCTAGCCCCCACTCACTGGGGCAGACTGCAGTCTATAAACCACTCATCATCGGCAAGGGGGAGTTGGACCTGCTGCCTTTGCCTGCCCTGGGCTGCACCTCTGCAACCCCAATACTCTTCTCGGCCTTTAGCAAGGCCTGGAGCCTTGGTGGGTTCCAGGCTGGAGCTCCATAGCTCCTCTGGCCTTCCCCCAGCCCTGCTCCACTCTAGGTACCCTGCTCAGCTCCCAGGCAGCCAGGCCTATCTCTCTCCACAGCTAGAGAGAGACTCTTTTACAACTCCTGGACCTCAGCCCTCTTACAGCACTGGGGCATGACCTCAGCTGTGGCTGCTTCCCCCAATCAGCCTAGCTTTTCCCAGCCACAGCCCTCTCCAGCACTGCTTTTAACCCCTTTTCTGCAGGAGTGGGGTAGCCACCCCACTACATTTCCCGAGCTTTGTGAGTGCTGGAGAGGAAGGATGGTCTACTGGTTAGGGTGCTAGTCCTGGATTTGGAAGATGCAGGTTCAGCTCCCTGCTCTGCAACAGACCTCCTGTGTGACGTTGGGCAAGTCACTCAGTCTAGCTGTGCCTCAGTTCCTCATCAGTGGGGATAACAGCACTGCCCTATCTCACAGGGGTGTTGTAAGGATGGATACATTAAAGATTGTAAGGTGCTCTAGTACTATGGTGATTGGGGCCATAGAAGTTCCTAAGGTAGATAGAGAAGGCCCTGCCAGTCCCTCTACATTTCTACCTGGGTGGTTCTTATGGTGATGAAGTTGCTTTCCTCTTTTCAGATGTTTCATATTTTCTGGAAAATACCTTTGGAGCAGAAACCTGTGGTGCTTCTTAATACAAGCATCATTTGTTCTGAAGTTAGGAATAACCTCGTTCAGACATATTTGAAATATCCAAGCATGATTAACGGCCATGCAGTGTTCTACTCACTGCAGGATGGCACCTCCTGCTGGCCATTCTGGGGATTAGCTCTGCACAGCTGATACCCCTTCATGCAGTTGCACCCCATCTCTTCTCCCTCTGTCTGCAGCCTCTCTCTCACGCCAGGAGCAGCTGTTGCCTCTTTGTGACTTGGCCCTCCCTTTCCAGGGTATCAGAGTCTCTTTTTATCCACAGGCTTGGGCAGTCTTTCCATTCCCTGCCCAGCCAGTGCCACTTCCACAGTGGCTGGTAGGGGATCCCAGGTCCATGCTCTACTCCGGGTTCCAGCTCAGGGACCCTCTAATCAGCATCTCAGGTCTGTTCCCTCCTGGACCTTGCTGACTCTTTCCCTGAGCCTTTCCTACCTGTCTGACTTCCACCCCTTCTGGGTTTGGCACCCTCTCAAGCCCTCTCCTCTCAGGATCCAACTGTGGGTTACCTGCCTCTATAGCCTCCAGACACACCTCCCTTCTCACAGGGTGTGACTGCAGCCTACTTCCCTGCAGCCCCTTTCTGCCATCAACTCCCAGGCCTTATAGAAGCCCTGCCTGTTTTCTCACAGGTGAACTTCCTCCTAATTAGCTCCCTCCACACAGACTGAATCTCCCTTCTTTGCTGCTTGATTGGCTGATTAGGCCTGCCTGGCCTAATTCAGCCCTCTCAGAGCCAGTGTGGGGAGTCCAGCCCATCACATTAAGTACAGTTAATTTGTGATTTTATTTCAATGAAGGGTTTTTCATTGTTGCTGTACATCACAATAAAACACATAGCAAATAAAATGATGCATGATAAACAGTTTGAATAGTCCACAATTGATTTAGGGTGGGAAAGTCAATTATTGTCTCTTCTTCCAATGTCGAATAATTTTATCTTTCCACTGCATCAAGACTTAAGTTCAGGATATACAATAACTAATATGTAGGCTAAAATTACCCCTGGTATAATGGAGCAGAAGCTGAGAGATGAATATGACCATGTGTCATATTATTTTTTAGATATATTTGACCCCAGCTGATTCATGTACGAAATAATTTAGTTGATTTTTTTTCACCAGTTAAAATAACATTCAAATACTTTTTGCTTCTCCAATAACTCAAAAGGCTTCTGTGTAACACTTCAAACTTTCCTTCAATGATGTGTCTGAAGAAACTTAGTTTCAAAACATATCTTAGAAAATGGTATTCTGCTGCTAACAGTGTTCATTTTTTTTCTTTCCCCACCACCTCCTTGCTTTTCAGTGATGTTCCGAGTTGTCTCTTTGGATAACAGTTTCAAACCTGTTCAGGAGACGGTGAGTGTGACTGGGAATCAATATTTTTCAAGGACCTGTTATAGATTCACTTAATCAGACACTATCTCACCTTTATATAGGAAAACGGGCTGAGTAGATCTCCTGATGTCTCTAAAGTGAATATACTCCTTGGATTCACATCACTAGTCCCTGACCCACCTTTACATAGGGGAAAGGGCCTGGGACCTCCCTAGAGAACACAGATCTGAAGGGGGAGAGTCATCTCACCAGTCCCCACACCAAGAGACTGTGGAAATCTGTAAATATTTTAGACTGTCATCTTCACAGGCAGGTGACATTAGGGTTGTATCCTTAACCCACTGAACTTCTGGTCACAAGTTGAGATAGGGCTGAACAGAAAGCTTGTGCCAGACTTGTGCACCCAGAAAAGGAGCAGCCACAGTCTTGCCTTATCATCCGGTTTATTTCTAAATCAGTAACTAATTTCCTTGAATTCTAATCTGTTTTTTGCCCTTTATCTTTTTCAGTATCCCCTGATCATCCTTCAGGTAAGAGGTTCATGGTACTATAAAACATGACTTACTTAGAAGGACAGAGCTCTCAGCTTTCTGAATCAGAGAGTTTGCTTGAGAAATTGTCACCCTGAAGGCGTATTCCTCCCATGATCCCCATGGGAGATTGGTGCAGATGGATGTCACGGACTCACAGATCGTGCCCACTCTTGGCCCCGTGCGGTCCGTGGGGGGTGCCCCTTTCAGTGAGACAGCCCTTCTCGGGGGTCCACTCTCTCTCAGGGTCAGGCCCCTCCACCTCCAGGAGCTGCACCTCTCTGAGCCTTAGCACACCTGTTTCTCGCCGTGGGCCCCCTCAGGAAGTCCACGTGCTCTGGACCCCCTGGGCCTCCTCACTCCCGAAAGGGGTTGATGCAACCCTGTTCTCTTGACCGGAGTGACTCTCAGCCAGCATAAAACAGGAGGGTTTATTGAGAGTTGAACACAGCTCAGGAAACTCTCAGGGCCTCAGGCCTGGCCTCCCTCAGCACAGCATATCCCAGTCCCCCTGCATCCAGGTGGGCTCTGCCTGCTTCCCCTCACCAGCCCCAAGCCCCACTGCTTCCCAGCTGGGCCTCTGATATCCCCGGCCCCAAGCCCCGCCTCTGTCCATTGTCTTCTCTCCAGATAAACAGGGTCGTAAACAGGAAGGCCTGGGTCTCCTCTCCTCTCAGCCCTCCTCTGGCCCCTCTGGCTGGAACCGGCTGGTCAGGTCACCAGGGTCCTCTCTCTGAGGCCCATTGTCCTCCCACTGGCCAGAACCGGCTGTGTCTCCTGAGCTGGGTCTCCGGGTCACCAGGTCACCAGTCACTGGGGTCTCCATCCTCCAGGCCATCAGCTGGGGTCCTGAGTCCCTCTTCGGTCCTCTGTAACAACAAACTCCCTCTCCCCTCACCTCATTAAACCAGTAACACCCAGGGACATTGAGTCCCACCCCCTGTGCATGCAAACCACTGGAAAACCCAGAAAACCCCAAGAAACTCCCCCACTTCGTCACAATGGAACACGTGCAGAATATGTTTAGAATGAGTGTCAGGCACTGAGCATTGCAACAAATTTTCAATAAAGAGTCCCAGGAAGAGAAGAAAAAACAATTTCCTTTCATAGGTGCATTAGTACTATCATGTACATGATGCTTCCTGAATAAGCTAGGCCCCGCTATGGTTTTCTTTTATACAAGAAAATCTGATTAGAATCAAAGAAGGGAGCAGGGTTTTTCATTTATATCATGGTGCTTTAGCTTCCTCACTATTATAGGGAGGAGCCCTGGTTATAGCGGATGTGAGTCAGGAAATCTAGATTCTTTTCCCACTTCTGCCACAGACTTTATGTGTAACTGTGGACTGAACACTGGTGACTCAGTTTTCCCATCTCTAAGTAGGAAATAATAATAATTGTCTCCTGGGATTATTTTGAGGCTAAACTTCATGAGTGTTGTAAGGCATTTTGAGATCCCCAGACAGATGGTGCTCTGTAACTACAAAATATAATAATAATAATAATAATAATAAATATATTGTTCCATACACTCTATTATGTTATATAGGAAATAACAACAGAGGGCTAGTTCCTTCTCAAAAGTTTTTGGTGAAGAGTGTAAACTACAATAGTAAAAACTCATGTATTATTTATTGTTAAAACATAGATACTTATTGTAAACTACAGCATTTAAATCCAACACCTATATCACTGTTTATCCCAGTTAACATCCAGCCTTCCCCACCTCTCCTCACTGACCATTAGGACAGGTGTAATTTTCTGTGCTTTCACAGCCAGGAGTACCACTCCTCAAAAAGGGATTTCCCAGAGCGATGTTAGCATCTAAGTTATGTTGACTCTAATGGCAATGGAATAAAGCAGGGTTGAGTAAATGCAAACTGACTTGCAAACAGTAGAGGGAGCCAGAGGGAAGGAGTCCACAGAACTGAGGCGCATAAGGCAAGTGGTAGTTGTGAGGGAGCTTGAATAAAGAATCCAGTTTAAATTTACCTCAGACTACAGCAGACTGGCTGATGTGATGACATCATTCCCAAGCTTACCATGTATGTATAGGAGTTGTCTTTCCCTGTAAGATCATGTCCTAGAAAGGGCAAATGCGGATAATACATAGCTCTTACACAGTGCTTTTCACTTGTGTATTTCAAAGTACTTTGCCGAGGAGGTCAGTGTTAATATACCCATTGCACAGATGCGGAAACAGGCACTGAGCAGTGAAGTGATTGCACAAGACTACCCAGCAGGCCAGTGGCAGGACTGGGAATAAAATCCAGATCTCCTGAGTCTCAGTCCTGTGTTGTTTCAGGTAGATTGGCAGTTTGTATATCCAATGTCCAGTGTAGCCTAATCTGAGGGTAGTTTAGTACACAAACAGTCTGATCCTGGGAAGCAACAGGGGTTCTAAGCACTTAGCATCTATAAGACCAAGTCCTTAGTCACATCCTATATGCTAAACCATCCCCCCACCTCCCAGATAGGACCAAGTTTAATAAAAAATCCCCCATGCTAACAGATAATGAGGAATGGACCACAGAACAAACAACAATAACAACAAAAAAGTAGCTTAGGTACAAATGATTATGACTTGATCCAATTTATAATGTGCAAGCAGAATAAAGTCTAGACCAGAAATATTTATATTTAGTGCTTTAATAGGGCCAATTTCAGAAAGCTGAAAACAATTATGAACCAAATAATAATTTGGGAGAAAGTATTTAATAGAAAAATGTGAATAATAAGTGGGAATAATTTAACAACATCTTACTAGATGCTCCAAAAGCCACAATTGAAGAAGAAGACCATGCTGGTTAAAAAGCTGACCTGATTTAGAAGAGAGAAATGGCCAAAAGAGTACAGGACAATAAGAAGGAATTTTTAAAATATATTGGGCACAAAAAAAAATCCTAACAATCATATTGGTCCATTACTAGATGGAAATGGTAGAATTATCAATAATAATGCAGAAAAGGTGGAGGTGTTCAATAGATATTTCTGTTCCATATTTGGGGAAAAAGAGATGATATAAGTCTCATTGTATGAAACCACTTTTTCCATTCCACTAATATTTCTTGAGGATGTTAAACAGAAGCTATAAAGTTAGACAATTTTAAATCAGCAGGTCCAGATAACTTGTACTGAAGAGCTTTAAAAGAACTGTCTGGGGATCTTGCTGGATTGTTAATGTCTTGGAGCACTGGGGAAGTTCCAGAAGACTGGAAGAAAGCAAATGTTCCAATTTTTATAACGGGTAAAAAGGACAACCTGGGTTATTATAGATCTGTCAGCCTGACATCAATCCCAAACAAAATTATGTTAGGGGTTAATTGAATCCCGGATGTTACTGGACTTGATTAATAAAGAATTAAAGGAGGATAGTAAAATTAATGCAAATCAACATGGACTTATGGATTATAGATTCTGTCAAATGAACTTGATACTTTTTTGATGAGATTAAAAGTTTGGTTGATAAAGGTAATACTGTTTATGTGATATACTGTACTTAGAATTCTGTAAGTTGTTTGACTTGGTACCACATAATATTTTGATTATAAAACTAGAACAAAACAAAATTAATATGGCACACATTAAATGCATTAAAAACTGGCTAACTGATAGGTCTCAAAATGTAATTGTTAATAGGGAATCGACATCTAGCAGGTATGATTCCAATGACATGGAAGACAGCATAATCTCATCACTGGTAAAGTTTGCAAATGACACAAAAATTGTGGGAGTGGTAAATAATGAAGATGAAAGGTCACTGAATCAGAGCAATTATGATCACTTGATAAACTGGGCGCAAGCAAACAATATGTGTTTTAATACAGCTAAATGTAAATATATATGTCTAGGATCAAAGAATGTAGGTCATACTTGCAGGACAGGGGACCTGTCCTGGGAAGCAGTGACTCTGATAAAGATTTGGGAATCGTGGTGGATAATCAGCTGAACCTGAGTTTCTAGTGTGATGCTGTGGCAGTAGAGCTAATGCAATCCTAGGATGCATAAACAGAGGAATCTTGAGTAGGAGTAGAAAGATTATTTTATCTCTGTATTTGGCATTTGTATGACCGCTGCTGGAATACTCTGTTAAGTTCTGGTGCCTGCAATTCAAGAAGGAGGTTAGCAACTGGAGAAAGTTCAGAGAAGAGCATCTACAATAATTAGAGGATTAGAAATCCTGCCTTTTAGTGTTAGAGTCAAGGAGCTTGACCTATTCAGCTTAACAAAGAGAAGGTTCAGAGGTGAGTTAATTACAGTCTATAAGTATCAACACAGGGAACAAATATTTAATAATGGTCTCTTCAATCTTGCAGACAAAGATATAACATGATCCAATGGCTGGAAGCTGAAGCTAGATAAATTCAGACTGTAAATAAAGTGTACATTTTTAACCATGTTTGGTCAACTTACCAAGGATCATGGGAGATTCTCCATCACTGGCAATTTTAAAATCAGGATTTGATGTTTTTCTATTTTGGGTATTTTGTGTAAATTCTATGGACTGTATTATACAGGAGGTCATACTAGTTGATCACAATGATCCCTTCCAGCCATGGAATCTGTGAATCTATGAAATGTAAAGGAAGGAAGAAAAAAAAAGTGGTAGGGCCTTGAAGAAGATGATAAAAGCATCTGTATTTATCTCCTCACCCCTACTAGGATCCCCAGCGCAATCGGATCTTTCAGTGGCTGGATGTAACATCCAAGAATGCCATTGTCCAACTCTCATTCCCATTAATCCAAGAGCCAATCCTGGGGAGTTATGAAATCATCGTTGAGAAGAAGTCAGGTGACAAAACGTATCATTGGTTCACTGTGGAGGAATATGGTAAGCACCTGCAGTGGATCTCATCTGCACTAGTTAATTATGTCTTATATGGCCAAGTCCCACAGCCTGAGTCTGTGAGGGGCTGTTTGTCAAACACAGGCATGAGGTAGTGCAGACCTTATATACTGTATAACATGATTTTTCTTATTGAATTCACTGGTTAAGACAGATAAGCCAAGGCATGAAAGCAGGGAGGAGAGACTGAGGCCATGGGGGAGATGGATAAGTGATGAGTATCCTGATAAATACTGAGGAATTTGGCCTACTGATCAGAGCAGAAGGCCGTGAGTCAGAAGTCTGGGTTCTTTTTCTGGCTTTGTCACTAACTTGTAGTGTAACTTTGGTCAAGTCATGCCACCATTTTGTGCCTCAGTTTCTCCATCTGTACAATGGGGAAAATATTAAGTTAAACCTCATATTACCATGTGAGGTTGGTATTGCATGTAAGGCATATACTGTGCTCTAGAAGTCTAAAACTATTATTAAACAGAATATATTAAATTAGAATATATTATTATTTAATAGAATGCTATCTGGCAGCTGTGGTGGACAGCAGGGTAAACAGTGTGGAAGGATACTGTGGGCGGACAGAAAAATAAAAGCTACTAATGCCTGATGAGCTCTCTAGTATCTGTCATTTTACATATGGAACAACTCCATTGATTTATTTTCTTCTTATGAATTTGCCATCCCTCATCTTGTCACTGGGGCTTTCACCTGTCTCCTGTGAGCTCGTTGGGCAGGGCTTTGACAATCCCAAGCTCCCTGTGTTAGCAGGGAGAGCTCCTTTCCCACCCCCTCCTTCAGAAAACTCTGTTTCCAACCTACTGGGGTGTCTGCTTCCCTTGGGACACTATACTCCTAACCTTCCTAATGGAGTAGTGTGGGCTAATGGATCAGCCCTGCCCTAAATACCATTAAATGTTGGTTCTATTCTCAGGTCTGCCACTGTCCTGCTGGGTGACCTTGGACAAGCCACTTTAATCTTTCTGTGCCCCAGTTTCCATACCTGTAAAATGAGGATAGTGACACTGACCTCATTGGTTAAGTGCTTTGAGATCTACAGATGAATATGCTTTATAAGTATTATAATAACAGTGATAATACAGCTCCTTGTAAAGAATTTTCATACTATTAAACCTAAATTTTCCTTTTCTAAGAACATCACCCCCTTACTCCTAGTTATACCTGTCTGTATCCCTCTTAACAATTAATCTCTCTTTTTGGTGTTCATACCCCTCAAATGCTGGTGCAGTTAGGTTTCCCTGTTTCTTCTTCCCCCCTCACACCTAAGATGTCACTTAGCAATGATATTTACCTTGCATTTTCAGTGTTGCCAAAGTTTGAAGTGACGATCAATGCACCAAAGAGGATCTCTTTCTTGGATCAAGAACTCAAAGTGAATGTTTGCGCTGTGTGAGTACCAAATAGGAAAGAGTGTAAATTCATACAAGCAGCAAGATTTTGTGGGTGGAGCACACAGGGGCGGCTCTAGCCATTTAGCCGTCCCAAGCACAGCGGCACACCGCGGGGATCGCTCTGCCGGTCGCTGGTCCCGCGGCTCCGGTGGACCTCCCGCAGGCGTGCTTGCAGATGCTCCACCGAACCCGCGGGACCAGCGGACCCTCCGCAGGGATGCCTGCGGGAGGTCCACTGGAGCCGCCTGCTGCCGTCCCGGCGACCGGCAGAGTGCCCCCCGCGGCATGCCGCCCCAAGCACGCGCTTGACGTGCTGGGGCCCGGAGCCGCCCCTGGGAGCACAGGACTGGAAGACAGGAACTCTTGAATTCTAATCCTGACTCTGCTAATAATTCTTGTGACCTACAGCAAACCACTTAACCCCTGCATCTGACTTTCACTCTCTCTAACAGGATAATAATATTCACCTGCATTATGCATCTGGGGCTGTGAGGATAATGTTTGCACAGTAGGTTGAAGACACAAAGCAATATATATGTACTAGGTGTTTTTTTTATCACTATAGAGACATAGGAAGGGGAGAGAAAGGAAAAAAGAGGGTAGGAGAGGTACATAGGTTAATAAATTAGGATGTCTAGCATTAAGGTCCCTGTGTACTTCACTGTCACGGATCCACAGGATCTGTTCTACACTCCATTTTTGAACAGTGTCTTGGAGGAACCCCTTCAGTGTGCACTCTTCCTTCAGGAGAGGCCCTGCAGCCTCACCGCCTCCGAGACTGAGCCTCTGGGCTCCAGCACTCCTGCTTCACACCGTGAGCTCTGTCCAGCGAGTCCAACTGAGACAGACTCCTAGTCAGAGATTTGTACACTCCAGAGACCAGGGCACCTCAGCACGTATCTGCAGTGACACCAGGCAGCCTTTTCAACACAGAGTAGGTTTTATTAGGCAACTGGGACAGAGTATCGGAATTCTTTATATTGGTACAGAGAAATGAAGGCTAAGGCTATATCTACACAAAAGACCTTACAGCAACACAGCTGTACCAATGTAGCTTTGCTGCTGTAAGATCGCCCGTGTACCTGCTCTATGCCTACAGGAGAGAGCTCTCCTGCCGGTATAATTAAACCACTTCAATGAGCGGCGATAACTATGTTGGCAGGAGAGTGTCTCCCATTGATGGGGGGGAGGGATAGCTCAGTGGTTTGAGCATTGGCCTGCTAAACCCAGAGTTGGGAGCTCCATCCTTGAGGAGGCCATCTAGGAAACTGGGGTAAAATTCTGCATGGGGATTGGTCCTGCTTTGAGCACAGGGTTGGACTAGATGATTTACTGAGGTCCCTTCCAATTCTATGATGTAGTGCTGTCCACCCTGTCACTTATGGGTGTGTTTTTTACACCCCTGAGTGACATCAGTTTTACCAACAAAAGTGCTAGTGCAGACATAGCATAAGACATAGTTCTTCCGGCCTAGCCAGTGCAATTAGCTAGCCAAGCTGCTGTGGAATCCATTTCTGGCTTTGGCTTTCTGTGCCTTTGTAAGTCCCAGGTGAGAGCAACACAGCTGCTCCCAAAAATCAACTCTTTATCCCCTGCCTGTGACCTCTCCAGGGGCGGCTCTAGCTTTTTTGCCACCCCAAGCACGGCAGTCAGGCAGCCTTTGGCGGCTTGCCTGCAGGAGGTCCCCGGTCCCACAGATTTGGTGGCACGCCTGCGGGAGGTCCGCCAGTCCCACGGCTTCAGCATACCCGCCGCCAAATTGCCACCAAATCCACGGGACCGGTAGACCTCCTGCAGGCGCACCGCTGAAGGCTGGCTGACTTGGAGCGCTGGTGCCTGAAGCCACCGCTGCACCTCTCAGTCCTTTGTTCTGGAGCTGGCGAGCTGGCCTCTGCTCAGCTTCCCTGTTGAGAGATGTTGGGTTGGGGGAGACCTCTTTCCTCTTGTTTTTTGATTGCTAGCTGTCAATGTTCTGGAGGTTTCAGAGTGGTAGCCATGTTAATCTGTATCAGCAAAAACAACGAGGAGTCCTTGTGGCACCTTAGAGACTAACAAATTTATTTGGGCATAAGCTTTCATGGGCTAAACCCACTTCATCAGATGCATGGAGTGGAAATTACAGTAAGCAGTATAAATATTACAGCGCAGGAAAAGATGGGAGTTGCCTTACCAAATGGGGGATCAGTGCTAACAAAGCCAATTCAATTAAGGTGGAAGTGGCCTATTCTCAACAGTTGACAAGAAGGGGTGAATATCAAGAGAGGGAAAATTAATTTTTGTAGTGTTAATGAGGCCAATGCAATCAAGGTGAACATCACCCATTTCCAACAGTTGACAAGAAGGTGTGAGTATCAACAGAGGGAAAATTACTTTTTGTAGTGACCCATCCACTCCCAGTCTTTATTCGGGCCTAATTTGATGGTGTCCAGTTTGCAAATTAATTCCAGTTCTGCAGTTTCTCATTGAAGTTTGTTTTTGAAGGTTTTTATTGTTGAAGAATTACCACTTTTACGTCTGTTATTGAGTGTCCAGGGAGATTGAAGTGTTCTGGAGGTTTCCATTGTCTTCTCCGATTTTCCGTTGATATGGTTTAGCCTCTGCCAGTCCTTTAGTGACCCATACGGTGCATACCAGATGGCTAGGTGACACACACCTCAGGTTTCCTGCATTGCTACGAGAATAGACTTAACCCTTTAGCCCCCACTGGGTAGCAATGCCATGTACAGGGGGAAACTATGGCACACATTGGATTAATAAAAAGATATTACAGAAAATTCCCATTTCATCACATGCAGAGCCATGGTAGAAAAGGGACCCTGGCGGCTCCAGTCAGCACCACTGACTGGTCTGTCAAAGTGTAGTTGGCAGTGCAGTGGGGCTGAGACAGGTTTCCTGAGTGCCCTGGCTCCGCGCAGCTCCCCGAAGCAGCCAGCATGTCCTTGCGGCCCCTATGCACAGGGACAATCAGGGAAGCTTCACGTTGCACTGTTCTGAGTGCTGCCGCTACAGCTCCCATTGTCTGGGAACCCTGGCCAAGGGGAGCTGTGGGGGTAGCACCTGCAGTCACAGGCAGCACACAGAGCAACCTGACGCCCCCTACTTCACCCTGAACCCATTTCTAGCCCCACCCTGGAGCCCTCACCCCTTCCCACACCCCAACCCCTGCCCCAGCCCAGTGGAAGTGAGTGAGGGTGGGGGAGAGCAAGTGACGGAGGGAGGGGGGATGGAGTGAGTGGGGGCGGGGCCTCAGAGAAGGGGCGGGGCAGGGGTGAGGCAGGGGTATTTGGTTTTATGCGATTAGAAAATTGGTAACCCTAGTCCTGTGTAAGGCAGTAATGACATTTCCATGAGAAGCAGGGAATGAGGAGGGAAAGATGTCTGAAGCCTGAGTCCAGCTGAACTAGCCTTATCTGGATTTTAGCTTTTAGTCCATATTGTGTTACAGCCTTTACTGGTTTCCTGACAGCCCTGGCAACTGTGATCTTGTGAGCTGATTCATTTTTGTGTTTCCTCCTCCTCTAGCTATACCTATGGCCAGCCTGTGCAGGGGAGAGTCCAGCTCAGTGTGTGCAGGAAGCACTATAACGACAAGTGTAATGAGACTCCCAAAGGATTCTGTGAAGCTGTTACTGCACAAGTATGAGATGGGCCTGCACTGCTCTTCTTTTCTTATAAATGTTATCATCCAGGGCATCGCACGGTGCCCGGAGGCTTTATTGGCACCCTTTCCTATTTCTTGGAGTGGGACTAGAGGCACTGTGAGACGAAGGCATGTTTTTCCCAATATCTCAGTGGCATGGTTGGAGGCCTTTGGATGCGAAGGTTTTTTTAATACACTGTGGATGAATTTGGCCCATTATGTATGGGAGCCACAGAGAGGTGGGTTAGACTGGGAGTGCAGTGACTGGGCAGACAAATGCAATGACTATTCTACATTTGCAGCCTCAGACACTATAGCCTATTTATCTGAGTGGGGCACTTTAGCCAGGACACTGGGTTTTTTTCTTCAGCAAAGAGTATGAATCTACAACACCCTATCCCAGGAATAGGAGTGCTAGTAGCTGAATTATGTTTTACCAGATTTAACACCAAAAATGTTAGCCTGTTGATTCAAAGAGAAATAATCCCACTTCAGGGAAGAGGTTAGGAGAAAAGTAGTCACCTCTTCTCTTTGATAAACAGATCTTTATTGCTCTTGTTTATGTATTGAAGACAGCCTGCAAAGGGTATAAACATTGACCTTGTGCCTTTTTGCTTTTTGTTTTATTAACTTTATAATGTATAAGGAAGGCCGCCAAGGTGTGATTTTTTTGTTCCTTTTCCCTAAAACATTTTTTTCTGCATCTTCTCTCTTTCTCTTTCTCTTTTTTTTTAAACTTTAGATATTCAGATTTTATCTGCCCTGGGAGATTCCATCAAGAAAGAGTGAACTATTATAATTCTGTCATTACATGAGTCAAGAGAACGAAACTGAGAGTGGAAGGGATTTGCAATCAGACTATTAAAACTTTATGGCCAGATCCTTAACTGGTGTGAATTGTTGTAGCTACATTAAAATCATTTGGGTTTACTCACATGCTTTAAAGTTAAGCATGAGCATAAATACTTTGCTGAATCAGGGCTAGAGTACTCAGCACTTTGCAGGATTGAACTTTTGCTGAGCCAACTAAGGGCTTGTCTATATGGGAAGATATTCCAGAATAACTCTCTGTGGGCACCTTTATTCATGACCAAAGCTTGATCTACACTTAAAAGTTAGGTTGACCCAGCTACACTGCTCAGAATGTGAAAAATCCACACTCCTGAGACGCAGGGGTGAAGGATTGGTTAGGTATGGAGCAAGAGAGGAGCAATAAGACAAGAGCAAAGAGGTAGGTGAGGGAGATGAGAACAGGGGTGCTAGGGTCTGAAGAGCTTTACAGATGAGGTCAAAGAAAAGTTGTTTGACCATTCAGAGAACTGGGCTCTTTCCCTATATGCTCACTGGGTGGTCCCTTCACTTTTTAGCTGGGGAAGGATGGTTGCATCACGAAGGTCATCAACACCAAAACGTTCAAGCTTTATCATCCCAGGATGTTGTGGTCCCTTGAAGTAGAGGCGATCCTCACAGAGGACGGAACAGGTAACACTGGTGGGAAAGGAAACTAGAATATGGCTGAGGTATGGGTGGGGGTTGCAGGCTAAATTTGAGAGGCTACTTTGAGAGCTGGTAATCTTTGATGGGAATCTCTGATGGCCCAGCATGAGACTCAGTTCACCATCAAGTACCATTTTATAAGCATAATTATCCCCTCCAGGGTGCTGGAGACTGCATCTGATCATTCAATGCAGCTTTATTTAAAAGCATATCTTCCATCCAGTTCTGATTCTTGTCTCTTCTTCTTCACCCTTTTTCAGGCGTGCAGATTGTAGGTACTGACTACATTTCCATCTACCAGGCAAGGGAGAGAATGTGGTTTAAGAACATGGACACGTACTACAAAAGGGGAATTCCTTACTATGGAGAGGTAGGACAGCAGAGAGAGAATGTCCTGGGCAAACTCTGAAGTCACAAAAGTGATCTCTGTGATGCTGTATATGACCATCCCTCTACTCCCAGTGGCAGGTTCCCTCGGTAACACCACATGGCAATAGCCCCCAATACACAGTTCTCTCATTGCATTAGGGGCTTTCAGAGAAGATGAGGAAACCTGTCTGGGCCATGGAACCTTGCGTTATCATGTGTGTGCATGGGGCAAGGGTTTGTACAGTCAAAATGACATGAGCCCCGTGGGGACAAGGAAGAAAGAATTTATACTGGGGGGAAGGGTCTTTGTTAAGGCACCAGATCAGTTCCGAGCCCCCTAAGCACTGCAGGTTTCACAAGCTAGCATCCTGAAAAGAGCACCACCTTTGCAGCCATTCCCAGCAGGCCCAGCAAGCAAGAGTCTGAGGTCAGGATTTGAATGCTGGTTTATACCTAATCCTGTATATAAACCCTTCCTTCTCTCCACAGCAGGGATAGTCCATCTGACTTCCTTTGTCCCTCCTGTGAAGCTCCACAGGGAATTTCCTCTCCCTGCCCTTCACAGAACATACAAAATACTCTGATCGGTGCATGTGTTTTAAATATACTTGACTATTTGATGACACCTGCTGCTATTCACTGTAGCCTCCACACAGGTTGTCTTCAATACCGAAGGCTTTGAAGCCAACCTAACATATTAACGGGAGGAAGTGGGGCTTTACCTGTCCTGTATGTTTGCTGAACATCTTGGACACCTTTATTTATTCAGATTCAGATGGAAAATGAGGATGGCATCCCTGTGGCAAACGAGACCATCAAGCTAGAGCTCAATGAGAAGCATGTTGCTGACTATATCACAAATGAAAATGGCACTGCTCGGTTTTCCATCGACACCTCTGAATTCTTTGAGCCCAGTTTTAAGTTGAGAGTAAGTAAATGAGAGAACTAAGAGGAAAGGCTCTATTCCCCCAGAGGGTCATTCAACTGGGGAAGGAGGGAGAAGCAAGCTGACATTCTGATGGAAAATATTGTTCCGGGGGAGTTACAATGTGTGGGGAAGTAGCTGATCCCTCCAGTGTCACCTGCATCCATGGGGAGGATAGTAGAGAAGAAGGAAGGGGAAAAATGTTTTTAGAGGAACTCAATGAGCTTATTTTCATTTGGTCTCCCAGTCCTGATCCAGCAGCAACCTCAGATGTGGTTATCTGAAAGGATGACATGAGGACAATATATTCATCAGTGAAGATGATAATCAACTCATTTGAATATGATGGTTTCAGCTGTTTGCCTCTATCCCCTCATTGTGTATCCATCCATCATTGGGATGAAATCTCCCCTCAATGCCTGCATCCCTCGCTCCCAGCTCCAATCTTTCCAACTTGCTCTGCAACTTGGTACTGTCCCCTCCTGTGTGGTTGCTGCCTCCACTGATTTTGGTGTTGTCCCCCTGGCCCCGCTCCCCTGGCTGGAGCATGAAAAGCAGCAAGACCCTCGGCCCCGCTCCCCAGCTCCCTTGGTTGGAGCTCAGCAAGCCCGCGTCCCTGTTTCCCCAGCCAGAGTGACGGCCAGAGTGTGGCAAGCCCCAAGAATGGCCTGGCTAGGGGGACAACTAGCGGACAGCATCAGTGCTTGGAGAGTGACAGACTACATCACTATGAAGTGCTGGGACTCAAGCAACCCCAGTTCCTTCCTACCTTCTCCTCCCCCCTGCCTCTTTGTCTTTCCACATCCAACCTGGATGCACTGACCTCCAAAACCAACTATTTGTTTTGCTGTTGCCTCTCTCTCCCTCCCTACTGCTCCAGAGACACATACATCCCTTGGCACATGCTCACTTTCCCCTGGCATGGGGAGAAGAGAGGTAGCAGCAAATCCAGTCTGTCTGGGACTGTTTCAGTGCTAGCTCTGCCGAGTCCCCTAACAGCTTATGCAGCCATAGCCAGCCCCACAAGGATGTACAGTGACATGTCTGTCTAGGCCCACCAGAGGAGTGGACGTGTTAAGGACGCCAGAGGACTAGCACAGCATGCAGCCTACCTGGACTGGACTTGCTCTGCAGGAATGTTCACACAAGCTCATACACAAAATATTGGTAGATCTATTAGACTAAATATCCTCTAAAGACCATTTCCCATGGCTTTACGCAGATTATCTTAGAAACAGCTGTGAATAAACATTTCTGCCCCAGCTGCCCTTTGACATTTGAATTTCCTCTTCATGAAATCCTGTGTTTGCTTTTTTCTCCATGTCTCTTGTTAGGCCAAATATGCAGTAGATGACTGTAGAGACCTTGTCTGGATGGACACTTACGAACCTGAGACGACCTACCACATCCAGCGCTTCTACTCCCGCACTAATAGCTTTGTGAAGCTCGAGCATATCCCGGAGATGCTGAGCTGTGGCCAGCAGAGGAGGATCATGGTGCACTACATTTTGAACAAAGAGGGATACAAGGATGCCACCAGTGTGAACTTCTACTATATGGTAAATGTTGGGTGGCTGCTCTGCTTCCCTGAAAGCCTCTTTGTTTTTAACCTTGTTTGAGTATTGATCAAGTCAGAAACATATATAACCTAGACAAGTCAGTGGTAAAAAATCAGAACCTAGACATTGTCTTGTCAATGGGTTCCACCAGGGCTCTGCCCGTTTAAACTTGGAGCACATTAAACATCGATCTCTAAAGTCACCCAGGGCACTGTGAGCACCAGGAAGTGAAGAGCATAAAATTACCACTAGGGGGACTATATCTCAGTCCCTTGTGCTGCACAACTGCCATGCAGGAAAGGCCAGGACAAGAGTCTCAGGGGATACTGCAGGGCAGGACTGAGGGGCATTGGCAAAGCTGTGTGGGGAGCCCAGCACTGGACTAGCAGAAGGAGGAGAGGAGTTGTGGGGCAGGACAGAGGGTCATTGATACAGTTGTGTGAGAGGAATGGGGGAAACTAGCAGAGGATCTGCCTGCAGCTATGTCCAACTCTCATTAGGCTATCCAGCCCTCATTTTTATGAGCACCAAACATTACAATCCTGATCATCACTAAATAATAGATATTTACTAGCCCACTGAAACAAATTTAACTTTTTCTGATCCCGTCTCATGGTGTCGTTTTGTGCACAGGTGATGTCAAAAGGCAAAATTGTTCTGAATGGTCAACAGCAAGTCAGCATCACAGATGGTAAGTGCTGAGATGTTAGAAAACAAAGATGTGAACTCCAAAGCATAAGTATTTTGCGTGAAATGGGCTAAAATTGAGTACAGCAGCTGCCTGGAATCTGTTTCCATGTGGTGTTAGTTACTAGACCTATCTCTGACATAAGCCACAATCACAGCATTATTAGCACTGGAAGGGGACTTTAGTGCACCATGTGGTCCATCCCCTGGCATCACAACCAGATTAATCCTGTTGTTCCTCAATTGAATGATTAGCTAGGAGTGATACTTGGTGTGAATTTGTCCCTTTCTTTCTCTTTAATTTCTCCTCCAGGGGCATTTGCAAATTGTTCACTATGACTCCTCATTATTCATAATTTGAAGTATGTGAATGATCACCTAAATCACATGGTATTGTTTCTGATCCCCGATTGGATGACTAACCTGTCTTTAGTAGTTGGTTGTCAACACTAAGTTTGTACATGTTTTACTCCTGGTGTAACAGAAACACCCATGTTGTATGTTTCTCACTCCATCCTCTTCCAGGTACTGGTGTAATACACCAGTCTAGTGCAAATAAGGCTGTCTTCCTCTAATGATGATAACAGCCTGCTACTATACTATCTCAGCCAGCTAAAGGACCTCTCCTTTCACTCAGGAGGTAGTGGCCTGGGTTATTTGGTGCTGAAGGTCCTGAGTTCAATCTCTGTGGACAGTATCTCAGTGTGTGCCATGCGTGTAGCACTCACACGCACATTTTCCTACCCAGAAGTGAAGCTAGTAGAATTCTTCTCTGACTGCAGCTCACCTCACACTCTGCAAAGTGCCTGGTGCTCAACATCTTAATGTTGGCATCTGGTATCTCACTGAGGGGAGCAGTTTGAAGTCTGGTGAGAGCTGAGTCTCCCAATAGCCAACTATCTCATTTTAAAGAAGCTTTTAGCTTACAGGCACAAATGTTAGCTCATCCACTAAAGCCGTGATTCCTCCTGTCTCTTCTCTTGGCTTTTCCTACTACTGGCTTCATGTTCCTCCTGCAGCTCCGTATGGAACATTCTTCATCTCACTGACTGGCAGTGAGAAGCTGGCTCCCAGTGCCCGGTTACTGGTCTACACTCTGCACCCTGGTGGCGAGCTGGTGGCCGATAGCACCAGACTGCAGATTGAGAAGTGCTTCAAGAACAAGGTAAGAGCTTTGCTTTCTTTTCGAGGCCCGCCCCAGGTTGCCACAGGCTCAGGGAACCGAGAGGATGTGATTCCAGCCCTGCACTCAGGCTTCCTTTCATGAGCAGAGAGCAAAGAAAGTGCAAACACACTTGAACAAGGGAATGCCAGCGGTGAAGAATAGCAGGGAGACAGGAGATGCTTATGTTAGGGACGTGGATGGATGTTCAAGCAGAGTGAGGACTGCCAGTGAAGGTGGGGAGAGAGAGGAGCAGGGATGCTTTGCAGGGCCTCTGAGGTCATGTCTGGCCCTAAAACAGGGACTCTGGGAGATTCTGTTTGATAGTGAGGCCTTTGTCCCGCAAAGAATAGAAGGAGGCTGTGAAGAAGAGTGAGAACCTATTTATCATCTCTCCATGAGATTGATGTTTACACATTAAAATGATTCTCCTAAAGGGCTCTGATTTCTCTGCTCAATTCCAGGTCCAGCTGCAGTTCTCCAAGAAGCAGGGGCTCCCAGCCTCTAACATCAGCCTTCTCCTTGAGGCTGCCGCCAACTCCTACTGCGCCCTGCGGGCTGTGGATCAGAGTGTCCTGCTCCTGAGACCTGAGCAAGAGCTGTCTGCTGACACTGTAAGCCCTGCCGCAAATCCTCTTCTCTCTCTACTCAGAGAAGTGCAGAATATTGTGCTTCTCAAGGGGGTTTATAGCTTAACATGGCAGGGAAGTGCCAAGGAACAATTCTGAGTTCTGCTTCCAAAGATCTTCCTCCAGTAGCCACACGCTGAGGTATGATAGGATGTAGCTGGAGTACATACCTCCAGGCACAGAGAGAAATCTTCAATTATGCTGTTGCTAATTGCAATATCTTGGTTACTTCTTTGCAACACATGGCTATCTAGTCTCAGTTCATAGGTGGTCTACTGGATACAGAACTGGACAGGGACCAAGACACCTGAGTTCTCTTCCTGGTCCTGCTATAAGTCTGCTGGGTGACCTTGGGCAAGTCTCAGTGCCTCTGTCTTCCCATCTGTATAATGATACTGACCTCCCTTTGCAAACTATTTTGCGATCTACTTATGAAAAGTGCAATATAAAAGTAAAGTATTATTGTTATTATATGGGAATACCAGAAACCTGCATCACCAGGGCCACTTAAAGCACTTAACATTGGTATATAGTCTAGGGAAGTAAGTGATTATGTAAAATGGCATTTTCTTACTCAAGTAGGCCTGATCCAACACCATAGAAGTCATTTGACTCTTTCAATTAACTTCAGGAGGCTTTGAATCAGGCTCCTTGTGCAGAAACATTCAGGCTCATATCTACACGCTTTAATGAGAAAAATATGTTTGCTGATTTTTGCTCCCATGCACTCTGCAGTGCCAGCACAGCTCAGAGAGAAGGTGATGGAGTCTATTCCTTCTTGTGCATCATCAACAGAATTGATTACTAAGTTCCAGCCAGTTTCAGTTGTGCAAACCTACTGCAAGCAATAGGATTGCATAGATGTCGCCAAGGGCCTGTACTGTTTGCATTATTGATGAGGATGTTCAAGAGACAACCCAGCTTGACGCTAAGATCCCAGGGCAAGTTTGTGAAGCTAGAAATTTGAAAAGGAATCTGGAATTGTTGGGAAACCATAAACCTGGAGCCCTGGTACCATTTCTACAGAGTCACTTTTCAGAGAACCATACTATAGTAGCGGCGGTTTTCTCATAAAGTTGGAGCATACTTGTACTGTGTACATTGGAGGAGATTTCTGAGGTGGCCTCTTAAAGCAGGAGGTTGCATAATAAGGGTGGTCTCTTCTTCACTGTGTTTTCTCTCTTGTGGTGCTCCAAAGCTGCTGTTAGTTCACTCTGTATTAAGAGGCTGAGCATGTGAGTCTAATACAGCTTCAAGTATCCCAGGACAGTTTTCTTACTAAGCTGGAACACTTCTTGTACCTCTGTTGAAGGGCAAAGGTTCCAGCTTGGAGTTTTCTCACGCCTGGTAAGTGCCAGTGGTGACACAGGATTTTACACCTCTGACGTTTCCTTATGCTCACCTGATTTCATCCTCTCCCACCAGATATACAATCAACTCCGTGTGCAAGAGTATTATGGCTATTACTACAATGGGCTCAACCTGGAAGATGACAACGAAGAGCCGTGCATCCCAGTCACAGACACCTTTTTCAATGGCTTATACTATGTGCCTGTGAACGTTACTCGTGACGGGGATGTCTATGGTGTTTTCAGGGTAAGTCTTCTGAATGTTTCCCCAATGTTGCTGTCATTGTATTGGCTCCAGAAAAGGTACAGCAGAGGAGGGAAAAGTTGTAGAAAGATTGTCTCAGATTTTAAAGCCCTGCTCAGGCAATGTCTCTCCACTACTAGGGGGATAGTGGATTCACTGGAAATGTCCGCCATATCTCAGGGGGTCCTCCGTTCTCCCCATGCAGTGACTTTTGTTTAGACTGCCCCCTGAGTTATGCTAAGTTATATTTATTGTGGTTGACTCCACGGTGTGGTGGCCTGTGATGGTGCAGGGGAATTAGCTCATCAGTCTCTGGAGTACCCTCTACAGGCCGGTATCCCACTGCCGCTGGCCCCCATGTCCCTCCAAGGACCGCCCTTGGTCTTTGGGGTGCTGCCCCCTGGCAATACCCCCACAGTCTCAGGGTATCCCCACCCAGGGGAACCCCCAACTCTCTATCCCCACCATGCCTCAGTTGTGGGCTACTGCCAGTCACCATCTAGCCCCCACTCACTGGGGAAGACTGCAGTGTAAAAGCCACTTATCATAGGCTAGAGATGTTTGGACCTGCTGCCTCTGCCTACCCATGGGCTGCAACCTCAGTACCTAATTGGCCTTCCACTAGGCCACAGCCAGGGGGGTTTCCAGACCAGAGGTCCCCAGCTTCCTTGGCCTTCCCCCAACCCTGCTCCACTCTAGGTATGTTCTCTCAGATCCCTGCAGCCAGGTCTCTCCCTCTCAAAACTAGAGAGAGTTTGTCTCTGGCTTCTGGCCCCAGCCCTCTTATAAGGGCTAGCTGGGCCCTCATTATGCCAGCCCCGGCCTGATTGGGGCATGGCCCCCAGCTGAGGCTGCTTTCCCCAATCAGTCCCACTTTTCCTTCCCTGCCACAGCCCTCTCCCCAGGCTGTTTTAAGCCTTTTAAGGCAGGAGCGGGTGACCACTCCCACTACATAGCCATTTTCTACAGAAGACACAGTACCTGTTCCTAAGAGCTTGCAGTCTCAAAAAATCTTGATACCTTCCATTCAGTGTGTAGCAGTTGTCAAAAAGGCGAACAGAATCTTAGGAAATTGTGGATAGAATATAAGACAGAAAATACCATGATGTAACTATATAAATCCATGATCCGCCGACACCTCGAATACCGTGTCCTGTTCTGGTCACTCCATCTCAAAAAGGATATAGTGGAACTGGAAAAGATTCAGAAAAGGGCAACATAGACAATCAAGGGTATGGAAGGGCTTCTGTCCAAGGAGAGAATAAAAAGATTGTCTGCTCAGCTTAGAAAAGAGATATGACAGAAGTCGATAAAATCATGAATGGTGTTTAGAAAGTGAATAGAGAAGTATTATTTAGCCCCTTCACACAATACAAAAAACAGCAGCCCTCTGATGAAATTAATAGGCAGCAGGTTTAATACAAACAAGAGGACATATTTTTTCACACAGCACACACCTAACCTGTGGAACTCGTTGTCAAAGGATGTTGTGATGGCTAAAAGTATAACTGCATTCAAAAGAAAACTGGATCAGTTCATGGAGGATAGGTCCATCAATGGCTATTAGCCAAGATGGTCAGGGACACAACTCAGTGCTGGGGGAAAGCCCTAAAACTCCAAATACCAGATGCTGGATGTAGAAGACAGGGGAAGATCACACTATAATTGCCCTATTCTATACACTCCCCAATAAGCTCTGGTATAGGCCAATATTGGAGACAGGATATTGGGCACAATGGACTCAGTGGGAGCTTTGCCATTGACTTCAGTGGGGCCGGGATTTCATTCCTGGTATTGGCTAAGCAGGGGCATTCCATGTCTACAGGGTGGCATGGAGACAGTTTCAGCAAATTGGTCACAGATTATATTAACGTTCCATATATATATGGTTTATAAGGATTAATAAATGATTAATCAATATTGTAAACATGTTATGGACATGAGTAGTATGTTATAGATGGTTATGAGCACATCAGAAGAATGTGTTTTAGTTATTTATAAGACATGGCTATAAGCAGTTTATTGACCTATTGGACTCTGTAACCATCTATAACAACTTTTTATGAAAACATTTATTAATCATTTATTAACCCAAATGCTTACTAATAGTGAATAAAATGACAGAAATGTGTAGTGGTTTGGGAATGATTTTTGAACCAAAAAAAATCTAAATTCATCAAACTTTTTGCTCGTCAACTAATATACAACCAACTCTGTTACTCATATAGCCCCCTAAATCTACATTTATGCCATGCTTCACCATAATATTGAAGTGCCCCCATGGATAGCTGAGCACCAATCCCCTGAGCAGACCAAACTTGTGATGTTAAATGGGAACCACTGCTAGTAATGAACAGGATGTGGGAGAAATGAAGTTGTTTGGTTGCCTATTAATACAATGAGCAATATAGTAAATTGTTTTATTATTTTATTTTAAGAATATGGGTCTAAAGGTTTTTACTAATTCTACAATACGGAAGCCAGTCCTGTGTCCATCTGACAAAGCATGCCCAAAAGAGTCCACGCCCCACTATGGTTTCAGTGGTGGATCTGCTGGTGAAGGTAATGTGTAAAAAAGGGGTGGACTGGATGGCTTGGGAAATGGGGTATGGTCTTTTCACTTCCAGGTCACCAGTTCCAATCTGGCTGCACCTCAATAGTGTCCCCTGTGTAGAATGAATTGGCCAATCAGTGTGTCCCACAGTTCCTAGTGGAACAAGTCTGCACATCCTGGTTCGCCTCAGTTAGTGCTTCCTTTGTAGTTTCTGCAGAATGGCCAAAGGACTGACTGGAGTCTGACTCAGCTTGTGCGCAGGGGAAAATAAGGGAAAGGTTGCAATGCTGCCTCTTCTCAGAGGATGGTAAAGATTTCACTCTCCAGGCTTCATTGCTCCAGAGCCTTTCACAAGCTCACAACTGACTTAAAATCTAAACAAGGACGGATCAGAAAATAGAATGGGGCTACTAATGGTTTAGATGCCATATCCTTTAGTACTTAGCACTCGTGTGGCATTTAACAGTCCTGGATCTCAAAGCATTTTACAGTGGATGATAAGAATTACAATTCTCCTTCTCTGTAGCCCAGGGAGAGGTAGAAGTACCTTGAGCCTGATATTGCAGATGGGAAAGCTGAGGCACAGGCAAGTTAAATGACACAACAAATCCTGCATCTTGGCAGTGGGTTAGACTAGGTGACCCTTGAGGTCCCTTCTAACCCCTGGGTTCTGTGATTCTGTGACTTGCTCAATATCACAAGCAGATCAATGACAGAACTCTGACTCACTACCCCACCTTTAAATAGGGAACAGAGGATTCCTAGGATAGGACCCCTAGGATCTTTGTAGGGAATATGGTTCTGGAAGTCACCTTTCCAGCCTTTGCCCCTCCCTTGACTATAGAATGGGGCTTGGGACAGATCACAGGAAACATGTCCCTCCAATTTCTCTAACTAGCCAGTGGACACAGCTGACTTACCAACAGGAAAAAAAAGTAACAAGTAGTCAGAAAGTATAAGACAACGGAGAAAAAATACTTTCACACCTTCTTACTGTTTTTCAATTGGAAACCAGCAACAAAGAGTGGGGGAGTGGGGTAAACGTAAGCTGTTACTGTTTTCTAACGTTTCCAGTTGGAAAACAAAAAAGTTAAGTAGTTCCTTCCCCCTGCCCCATAGTTCCTTATTTTTTTATAATTTTCCTGCAAGAAAAACAGGATTTCTTGTTGGGAGAAATCCCATGGAAAAAATTCTGTTTCCCTCAGGTCAGACTATGCTCAGTGGAGTTTCCAGGCAGATCCTATTTGATATCTCTAGCCTATGCTCCCTAATATGACACTTTTACCATAAATAAAACTTCTCTCTTCACCTCTAGATGGCAGAAAGATGATGGGTCAGTCTTATGTGATAAAGACAGTTCGGAAATTCTTCCCTGAGACCTGGATTTGGGATCTAGTTCACATTGAGTGAGTGCTCTTCTTTTCTGTCCTTGTCTATTATAAGGGTCTCCGAGTCACTTCCCAGTGCTCACCGGAAGTCACAAGGAAGGTGATGGACCATGTAGCTGCTTCCCAGATCTCTATGTTCCTACCCTTATTGTCTTTCTTCCTATTCAGTGACAGGTGTGGTCCCATTTGTTACTGTAAGGGTCCGGTTGCGGGTCCCCTTTTCCGGTGAGGGGTCGCTCTTCGCCTTCGGGCGCCTGGGATCCAGGCCGCCTCACTACCGGAGGCTTGAGTAGAAGTGCAGCCTATAAAGCCCAAGCCCTAGCTCAGGGCGGGGCAGCAACCAACACAGGGCTCAGACCCTCAGGCAGGGCGGAGCAGCAGTTCAAGTCCATGAGCCCAAGCCCTAGCTCAGGGCGGGCAGCAACCAACACAGGGCTCAGACCCTCAGACCGGGCTGAGCCGCAGTTCGAGTCTATAAGCCCAGGCCCTAGTTCAGGGCGGGGCGGCAACCAGAGGCAGGGCTCAGGCCCTCAGGCAGGGCTGAGCAGTAGTTCAGTTTATAAGCCCAGGTCCTAGCTCAGGGCGGGGCAGCAACAAGAGGCAGGGCTCAGGCCCTCAGGCAGGGCTGAGCAGTAGTTCAGTTTATAAGCCCAGGCGCTAGCTCAGGGCGGGGCAGCAACAAACAGAGGGCTCAGACCCTTAGGCAGGGCTGAGCAGCAGTTCAGTTTATAGGCCCAGGCCCTAGCTCAGGGCGGGGCAGCAACAAACAGAGGGCTCAGACCCTTAGGCAGGGCTGAGCAGCAGTTCAGTTTATAGGCCCAGGCCCTAGCTCAGGGCGGGGCAGCAACAAACAGAGGGCTCAGGCCCTCAGGCAGGGCTGAGCAGTAGTTCAGTTTATAAGCCCAGGCCCTAGCTCAGGGCGGGGCAGCAACAAACAGAGGGCTCAGACACTTAGGCAGGGCTGAGCAGCAGTTCAGGTAAGCCTAAGCCTGAGCGCTGGGGTGAGAGGGAGACTGCCACCCGTGAGTGGGGTGGCAGGGGGGACACAGGCCCACCCACTCCACTGTGTCCCAGCCCGGGGCCCTAACAGCGGCGTGGAGCCGCTGTAGTCAGTGGGGATCCTGGCCGCAACACACTGACATAGGCTCAGGGTCAGCGGCAGCCAGACTGGGGTCGGCTATCCCCGGGCCACTTCCACTCTCCCCCTCCACTGGTACCTGTGTCGTTACGGCTTCAGCAGGGGGGTCTACCAGCATGGGCTCCTCCTGAGATGGGAGTACCGGTGGGCTCGACTCCTCCTCGGGGTACCGAGCTTGGGGCCGGCTCAGCCTGTCCTCCTCTGGGTACCGGGCTTGGGGTAGGCTCGACCAGTCGTCCTCTGGGTACCAGGTCCGGGGCAGGCTCGGCCAGTCCTCCTCTGGGTACCGGGCCAGGGGCAGGTTCAACCAGGCGTCCTCTGGGTACGGGGCTCGGGGCAGGCTTGGTTCGGCAGGAGCTCGGGCACCAGCGTCTGTCTCCTCCCGCGGTCGGGCTCCAACTGAGCGCTGGGCCCGGGCTTTTGTACTTCCTGTCCCGCCCCTTGACTTCCGGGGGGCGGGGACAGGCGGCGGTGGCTCCGCCCACTGAGGCAGCTGGTCTGGCTTATCCCTCTCAGCTGCGCCTGGGAGCCAGGCCGCCTCACTACACACACCCCCACGCAAGTCCGGCTCCCGTACAGCGGGGCCGGACCCGCCCATGCCTCCCAGCCGGGAAAGAAAGTCTGCATTCGCGTGGTCCTTCCCAGCTTGGTGGAGGACCGTAAAGGCGTACGGCTGTAGCGCCAGGTACCACCTCTGCAGCCTCATGTTGTGATCTTTCATTCGGGCCAACCATTGGAGCGCGGCGTGGTCTGTCACTAATGTGAACGGGGCCCCCAGGAGATAATACCGGAGGGCGTCGCACGCCCATTTTATAGCGAGGGCCTCTTTCTCCACCACTGCGTAGTTCTTCTCCCTGGGGAATAGCTTCCGGCTGATGTAGATGACCGGGTGTTCTTCCCCATCGACCTCATGGGAGAGGACCGCGCCGAGTCCCGCCTCCGAGGCGTCGGTCTGGAGGATAAAGGGCCGATCAAAATCAGGGCTGCGGAGGACGGGTTCATGGCAGAGGCTGTCCTTGAGGGCCTGGAATGCCGCGTCGCATTCCGGGGTCCACCGTATCTGTCAGGGACTGTCTTTGGTCAGCAATCCGGTCAAGGGGGCTGCGAGGGTCGCGAATCGGGGGATGAAACGTCGATAATAGCCCGCTAGCCCCAGGAACTGGCGTACCTGGTGCTTAGTAGTTGGCGGGGGGCAGGAGGCAATAGCCTGAACCTTCCCTATGAGAGGTTTTACCAGTCCATTGCCGACGGTATACCCCAGGTAGTTTGTTTCTTGCCACCCGATTCGACATTTCTTTGGGTTGGCTGTCAGCCCGGCAGCCCGCAGAGACCTCAGGACTGCGGCCACGCGGTTGAGGTGGTCCTCCCATTGACGGCTATAAATTACGACGTCATCCAGGTATGCAGCGGCGTAGTCCTGGTGGGGTTGGAGGAGGCGGTCCATCAGCCGCTGAAACGTGGCCGGGGCCCCATGGAGGCCGAAGGGCATCCTGGTGAATTGGTACAGGCCCGTGGGGGTGGCGAAAGCGGTCTTTTCCCGGGAGGTCGGTTCGAGGGGAATCTGCCAATACCCCTTGCTCAAGTCCAGAGTGGTGATGTATCGGGCCTCTCCCAACCGGCCGAGCAACTCATCTACTCGGGGCATTGGGTATGCATCGAACTTCGAGATAGCGTTGACGCGCCTGAAATCAATGCAGAACCGTCTACTGCCATCCGGCTTGGGGACTAGGACAATTGGACTGCGCCATTCACTCTGGGATGGTTCGATGACCCCTAAGTCCAACATGGCTCGTACCTCTTCCTCCACGATCGGCCGCATGTGGTAGGGCAAAGGCCTAGCGGCACCTCGGATCACCACGCCTGGCTCTGTCTGGATGGTGTGCTGGACAAGAGTGGTGCACCCCGGACGGGTTGTGAAGGTACGGGGGAATGCCAACAGGAGAGATTGGGTTTGTTTCAGTTGCTCTGCCGTCAGGGTCGGCCCGAGCTGGGGCCCTTCGGAGTCCACTGGTCCTGTCACCTGGGGGCCCAGCTCAGGGTCCGGCGGGTAGGGGGTAATCAATAGCCCTTCTCGCTCTCGCCATGGTTTCAGAAGGTTTACGTGGTAACGTTGTTTCTTTTTTCGCCAGTCGGGCTGGTAGATTTCATACGTGACCGGCCCGATCCGTCGGATCACCTCGTACGGCCCTTGCCACCGGGCCAAGATCTTTGATTCGTTAGACGGGAGGAGGAGTAGGACCCGGTCCCCGGGTTGGAATTCGCGAGTCTGCGCCCCACGATTGTAGGTTCGTGCTTGAGACTCCTGGGCGTCTTTCAGATTTTCGTGGGCAAGGGCCCCCGTCCGGGCCAGGCGCTCTTGAAGCTGCAGCACGTATTGCAGGAGGCCTTGGGCAGGGGACGGGGCTTGCTCCCATGTCTCTCGCATCAGGTCCAGGAGGCCTTGGGGCCGTCGGCCATATAGTAACTCGAAGGGAGAGAACTTAGTGGAGGACTGCGGGACCTCCCGGATCGCCAGGAGCAGTGGGGGTAGCAACTGGTCCCAGCGTCGGAGGTCGTCTGGGGGAAACTACCGTAGCATACTCTTCAGGGTCCTATTAAAGCGCTCGACCAGCCCGTCGGTCTGCGGATGGTAAACGGACGTATGCAGTTGTTTAATTCCTAGGACTTCACACACCTGGCGGAACAGTCGAGCGGTGAAGTTAGTACCCTGATCAGTCAGGATTTCTCGGGGCAACCCGACACGGGCAAAGATCTTCACGAGCTCGTTGGCGATGCTGCGGGCCGTGATAGTCCGGAGGGGGACCGCCTCGGGGAACCGGGTAGCATAGTCCAGCAGGACTAGTATATACTGGAAGCCGGCCGCGCTCTTGGGGAGCGGGCCCACCAAGTCCATGGCCACCCGTTCAAAGGGGGTTTCGATCAATGGCATGGAAATCAACGATGCCTTCGGGGTCTGGGCCGGTGCAGCCAACTGGCAGTCGGGGCAGAACCGTCAGTAAGTCCGAACCTCCTGATGCACGCCAGGCCAAAAGAAGCGCGTCAAAACCCGGGACAACGTTTTCTCCTGGCCGAGGTGTCCAGCCGCCGGGACGTCATGGGCTAGCTTCAGGACGGCTCGTCGATGACGCTGGGGAACGAGGAGCTGGGTCTGAAGCTCGCCTGTCCAGGGGTCCTTCTCCACCCGGTACAGGCGTTCCTGCCGTAACTCAAAATGGGGCCATTGGGTGGCCTGGCAAGAGTCTATGGTGGTGCCGTCGACGACGGCCACCTGTTCATAGGCCCGCTTGAGGCTGGGGTCGGCCCGCTGGTCGCGGCAGAAGTCCGTCTGTGGTGGGGGGCCCTCTCGGGTCCCTGCAGGGGAGTCCTCTGCCTCGTTCCGCTGCTCGAGGGGTTCGGACGGCTCTTCTTCGCCCTCGACAGCCTCCTGAAGCTCTCCTTCCCAGGCCGGCGTGATCGTCGGGCATTCCCCGGCGTGGCGGCGGAGGACATCCGCAAACTCGGGCCAGTCGCGGCCCAAGATTACTGGGTATGCCAGGCGCGGGGCGAGGCCCACTACCAACCATCGGGTGACTCCTTCTATGGTTAGCTGGACCTGAGCACTGGGGTACGGCCGAGTATCCCCGTGGATGCACTGCAAGTGAATCGTTCCCAGGTGTGGGTCGGCCCGGGGCCCCAAGTTCTGGCAGACCAGTGTCTGCCCGCAGCCGGAATCGATGAGAGCCACCGTTGAGGACCCCTCCAGGACCACGGGTACCGTGATTTTGGCGGCCTGGCGACGCCGGGCGCGGCCTTCACCGGAGTAAACTTGGCCGAAGTGGCACTCCATCGTCGGGCAGTCCTGGCGTAGGTGTCCATACTCCCCGCAGGAGAAGCAGGGTCCCAGGTGAGTTCGGTCTGGCTGGGGACGTCTTCCTGCGGCCCCTCTCGGAGAGTTACGCATGGTTCCCCATTTTCCGGGAGGCGAGGTGGGCGCGGGTTGCCCCGGGGCCTCCCCAGGTCGGCCTCGGGGATCGGGCCCCCGGGGGGACTCTCGGGGGTCCGACTGGACCAGGGGGGCCCTCCTCTCGAAGTTAGGGCGACCCATCCCGGGGTTGGCGACTCACGGGGTCGGGGCCGCGGCCGTTTCTGCGGCCAGGAAGTTCTCCATTAAGGAGACGGCAGTCGCCAGCGTCGAGGGCCGATGGCGGAGGACCCAGGCTCTCCCCCGTGGCGGGAGTATATGGAGGAACTGTTCTAACACAATTTGCTCCATGAGTTCCCCCGGCGTTCGGGTCTCGGGCTGTAGCCATCGTTTACATGTCTCTCTTAGTTCCTGGGCCACCATCCGGGGCCGGCCCCCTGTGGGGTAGGTCAAGCCCCTAAACCGCTGGCGAAAGGTTTCCGGGCTCACGTCCAGGGCGTCCAAAATTGCCGCTTTTACTTGCTGGTAGTCCTGGGCGGCCTCCGTAGACAGGCCCCGGTAGACCGTCTGGGCGGTCCCCGTCAGGTACGGGGCCAAGAGGGACGCCCACTGGTGCGGAGCCCACCCGGCTACGACGGCGACCCGCTCGAAGGTTACCAGGAAGGCCTCCGGGTCGTCACTGGGGCTCATCTTGGTCAGCCGGATGGGTGGGTTCGGCCGCGGTGCCCCCTCGGAGCCCCCCGGCTGGGGTTCCGCAGGCCGGGGCAGTGCCGCGGCCAGCTGGTTGAGGCATTCCCTCTGGAAGTCCTGGTGGCGCGTGGCCAGATCTTGCATCAGCTGGTGCTGCTGGGCTCCCAGCTGCTCGACCAGCTGCTGCTGTTGCTGTTGCTGGGCGGCCTGCTGCTCTTGCTGTTGCCGGAGCTGGGCCGCCTGCTGTCGCTCCTGGCTGTCGGTCAGGAAGGCGAAGAGCTGAGATATATCCATGTCTCGGGGTGGGGTTCGCTCCCCCCCAGCTCCCCTCTCAGAAGGGTCCAGGGCCCGTGCCTACATCTCTGGGCAAGGATCCCTGGTCACGTGCCACGTGTAAGGGTCCGGTTGCGGGTCCCCTTTTCCGGTGAGGGGTCGCTCTTCGCCTTCGGGCGCCTGGGATCCAGGCCGCCTCACTACCGGAGGCTTGAGTAGAAGTGCAGCCTATAAAGCCCAAGCCCTAGCTCAGGGCGGGGCAGCAACCAACACAGGGCTCAGACCCTCAGGCAGGGCGGAGCAGCAGTTCAAGTCCATGAGCCCAAGCCCTCGCTCAGGGCGGGCAGCAACCAACACAGGGCTCAGACCCTCAGACCGGGCTGAGCCGCAGTTCGAGTCTATAAGCCCAGGCCCTAGTTCAGGGCGGGGCGGCAACCAGAGGCAGGGCTCAGGCCCTCAGGCAGGGCTGAGCAGTAGTTCAGTTTATAAGCCCAGGCCCTAGCTCAGGGCGGGGCAGCAACAAGAGGCAGGGCTCAGGCCCTCAGGCAGGGCTGAGCAGCAGTTCAGTTTATAGGCCCAGGCCCTAGCTCAGGGCGGGGCAGCAACAAACAGAGGGCTCAGGCCCTCAGGCAGGGCTGAGCAGTAGTTCAGTTTATAAGCCCAGGCCCTAGCTCAGGGCGGGGCAGCAACAAACAGAGGGCTCAGACCCTTAGGCAGGGCTGAGCAGCAGTTCAGTTTATAGGCCCAGGCCCTAGCTCAGGGCGGGGCAGCAACAAACAGAGGGCTCAGGCCCTCAGGCAGGGCTGAGCAGTAGTTCAGTTTATAAGCCCAGGCCCTAGCTCAGGGCGGGGCAGCAACAAGAGGCAGGGCTCAGGCCCTCAGGCAGGGCTGAGCAGTAGTTCAGTTTATAAGCCCAGGCCCTAGCGCAGGGCGGGGCAGCAACAAACAGAGGGCTCAGACCCTTAGGCAGTGCTGAGCAGCAGTTCAGGTAAGCCTAAACCTGAGCGCTGGGGTGACGGGGAGACTGCCACCCGTGAGTGGGGTGGCAGGGGGGACACAGGCCCACCCACTCCACTGTGTCCCAGCCCAGGGCCCTAACAGCGGCGTGGAGCCGCTGTAGTCAGTGGGGATCCTGGCCGCAACACACTGACATAGGCTCAGGGTCAGCGGCAGCCAGACTGGGGTCGGCTATCCCCGGGCCACTTCCACTCTCCCCCTCCACTGGTACCTGTGTCGTTACGGCTTCAGCAGGGGGGTCTACCAGCATGGGCTCCTCCTGAGATGGGAGTACCGGTGGGCTCGACTCCTCCTCGGGGTACCGAGCTTGGGGCCGGCTCGGCCTGTCCTCCTCTGGGTACCGGGCTTGGGGTAGGCTCGACCAGTCGTCCTCTGGGTACCGGGTCCGGGGCAGGCTCGGCCAGTCCTCCTCTGGGTACCGGGCCAGGGGCAGGTTCGACCAGGCGTCCTCTGGGTACAGGGCTCGGGGCAGGCTTGGTTCGGCAGGAGCTCGGGCACCAGCGTCTGTCTCCTCCCGCGGTCGGGCTCCAACTGAGCGCTGGGCCCGGGCTTTTGTACTTCCTGTCCCGCCCCTTGACTTCCGGGGGGCGGGGACAGGCAGCGGTGGCTCCGCCCACTGAGGCAGCTGGTCTGGCTTATCCCTCTCAGCTGTGCCCGGGAGCCAGGCCGCCTCACTACAGTTACCCATCTCCAAGCCCCTGGAGACCGACAGGTTCTAAATTATCCCCTGTTGGATCTTTACCTGGCCCTTGTTTTCAGTATAATGCAATCTGCTTCCTGCTGGGCAGAAAGGTGCTCCCCCTCCATCCTTTCAAGTCTGTGACATCAAAAGTTTAAAGGACCAAAAAAAAAAAGGCCGGAAACCATTTTTTATTTTCACCAGCCAGGTTGCTTTCAGTATTTTCCCAAGGCTGCCAATAGCATTTGCGACAAGAAGGCAAGGAAAAGCACCTCAAAAAGATACTGATCTTAATTATGAATTTCCATGGTTTGATCTATTTGGAATGTCAACCATAATGTACCATGTCTGATTTAAGCAGCAAAGAGTCTTGTGGCACTTTATAGACTAACAGACGTTTTTGAGCATGAGCTTTCGTGTCATCCGACGAAGTGGGTATTCACCCACGAAAGCTCATGCTCCAAAATGTCTGTTAGTCTATAAGGTGCCACAGGACTCTTTGCTGCTTTTACAGATCAAGACTAACACGGCTACCCCTCTGATGTCTGATTTGTGGTTTTGGATTTTGTTTTTATTTTGTGTTACAAAACTACAGCATTCTTTTGTGTTTTTTTTTAAACCTCTGAATTCCCTACTTTTCTAATTTAAAAAAAAAGAGAGAGAGAGCAATTTCAACATCCTAGCAAGGGATTTAACATTCTGATCACTGATGTGAACCTTCAGCTCTACCTCCAACTTAACAACATTTTCTGAATATGGAAGGTGTCACAGGGTCACTCACCACACTGGCACCTCCTGCTGACCATTTCAGGAATTATCTCTGGTCAGTGGATGTGCCCTCTGGTGATGGTGACTTTCCTGTCCTTGTCTCCGCCTGCAGACCCACTGCAGTTCAAGTCTCACTACCTCTGCTTTGTGGCAAAGCCCTCCGGCCGTGTCACAGTCTGGGTTCCCCCCTTGCGGGGGACTCCTTCCTCCACAGTCTAGCCGCTCCTTGCAGCAGCTTGGCAGTCCATAGCCTGGCCGTGTCTTCAGCAGCGAGTGGAGGTGTCGGGGGAGACCCAGGCCCACCCAATACTCTAGTTCCCAGCCCAGGATCCCTGCAAACAGCTTCCTAATGGCCCTCCTTTCTTTCTGCACCAGTCTGTGTCAACTCCGTGGGCCACTTCCACGCAGCCCCTGCACCTTTAGCTCCTGCCTCTGGCTCCTTCACCCTCTTCCCAGGGCCTTGGCCTGCAAGTTCTAGCAGTCCTGTTCATGGTGCTAGTTCTGCAGCCCTCTAGGAAGCCAGTCCCCTCCCTTGGGCTTCCTGCAGCTGACTGACTTTCTCTGGCCTGCACTTTCCTTTTATATGGGCTGGCTGGACCCTGATTGGCTGATCCAGCCGCTGCCCTAATTGGCTGCAGCCACTGCCCTAATAGACTGTTTCACTGCAGCCCTCCAGGCTGGGTTTTAACCCTATCAGGGCCAGTGCAGGGCAAATGCCCCATCACAGCGGGGGTAAATCCTGTGGAACCTAAGTGGGAAAGGAGAATATTATTTCAGCTTGGGAGTCTCTCCTATTGATTAGCTGGAAAATACCCTTTGAATGATCAGTTTTTTTTTTCACTTTGTCTCTTGTACCTTTAGTTCTAATGGAAAGGCCAGTGTTTCATTCACCATCCCTGATACCATCACAGAATGGAAAGCCAGCGCCTTCTGCCTGGAAGAGGAGGCTGGGTTTGGCATATCCCCATCTACCTCCTTGACAGCCTTCCAGCCCTTCTTCGTTGATATGACCCTACCCTACTCTATTGTCCGAGGGGAAAAGTTTCACTTAATAGCCAATGTCTTCAACTTCCTGAACAAATGCATTGAGGTACAGTATGTCCTTTCCATTTCCTTTCTGAGCCCCTCTTAGCAGTGTTTCCAACAAGGCTCTACCTTTGCAGCTACAGCAGAATGCAGCAGCAATGCAAAACGAAACATTCACAATCCCATTCCAGCCACTCGGACTTCTTTACATTGGCTTCTTACACAGCAGTGGAGTGATTTCTTTTAAGCTGGGCCTTTCTACTGGATGCTGGTCTATCCTTTAATGCAGAAATAACTTATTATAACTGAGAACTCATTCTGTCAGGTATCTACATCCTGATATAACCTTCCTTTCAGGGGTCTATCCTTTGGCATTTGTTGTCCTTTGACATATCGCTGTTTGAAATAGGAGTACGTCAAAGCGCAATACAGAACTTTTCATGGTAGCATGGTCCACACAGACAATTAGTACACGGCATGCTAGTGCGTTGTAGATTCATACCATGGCTTGCCATGTACTACCTTGCCATGTAGACAAGCCCTCAGAGAGGATATTGGCCAGGATATTGGAATAAGTGATTTTGCAAAGAACAATTTGCTTTCTACTTGAATGGCCACTATAGATGGTCATAAGGGTCAGGGTTTATTATCTCCTCTGAAGAATGCCCCATGCCTCCTACCTGTGTTGTACCTCTCTACCCCAGGACAGCTCTAAGGTGACGTCAGTGGGTACACAGCAGAATGAGTCTCTGGAGGAGATCAACAAACCCTGCTTTTGTCCTCCAGCCTGGCATTAGGAACAGCCTGGCAATATTATTTTGTCTCCCTCTCTCAGGTCAGTACCGTACTGCAAGAGTCCAGGGATTACAAGATAGAGCCCCTTTCCGAAGAGGGCAACACTGCAAGGGTGTGTGCCAACGAGAGGAAAACCTCCTCCTGGACTATTATTCCTCAAAAACTGGGTAAGTTTCTCTGCCTTTGTCATTCTCATGGCACATTGCTGGTTGGTCCAGTCTCATTCTGGAATTCTCTGTCACAGGATACCCTGCCTGCTAACCTACAGACAGGAACTGCTGCTATCTGTACCAGACTTCACTGAAGCAGCTCTGCTGAACTCCCCTGCCACAATCTCTGCAGGCACAGGGCAGTGAAGTAGGACCCCGTGTTCTGTTTCTTTCTTGTTCCTGACAGTTCATTCCTCTCATGTCTCAGAAAGGACCGTTCAGATCATCTGGTTTTATGTGAAATATTTGCAGGAGTCCACTTGTCTAAGATATTTCTTTGCATAATCCCCAACTCTGCCCAAGCTTGGGAACTTGCGCCTTGTCAACAGAGATTTTTAAATGCCAGAGTCTTGCTCTTAGCTCACGGAAACCCACAGATTTCTAAAGCTTTAATCACCAGGGCCTGAACATTGAAAATTTACACATCAGCAACCAAGATCAGAAATCATTCAATAGGAATATTGTACCAGAACATGGTGTAAATTGTCATAGCTATATTTACTTCAGTAAGGTTCCAGTGAGGATCTGGCACTAAGTTTTTAATACTTTCTTTTCAAAAGTAGCCTTTGTGTGAAATGGTTTGGAGATTTGTATGTGCAGAAAGATGGAAATACAACATTTTGTTTTAACTTACAAAGACTTCCCCCAAAGAGTTTGCCATTGTCGTTCAAATTTCATAATGGGGTCATTGTTAAAGTTCAGAAATAAAAACAACAGATTGATTTACTTCAAACTGGCATTCAAAAAGCCTGACATGTAAACAATTTTACTGAACCTAGAGAGTAATCATGAACTCTTAGAAGCCAAAATAATTTTTCTGTCCAAAATTATAGCACAGTAAAGAGCAGGCTTATAATATATTCCTGGCTGCAAAGTTAACAATAGAAAAGCTACTATGTCTCCAGAGTAATTGAATTTTTGTTAGGTTACATTTTGTAGTGATTAAAAAGGTCTGGGCATCTTCTTCCCATTTCCATGGTGCTGGTACTTGCAAGGGGTTAAGAGAAGTTCTGCCAAGCTGCCCTGTAAGTGTCAGGTGGGCAGGATTTACCAGTAGTTGTCTCTTCATTGGTGAATTATGTCTGTGATGAGATGTATTCAACAATTACCAGAATTCGTTCACACTGCTGGCTGACTTGGAAGAGAGGGAATTTCCCAGAGTTCCTTCAGGCCATGCTAGGAGGAGTGAATTCATGCCAGTGTAATTCTAGGCTTTCAGGATTAATTTTCTTTCTTGGGCTTGGGGGGGGCTTCTTTCAGGTAATGTGAGCTTCACCGTTACTGCTGAGACAAAGTCGAGTGATGCATCTCAGGAGCAGGGGGTAGAACGTGTGGACACTGTCATACAGCTGCTGTTAGTTGAGGTATGATAAAAAATCCCAACTCTCTCTAAGAGAGAAATGGTCTCTCTGGAGTGTGTGTCTCTTTTAATTTGATTTCCAAAACATCCTGCAAGAGCATCAACTCAGGGTCTGAGGCAAGTTCTATTTTTTCCCACCTGTCTTGGGGTAGACTAGCTGGCTGATCTGTTGAACAATGACCCTGAGACTCTTACCAAAATGCTGTCCTGGGACGCCCATGGGATACATGTGATCCTTGGAGGAACTAGTGAGCCAGGCTGCAACCCACAGAGCAGTTATAGCATCAAAGTTCAAGCCATGTATGGAACCAGCCACTCGTGGGATCAACATTTGCCTTCATTTACACCTGTGGAAGGCCAGTGAAGTCAGTGGGGAAGAGGTGATCTCAGACTTTGGGGCAGTTCTTCTGCACACATTTGGTGCCTTTGGCCCATTTCTATAGGGATGCTGCAGGGGTGCAGATAAAGCAGCAGGATTTGTCCTATGATCTCTAGGGCAACTGCTGCACCAAAGGAAGTTGTAACTATGACCAGCTCTCCTCAGCTGTGAATTTCTCCTGCTCATCTCCCAACTGCCTTCCTGGAGGAGAGGAATGGTACACAAAGAACAAACGCTGCTGGGTGCCAAGATGGGGAGGGAGTGATGCCTCTGGAATGTATGGGCAGTCACCTTCACTCAGTAGTCTGGGGGCAGCCTGTTTACAATGCTGCACGTTACAAAGATGCACTTTCCAGCATTATTTTGTTCCTGGTTTCATTGTTATGTCTGTTCCTCTCCTCTTCCTCCTTCTCCACTTCCCTGCTGCCAACCAGCCTGAAGGCATCAAAAAGGAGGTGACCCAGAGCTCCCTCATTTGCACAAAAGGTAAGGGCGTCTCTACAAATTCCCTCCTGTAGCTACAAATTCAGCAAGAGATTTCCAGATTAAAACACTTTTCAACCAGGGCCCTTTCCTGCCCCAATTAATAGCCCCTTAGTTCTTTGACATTGAACTAGTTGTAGCAATATGTTTCACTCTGTGGTTGGTTGTTTGCTTTTCACTTGTCAGTCCTTTTGGATCATTAAAATAATGTGTTTGGTTTCACTTCCAAGCCCTCAGGCAGGAGCACAACTCTATTCTATCCTAATTCTATTCATGGGAGGTAATGGCTAATGTATATGTGCACAGCTACCCTCCAATGAATAGAATTTAAACCACTCAACTATGTATCATAAGGTGTGTATACATTGCAATCAGAGGTATCAATGTAGCATATGTAGATTTACCCGAGCTAGTTTAATCTAGCTACAGCAAATAACAATAGTAGAGAAGCCATGGCAGCACTGGCTAACCGCTCGAGTACGTATCCAGGATCACAGGCTTAAATTTTATGACCATTGTTGGAAAGAAGCTACCATAGAAGGGAAAGTTAGTAGTTGAAAAAAAGATTATTATTATTATTATTATTATGTTATTTATATTTTACCAACAGGCAGAACTGTCTCTGAAATGGTGTCTCCGAAGCTGCCAGAGAACCTTGTGCAGGGATCAGCCAGAGCTTCTTTTTCTGTCCTTGGTAAGTTTAATGTTTATACTAAGAATAAAGGTTTTGATTCTCCCCTGGCCTTAACCTTGTGTTTTCACTGACGCAAGTGCAAAACAAGTGTAGAGTGGGTGTACAACACTGCCATTCTGAGTTGTTAGCATTTCACATACACTTTTCAAAGCTGTGAATAACTATACAAGCTGGTCCAAATTTTTCCAAAAAATGTATTGTTTTCCATTGGAAGAAGCTGATTCAACTAAATTAAAACATTATGCAGGAACATATAATTTTGATGACAAAAAATGTCAAAACATTTAGTTTCAATAAAGATCAGCCTTATTGAAATGAAAAGAATGTTTTGATAAGGTTGAAATAAAATGTCATTTAGATTTTTTCTGAAGCAAAACTTTAGAGTTTCATTTTGCGGGAAATCTTGAAATTTCATTTTTTCATTCCAATTTGGAATGAAAAGAAAATTTATATTTCAGAATTTCCCATTGAATGGGAATTCCAGGATCTGAGCAGCTCCAATAACTACACAAGGTGCAAAACAGTGGAAATACTGAACTATGGAAACTGTTGATCTGAAATTAGTGAGCATAATTTTGAACTGAGTCTGGTTCTTTAAAAAAAGTGTCTTTCTGACTCAATGTGAGATGCAGTGTGTTTGGCCCCAATGACCACACTGGAGAAATGAATCCTAAAAATGACATATCCACAGGCCAAATGCTGGTCTCAGCTAAGCAACTCACTGAAAGTCAATCACTTTGAAATTGCAGCATGGGCAGAATGTGGCTTCCAGAACACAGCCTGTTTTTTAAAAGCTCCCAACTCAATACTGATGCTCAGATGTTCTTTACTCTTGATTCCTATTTCCTTAAATCTTCCCTATTTTTCTTATTTGTCTGAAGCTCTATATTTAAAAAAAAATAGTAATGGCCTAAGAAACCACCCATGTGGAGAGATGTGGCAATTTCTCTTTTTTGTGTTCTGCACTGTAATTTCTCTGTCAGTCAGTATCTGTCTGCAAATTCATAATCTGGTAAAATAAAACAGTGTATGCTGTAATGTATTAAATACCAACTCCGAACTCCACTGACTCCCTCTGTCTCCCAATCCTCAGGGGACCTTCTGGGCATGGCCATGAGGAACATGGAGAATCTTCTCCAGATGCCCTATGGCTGCGGGGAGCAGAACATGGTCCTGTTTGCTCCCAACATCTACATCCTGGACTACCTGAATAAAACAGGGCAGCTGACTAAAGAGATTGAATCCAAGGGTGCTGGATACTTAACGAGTGGTGAGAAGCTTAAGATTCCTCCATCTAATCCTGTGGCCAATTTTGCTGAAATGCCATTCTTGTTCCAGTGTACATGCAATAGTTATTGATGGCTTAGCTAGCCCCAGAGGTGTGCATGATGATACATTACAGGACACAAGCCATTAGAGTTCATAGCCAGTGAAATCACTCATTAAAAGTGTTTTTATTCTTCAGTCCAAAACTCTTCAGCCTCAATTTATCAGAGAACAAAACAGGTCCATTACTGGGATTAGAAAATATGTTCTTCTTGTTTTGGTTCCAGGGTACCAGAAGCAGCTGTCATACAAACACCCGGATGGATCCTACAGTTCATTTGGGACCAGAGATGCGGAAGGGAGCACCTGGTGAGAGCTGGGAAGCTGTTTAGGGTCCTGGGATAGGAAGGAAGCTGTTTATGGTGTAGTACGGGAATACCTCAACAATCTGGTTCTGTAGCCAGGGAGAGAAGTAACAGCAGGCAGGCTGCTGACTCAGGGAGAGTATGGAGCCTTCCACTTCTATGGCACTAGTTACAGTCCATCCCCAGGATGGGGAGAAATGGATGGCCCAGGACTAGGGAATGGGAGATAGAGCCTTTCACCTCTAGGGCATTATTGAAGTACAGGTGGCAGGGGCGGCTCTAGACATTTTGCTGCCCCAAGCACGGAGGGTTCGCTGGTCCCGCGGCTTTGGCGGACCTCCCGCAGGTCCACCGAAGCCGCGGGACCAGTGGACCTTCTGCAGGCAAGCCGCCGAAGGCACCCTGCCTGCCGCCCTAGCGGCGACTGGCAGAGCACCCCCTGCGGCTTGCCACCAGGCACGTGCTGGGAGCGCTGGTGTCTGGAGCCGCCCCTGACAGATGGACTGGATTGCTTAAGGGAATAGGGCAATGGCAAAGGGAACCTTTTACCTCCAGATTTTGATGCAGATTTTGGTGTGCAGGGTAGATGAGGGGAATGACTAGCTTGGTGAAGCTTACACCACTGCAGTGTGAATTGTACCTGTTCTGTGCATGAACAGAGAACATCATTCTTTAGGGTTTGTCAGTCTAGTCTGTAGGGCTGCCTGTCAGTCATGCAGCTTTCACTGCTAAGTGTTTGGGGGCATACTGCCCTTCTGTGTGTGGGGTGTGGTACACTGCCCCAGCAGGAATCATACAGGTGTTCGTGCCCTTTCTCTAGGAATTGCTCTGCTGATGGAGAGTTCTATGGGTCAGGAAAATGAGTCTCGAAATATGGTGCTTCTACTCAAAGTTCTCTCAGTCCCACCTGTGTGTCTAGTGTGCAGACTTCTCCAACTAGCACTGCTGGGATGGTCCTGGGGAAAATCATGGAGTGGAGGTTTAAATTAGACCAGATTGGGCTCTGGATTCTGCCTCCTCCAGCCACCCCTGTGGTAGGTGGTAGCAGGATCAAGAGATATTCCCTGTTCCTCACTCCTGATGTGTGGTTCCCTTGCAGGCTCACTGCTTTCGTATACAAGTCTTTTTCACAATCCAAACGCTACATCTATATTGATGACGACGTCCAAACTCAAACCCTGATCTGGCTGGCAAGTAAACAGAAGCCAGATGGCTGCTTCCAAAATGTTGGGAACCATTTCAACAATGCCTTGGAGGTGAGTGATCTTAGCTTTCTCCCAAGTTCCCAGTCCTGCCATAGGGATAGAACTGTCCAACCACTGCCAGCTGCTATCCTTATCCCCAAATGTTCAACCCTGTCACTGGAATAAGCTGCCCTCTAGCAGCTGTCCCATGGACAGAATATAATTCCTACTAGTACTGATAGACAATGCAATAGAAATGGGTGTGTTTATGAGGGTTTTATTCCTCAATGCTGCATATATGCATTTATAACTAAGGACCACGGGGCCATATTCTGCTGTATTATGCAAGTGTAAGCTCTGAGTAAACCTACTGAAGTCCTTCTGCCTTTATATTGATGTAACTGAGAGTAGAATTTGTGCCCTTGTTTTTTGTATGTGCACCCAACACATAGATTCCTTATAATGTCTAGTCTGGCTGGTAGTTGAGTATTTCACTTGTAAACATTTTGGTTTAGCCAGGACATATTGACCTCCTTTTTCCTTGTGTTCTGCTCAGGGTGGAGCAGAAGATGGAATTTCACTCACAGCCTATGTCACTGCAGCATTGCTTGAGGCCGGACTACCCAGCTCGGTATGAATTAAGTGCTACTCTGCCTTATTAGACTGGTCAGTCATATGTCACAAACAGCATGGAAGTGAGAATCTGTGCCTCATCTCTACTCTTCAGTGAGGTCTTAAATACTGGCTTTTGCACACTGAGTTTCTGTATGGCCATATCAAGAGGTCTGTACCCAATTATGTAACAGAATTATTATGTGTAAATGGCCTCACAAATGCACTGGATACTTAATGCATCACATGGGCAGCAGGTTTGTAGAAATTTTGGTGGTGCCCAGAACCCACCCCTGCCCAAACTCCGCCCCCCCAAAACTCCACCCCCCACATCCCCAAGGCTCTGAGAGGGAGTTTGGGTGAGGGATGAGGTCTGGGGTGCAGGAAGGGTGCAGGTGCTGGGAGTGAGTTTGGGGATGGGAGGGGGTGTGGAGGGAGGGGGTGCAGGCTCTGGGAGGGAGTTTGGGGAGAGAGGGTATGCAGGGGTGGAGCTGGGTTTGGGGTGGGGCTGGGGATGAGAGGTTTGGGGTGTGGGAGGGAGCTCAGGGCTATGGCAGAGGGGTGGGGTGTGGGGTGGGGCTGTGGATGATGTAGGAGGGGGCTCAGGGTTGGGGCAGATGGTTAGGGTACAGGGGGATGAGGGCTCTGTCTGGGGCTGGGAATGAGGGGTTTGGGTGTGGGAGGGGCTCAAGGCGAGAATAGGAGTGTTGGGCGTGAGGTCTCTGGCTGGGGATGAGGGGTTTGGGGTGTTGGAGAGGCTCAGGGCTAGAGCAGAGGGTTAGGGTGCGGCAGAATAAGGGCTCTGTCTGGGACAGGGATAAGATGTTTGGGGTGTGGGAGGGACTCAGGGCTCGGGCAGAGGGTCAGGTTGCGGGGGGATGAGGGCTCTGGCTGGGATTGGTGATAAGGCGTTTGGGGTGTGGGAGGGGTAAAAGCTCTTACTGGGGGTATGGACTATGGGGTGGGGAGGGCTGGAGATGAGTTGAGGGTGCAGGCAGGCTTCTCCAGGACAGGGGCCAGAGAGGAGGACTCCCCCCAGCCCTTTTCCTGCCAGCAGCAGCAAGCTCTGCGGGAGAAGCCCCCCTTTCCCACCCCCCCGGCAGCACACTCACCCCCACCACTGTCACTGCATGTGCTCCTAGGGCCCCTCTCAGGTCCAGGAATCTCCCTTGCCTCCCCTGTGGTGGGTGCCGGGGGGTGCTGCGTGCGCCTCCTCCCCTGCTGTTGCCCCTGACTGTAGCCTCACTGGGGGTGGGGCATGGGGCAGGAGCGGTGACTGTGGGCAGGGGGAGAGGGGGCTGTGCTGATGGAGGGTCCTGCCAGAAAAGGGAAGGGTCTGAGGTGGAAGGGCACGCTCAGAGTCAGTCTGCCATGGCAGTCTATATGGGGGGCACTAGAACCCTGCAGCAGCAGTTGCTGCAGGGAGGCAGCATGGAGCTGCACTGAAGAGGCAGGGACGTTCTGCTCCCTCTGGGGCTGGGGGTCGTGCATAGGGCCAGCTAGGAGGGGCCGGTGGACACTCGGGGGAGGCGCAGCGGGTGGCAAGTGGGGCCGGGTTCCTGGGCTCTGAACATTGCTGGTGCCTGGGCACCACATTGGTATATAACTCGCCATCCATGAAATGCATGATATCAGTTAGTCATGTCTTGTGTCCCTAGTTTAACTGCAGTTATGGATTCACACATAGGTAGAAAATCTTAGCTCTCAACAACAGTCCAGTTGTGTTAGAAAACAGAGTTCCTTAAAGGCAGAATCCAGCTCATTTTTTGTAGTGTACACTATACTGCTGTTCTAGCTTCTAGCCTTGCAAACTCATTCTAGGACCTTAGCCTCAAGCTGTGTTTTCATTTTTCAACATCATGATTGCAATGGAGAGGAAAGATGTGGTCTGGGTGCTAGCCTGGGACATGGGAGGCCTGAGTTCAATGCCCTGCTCTGCTACAGACTTCCTGCAAATCACTTCATCTCTCTGTTTCTGTTCTAAAATGGGGATGATGATGATGATGACATAAAAGTGGCCAGACTGGGGCAGACCAAGGGTTGCTCTAGTGCAGGATCCTGTCTCCCAACAGTGGCTAGTTCCAGGTGCTTCAAAGAGAATGAACAGAACAGGGCTATTTTCAAGTGATCCATCTCCTGAAATCCAGTCCCAGCTTCTGGCAGTCAGAGGTTTAGGAACACTTAGAGCATGGGGTTGCATCCCTGACCATCTTGGCTAATAGCCACTGATGGACCTGTCTTCTATGAAGTGATCTAATCTATTAATTTTATTGGGTGACCCCTGATTTTTGTGTTATGTGAAGGGGTAAATAACACTTCCTTATTCACTTTCTCCACACCAGTCATGATTTTATAGACATCTATCATATCCCCCCTTAGTTGTCTCTTTTCCAAGCTAAACAGTCCTTTTAATTTATCCTCATATGGAAGCTGTTCCACACCGCTAATCATTTTTGTTGCCTTTGTCTGTACTTTTTTGTGATGGGGCAACCAGAACTGCACGCTGTATGCAAGACGTGGGCATACCATGGCTTTGTATAGTGGCATTAAGATATTTTTGGTCGTATTAACTATCCCTTTCCTAATGGTTCTGAATGTTTTGTTGGCTTTTTTGACTGCCACTCACATTGAGCAGATGTTTTCAGAGAACTATTCATGATGATTCCAAGATCTCTTTCTTGAGTGGTAATAGCTAATTTAGACCCCATTGTTTTGTATTTATAGTTGGGATTGTGTTTTCCCATGTGCAGTACTTTGCATTTGTAAACACTGAATTTCATCTGCCATTTTTTGCTCACTCATCTACCCCTTTTTTTAGATCATTTATGAATATGTTGAATAGGATTGGTCCCAGTACAGACCTCTGGAGGACACCACTATTTACCTTTCTCCATTCTGAAAACTATGCATTACTATCCTTTTTTTCCTATTTTTTAGCCACTTACTGATCCATGAAAGGGCCTTCCTTTTCTCATAGGGATGTTGTAAGGCTAAATACATAAAAGATTGTGAGGCACTCAGAGACGATGGTGGTAGGGACCAGATAGGGGCCCAAGAAAGACAGTAATAAAACAGTCTCCAGGACTAAGTTGTTTCTTTAGTTACACCTGTGCAATACCATTATCACCATATTAACATGCACCAGATGTATCTGTGACTGTGCAGGTGGAAGATAGTTAATAAGTCTCTTGTTGATGTATGAGCCGGAATAGAGTCCAGCTCATTCATCCAGAGTTGGAATAATTCTGCAAGTCTGACAGAAGTGAAAATTTATTTTTGTCACTAAAGTTAGCAAATAAATAAATACATAATGCCTCTAGTATCCATCCTTTTCATCGGTTGATCTCAAACTATTTTACAAAGAGGGCACTATCATTATCCTCCTTCTACAGATGTGAAAACTGAGGTACAGAAAAACAAAGTGACTTAGTCATCAAGCTGGCAAGAGGCAGAGCTGGGAATAAAACCCAGGTCTCCCTAGGCCTAGTCCAGCATGTGTGTTGGTAAGAAGGTGCCATTTCTTCATGGTCACTTTTCAGAAAAGACCTCCTCATTAAGAGATCTTCCTGCACTCTGCAGCCCCTTTGGAAGTGAACATGCCATATGCTCAGCATGAGATTCCAGTAATGGCTGATTAAAGAACAGTTCAAATCTTTAAGGAGAAGCTGATGCACTAAACTGAATACCAAACAAACCTAAAACACATTTTTATTGATAGCACACAGTGGTCCAGAATGGACTGTCCTGCTTGGACGCTGCATCTGTCAGGAATGTGGACAATGTTTATTACCAAGCTCTCCTGGCTTACACTTATGGCTTAGCCGGTAACAAGGAAAAATGGAGATTCTTCTTGAAGGAGCTGGACAAATCGGCTACAAAAGTCGGTGAGTGTCATTGAGTTTTCCCATGAGATAGCCATTGAGAGCGGTTTCAGAGCGGAATAGCCGGTGGTATGAAAAACGTCAATCTTTGATGTCCGACCCCTGTTACCTTCCCATTCCACAGCAACCTGGGTTGGACTTATCTCCAAAGTGAAATATGAATTCTGTGAATATCTCTTTACCTTGTGGCCTATGCAGAATGGGAAACTGAGGCCTGATGTTCTTGCAGTTTCATTTTCCTTTCTTTGTATAGACCCCTGTTTGCACTCCTCCCCTTCTACCACCCCCTCTCTCTGGAAATAGATCCTGGGTCACTTGCGGTTCAGAATTCTAGCTACTGGGAAATGAGGTTGCCCTCTACAACCTCCCAGACCTGAAAGAGGGATGGGAGTGAGGGACCAGCGTTGGGAATCAAGCTGTCTCCCACATGGCAGCATTGCACATTAACCACTAGATTACTCATCAAGCTCCTCATAATCTCCTTTCTGTTCTCAGGTGGCTCAGTGCATTGGGAGCGGAAAGACAAGCCCTTGGCAGAAAAATTCCCCTCCTTCAACTCCCGTGCTGCCTCTGCTGAGATTGAGATGACCTGCTATGTGATACTGGCGCTGCTCCAGAGACCGACCCTGACTCAAGAGGAGTTATCATACGTAGCTCAGATCGTGCAGTGGGTTGCTAAACAGCAAAATCCATATGGAGGCTTCTCCTCCACACAGGTGAATATTGCTTCAGTTCAAAGGAATAGACCCTGAAAATAGTCAACCTCTCAAGTTGGATCCCCTTGCCCTCCACTGCTGGGAGGGTGTTCCTAGAGAGGACCCAGGGATTCTGAAACTTCCTTCTCCCATTGTTCCAAAATAGCCCAAATCTGGTGCAAAAGCCATTTATCTGACAGGGGTTTTGGAGCAGGTGGAGAGTATGGTCCTGGTAGCAGGGGAGTGGGATGCTTTTTAGGAAATGATTCACCATCTGGCTGAACTAATTTGTTCCATTGTCTTTAACTGCTTGGTGTCTTGTGCTCCTGTCAGGGCACAGAGAGCTCTGCTATACATGTCTTGGTAACCACTATTTAAATCTAAGGAAATCATGATTTGCCTGAGTTCTCACAACAAGTCAGTGGCAATCAGCAATAGAATGCAGGTGTCCTAATTCAGTTCAAGCCACAAAACTACCTTCTCTCCCACTCTACTCCTTCCATTATATCCCAGAACAGGAGGTGACAGGCTGTCTGGAGAGTATAGGAGCTGTACCAATCTTATGCATTATAACCCGGTGGAAACTCTTTCTAATGAGGGGTCATGTACTTTACAGGACACTGTTGTCGCTCTCCAAGCACTAGCCCAATATGGGTCTCTCACCTTCTCAAAGGATGGTAAAAACACTGTTGAGATCAGCTCTAAGGAACTTCCAAAGAAGGTTTTCCAGGTGGATAACAGGAACCGCTTACTGCTGCAGCAAGTGTCCCTGCCCAGTCTCCCAGGGAATTACAATGTGGAAGTAAAAGGCAGCGGCTGTGTCTATCTGCAGGTAAACAAGGCTTCCAGCCCTTTCAGCTGATAACTCAGGAGATCTCCTCTCCTTTCCCTTCAGCAGGATTGCAGCATTACAGCAGGTGATGCAGGGGCTGCTTTGCTACATGACAGTTTCTATCTCTTCTAGACAACCCTGAGATACAACATCTACCTTCCTCAAAAGGCCTCTGGGTTCTCTCTCTCCGTGGAGACAGTGAATGACTCCTGTGCAGGCAGCTTTCTGCCAAAGTTTGACCTTGTCCTCTCAGCCAGGTAACCCCTTCCCACTGCCCTAGCTCCCTGGATGCCACATAGGGTAATGTGTCAGGGGAGGGATTTAAAAAGAGCACACTGTAGCATACCATTGTGTAGCTGCAGTAAGACATGCAGGACCTGCTGCTGAATGACACTGACTCCTATTGCTAAACTTTCCATCCACTGATATAACTGGATAGGCAAGAAGGGCCCTACAGTTCAGTGAGATTTCACAGGCAATTTGTGCGTGTCGTGTTTCCTCCCCAAACATGATCCAGACTGACTCAGTCTCTCTCATTTCAGTTATGCTGGGAAGCGCAGTATCTCCAACATGGCCATTATTGACGTCAAGATGCTCTCGGGCTTCGTCCCTGTCAGATCGTCCCTGCAGAAGGTACAGGAAGGGAATGTTGTCAGTAAGGCACCCAAAGGGCAATGGGGGTTAGAGGATATTACAGCAGGGACTGGTTAAGAAGAGGAGCTGAGTAGCAAACTGGTGTCCTGAGCCATGTGGAGAATTCAGTTAAACCACTTGGGCCAGGGATATAGCCACATCCCCTGTGCTTTAGCTGCTCATTTGATGAAGTGAGATTTACACAGTAACTACTCCTGGAGAAGTTAAATGTGCTTGGCCTTTGCCACTGTGCTTCATTAGCCATGTGATGTATGTGATTCCCCATGTCTACCTGGACACCTTGCCATGTGATGTTGCCAATATCTGTGCAGCACAGTTTAACAAACATGGACGAATTTATATTTCCCTTTTCCCCCTCTGTCTTGTACTATCTAACCCCCCAGGTTATGATTCATAGATTACAGTACCACCATGATCATCTAGTCTGACCTCCTGCATAACACAGGCCAGAGGATTTCACCTAGTATTCCTGTATCAAGGCCATATCTTGTGGTTAAGCTAAAGCTTATTTCTTAGAAAAACACCCGATCTCACGTTAAAGACTTCACGTGATGGAGGATGCAACACATGCCTTGGTAAACTGTCCCAGTGGTTAATATGCCTCACTGTTAAAAATGTGCACCCTACTGCTAGCCTGTATTTATCTACTTGCAGCTTCCAGCAGAGGACTCTAAGGGAGTGTTTCTCAACCTTTCTGATACCAAGGAGTGGGTTGCTGCCTTCCTAAACTGTCTCAGGGAAATCGCAGGGATCCCTTACCCTGGTCCTTGAGAAACACTGCTCTGATGCATCAAGTAGGATGGGATTTACACCTTAATGAATCCAGTAATAGGCTCAAATCCCCAGATCAAACACTCTCAAATCTGAGCTGGGAGTGGGGTTTCAATCTCAAACTCATCTCCAGATAGGCATCTTTCAACAGCAGCTGTGGCTGGCATATACCACAGAAATATTGTGAATTACAAACTATGTTAACTGCTAGGGAAGTGATAGAAAGCATTTCTTCTCAGAGCCTGTTCATTCCCTGTCTGCTTTTCTCTGTGTATGTGTGTGCATTTAGACCACATTTATCAATTATTGGCTTTATCCTTTCGGTCTGGAGTTGTATGAAATCCAGAACTTGTCTTCGGCAGTACTTTGCATGGAATTTTTTTGCACTCTCCACATTTTCCATTTGAGAGCAGTTAAAACAAAATTGTTATTTTTTAGCATTTTTTTCCCTTTTTTCTTTTTTTTGCCTATTTTCATAGTGGAACTATTTTGCTCAAACAGCTAGCTTGTGTTAAAGACATTGCTCTTTTCACTAGAAAATTGGTCAGATTGAGCTGAAAAAATGGTAACATGCAAAATTTTCCATTCAAATGGATCCAATTTTGAATTCATAATAATATTAAAAAAAAAGAAAAGTTGAATTTTGAGAAGTCCTGTGTTTCATTATGGTGATTATTTAATACTCCTCTTAGGACTTCTGCAATAAATTCCACTGTTTGTATTATCAATCATGACCACTAGACCTCACTGTGGCACCACAGACATGCTGTTTGTGTAGGTTTGGGGATGTCTCTTGTGTTTAAAGTTGGTATCATTTGTCTTATTTACAGCTTCAGGATGATCGCAAGGTGATGCAGGTGGATACCAGGAACAACCATATCTTCTTCTACTTGGCAAATGTAAGTTTGGGGAAGAATGTGCCTTATTTTTTTAGTTTCTGTAAAATTTAGAACTTAAAATGCACTCCTAAATAAATGAAACAACACATCTTAAGCCAGCCTGTGTTCATTGTTTTCTGCAGAGAGACTTAAGGGTCTGTTGCCATCTAATATAATTATGAGAAAAACAATTATGAAAAATTATGACATTTATGAAAATTGTGAAAAATTATGACTAATTATGAAAAATGATCAGGGGGCTGGGGCACATGACTTACGAGGAGAGGCTGAGGGAACTGGGCTTGTTTAGTCTGCAGAAGAGAAGAATGAGGGGGGATTTGATAGCAGCCTTCAACTACCTGAAGGCGGGTTCCAAAGAGGATGGAGCTTGGCTGTTTTCAGTGCTGGCAGATGACAGAACAAGAAGCAATGGTTTAAAGTTGTAGTCAGGGAGGTCTAGGTTGGATATTAGGAAAAACTATTTCACTACGAGAGTGGTGAAGCACTGGAATGGGTTCCATAGGCAGGTGGGGGAATATCCATCCTTAGAGGTTTTTAAGACCCGACTTGACAAAGCCCTGGCTGGGATGATTTAGTTGGTGTTGGTCCTGCTTTGAGCAGGGGGTTGGACTAGATGACCTCCTGAGGTCCCTTCCAACCCTGATATTCTATGACTCTATGATTCTAATTGGTAAGGTGGGCTGTTCAGATGACTTAGTCACACTATATAAATCAATTTAGAATAATGGCAACTCAGTTATGCACATTTTTCTGTTGTCCGTGAGACCTACAAATGAGTACAGTGTAATGCAAAATACTAGAGCAATATAGTGCCATTGAAAGGGAGCTCTGTGCATTTATTTATTAATCTTTATGGAAGAGCTGCACATTTCCACAGCATTTTACACACATAGATAAACCTCCATCCCTGCCCCTAAGAGCTGATGGTATAAATAAAACACAGCACTTTAAAGTGGGATTTGAAAAATTAGAGAGAGGGCAGCTGGCAGAAACTAGAAACTGTTTATGGGGAATGGGGAAAGGGAGAGAAGGGCTTAGAAATCTCTGCTCAGAGCAATTCAGTGAAGTAAATATTAAATGAAACAAAGTCTGATGCATTTTTTCTGTCCGATTTCCAGGTGTCTCAGGAGGAAATCAGATTCTCTTTCTCGGTTGAGCAAAACCTTCCTGTGTCTGATATCAAACCTGCTTCAGTGCACCTCTATGACTACTATGAAACAGGTGGGTCTCCTTGAACCTGAGAAGAGATCTAGTGAATCAAGCATTAGCATGACCCAGGCTGCTGAATAAGTGTAAAATCTGATGCATTTCCCCAGCTGCTCAGATGCAGGCCTCTCTTTCCATTTCTGCATTTGCCCTTTTTTCTCTCTCCAAGCAACAGTGAGTGGAAAGTGAGGCTTCTATTTTTACTGATTTTATCAGCATTTACTGGTTCTACCAATTCTCGGAGGTTATGATACAGCACACTGAGACCAAGAGGGGTCATTGAGAGTTCTCTCTCTCCCCTTCTTGTTTAAATTGAATACAAAGAAGGATGAACAGTGACACTCCCAAGAACTACTTATTAAAGCCACTACAGGGATGTTTGCCCTTTACCTGATTTAATATGTGGCTTAGCCCTTGTGCCACAGATTTGGCATGATGGTAAAAATAAATGACCCGGGGTCCGCATTTCTCTCTTGTCTAGTCTGGCCTGGTTCACCCACCCACCGTATCATTGCCATAATAGCTAGCAGCTAAGTAATCATGCTTGTATCAGAGAGACAAGGTGGGTGAAGTAATAGCTTTTATTGGATGAACTTCTGTTGTATCAGTCATCATAGAGTACCAAAGCTATAGTTACCATTACACATTAAGGTCCCATGTTGTTTGCCCAGTTTTGGGAAAAACAATGGGAACTGTCTCTGCCCGGATCAGTAGAGATGTCCAGAGGCTGGGAGGGTATATTCTGCTTCCTGTGATTGTGCACACCACCATCTGATCATCATAATTAGCACCAGAAATGGCTCCTGTGGTCACTGATAGTCGTCCCTTCTGAACATTGTCAGTGGGCCCAGTGGAATGCATTGGGCACTGACTGTGTATTCTAAATCAGCCATTGAAACATGTCCGTCTAGGGGTTCTCAGCATTTTGTACTGGTGCCCCCTTTCACACAGCAAGCCTCTCAGTGTGACCCCCCTTTATACATTAAAAACACTTTTTATATATTTAATACTATTATAAATGCTGGATACAAGGCAGGGTTTGGGGTGGAGGCTGACAGCTCGTAACCCCCCATGTAATAACCTCATAACCCCCTGAGGGGTCCCGACCCTCAGTTTGAGAACCCCTGATCTAGACAGCTGGGGAGGCCACAACAAGATCCATTGGATGCTGGTGTATCTGGAATATGTGTTAACCACAGCTGTGCATGCACTGGGGTTGGAGCGATTTGTCACTGGAATATGGATGTTTTCTTTCTTTTCCAGACGAGTATGCTCTTGCTGAATACAATACACCCTGCAGTCAGGCTTCAAGCGAAAACCTGCTAGGAGTCAGGAAAAGGTAACTGAGAGCAATAGACACTTGATAGGTGCGAATGGGGAAAGAAGAGCATAAGAGAGTTGGTTCTTTATGGAGAGGAAAATGGAAATGTCGGATGTCGGATAAATCCACACATACTGCTGTGGATCAGGAAAGCCTGATCTCTGCCAATACTCCCAAAGATCCATCCTGGATTTTACATTCATTCCCTGAAGATCATTGCCACAGTTGCTGGTCTCCCCTAACAAAGTTGAGACTATGTGCTTAGTCCTGGAAACCCACTCCCACCCTGGTACCCAGGTGCACATTATACATAGGTGTTTCTTTTAGAAGACTGGATTCCTGGAAATCACATTTCTGTCAACAAATTCCTCCCAAAATTATAATTTTTAGAGAGAAAAATAATTTCTGCATGAAAAAAAATCAATAGATTTTAATCACTCTCTTTTTTTTTTCCTGTTCACCAGGAGAAATGACAGCTGTGAAAATGTGATGTTAGATCCTCACTGTCCTGAGTGATTGAGTTTGGACAGGGCCACTTCAATAAATATCACACTCCTAATCACAGCGTGTGTGTGGACTGGTTAATTTTAATGAGGTGACGCTGACACCCCTTCTCAAATGTTGTTGATTCAGGTAGGGGACAGTTCTGTTCACACAGATAATTGTCCATCCACAGCCAACAGGGCCCCTGGGCTGGCAGTTGCTGCTTAGCTGGTTTGCCTTCAGCTCAGGACATCGATTTCTTAGGTGCCCAGAAGAGTTTCATTGATTTTTGGGTTCCTCACCCCTTTTAGGGGAATTGAAAGAGGAATTGCTTCACTGCTGCTGCTCAATTTTATGCCTTTCTGTTTCTATTTCCCTTTCCCCAAAAAAGCAAACAGAAAATAAATAAATAAAAAACTTGAAACCTTTTCTTTACTGTTTCCAGCCACCACCCTTAAATTTATCACTTAAAATCACGACACCAGTATTTGAACCATAAACCTCACTCAGAAGAAGTTGTGCTCACTGTGCCATTCCCCAGGGTACAATCTGAATTGCTGTGTTCCCTGAGCTCTCCAGCCCAGGGTGCTTTTTATAGTGCTTTGCTAGGCAAAAACAGACCTCTCCAGACTCTGATCACTCCCAGTCACCAGCCTGCTAAATCACTCCAAGCTGAGTACATGAATGCTATTCACAGCCATCCATGACTAGATATAGGGTGACACCTGCATATTCCTCAGTGTCAGCGTTGCCCCCCCAAAATGTGTGTATTGTACCATTCAGGGGCCTGCTGGACCACACAAGCTTATAAATTAATTTGTCATTCCAACAAAGGGTAATGAATATGCACCAGCCCCATTGACCTGAGTAGAGATTTCACAAACACTTCAATCAAACATGCTGGTTTAGATAAAACAGTAAAACAAGTTTATTGACTAGAACAAGGTTTATTGACTAGAACAAGGTTTTAAGTGATAGGACATATAAATCAAAGTTGTTTATGAGAGAAATGGATAAACACACAAACTAATGCCTAAACTTTACCAAGGCTAATAAGTAAAAAGGTTTCTCTGACCCAAAAGTTTTCTACAGTCTGTACTGCCTGGAAAACCTCCAGGCCAGGACCTCTCCCCTCAGTTTAGTGATGCTCCTATTGTCTTTCAAGCAATCTTGCTGCCATGAGTAGAGATGGGGGAGGAGAGGTGATGAGGAGGTCACTGTCTCTTTGTACTGGAAAAGTCTTTGCTGGGTCATGGGGTCAGGCAGTTCCATGGTGACAGGAGCTGCCAACTGTCCTTCAGGTGAATTGAAAAATTCTTGTTTAAACAACTCCCCTGCTGGTGAATTTCTGATTAAGCAGGTAATGGGTTTTTAGCACCTAGCAACATAAATGTGCCACTGTAGCACTTTTGTGTAGCTGCTACCTACACTGACGAGAGGGGTTCGCCTGGCCACATAGCTAATCCACCTCCCTGAGAGGTGATAGCTAGGTCAACACAAGAATTGTTCTATCGACCTAGCGCTGGCTGAACCGGGGGTTGTGTTGACTTCACTATGTTGCTCAGGGAAGTGGAGGATACCCCCAATGGATGTAGTGAAACCAACCCAATTTTCTACAGTAGACTAGGCCTGGGAAATAGGTGCTCAACTCCCACTGAAAGTCTACAGGAAGTGAGCACCTAACTCCCTTCAGAGCTGCTCCTTCAGGACTGCAGTCCTTCTACCACGGCAGCTGGAGATAGGAGAGTCCCACTAGCTCCTCTCATTCATCTACCTACATGTCAGCCCTTCACTATGGTATCTGAGTGTCACAGTTTGTCCAGTTTTACCTTCTATTTGCTTCCTCTGCTACTAAGTGCAGGACTCTGCTTCACACTCTATTTTGCCGCATTTGTCAAGTTGAGGTTTAAAAGTATCAAGTGATGCTCCCATCACTTTTTAGGGAAGACTATCTGTGACAGGATCCCCAGGGTGTAACCTGAATTGTGTGACTGCTGAGCCCACTGTCCCACTGGTCTCTCACATTGATCCCTCTCACAGTGAGACTGTTGTCAAGCTACAAACCTCTGATTGGCACCGCACTTACACAGACATGGACACACCCAACTGAATGAATGATGAATGAATGATCGTCCATCCACAAACCAACAATAGGGAAGCTCCTGCCATTACCCGCAACTCCCTAGTCTTGCACCCCACAACTGTATTGTCTTGCCTTGGTCAACTCCCTGACCAGTGTAAGTTCATTATCCACTATTGCGCTCCAGCCAGGGAAGCAGGGCTTACCGCGCTCCAGCTGGTGCTCCAGCCGGGGGAGAAGGGCTGGAGGATTGATGCACTCCAGCCAGTGCTTTGGCCAGGGGAGCAGTGCCGCGGGGCTTGCTGGGCTCCGGCCGTGGTAGCGGAGCTGCAGGCTTGCTGCACTCCATCCTGCGCTCCTCCGGCCTGAGCACGGCGAGCTGTTAGCGAGCTTATTCCTTCACTTTCACCTTTCCCTGGTCCTTCTCGCATGAACAGAGAGCAACAATACCTGAAGTCCGAAGGTGCAAACAGTTCAATGTTTATTGGGGTGAACTTCCAGCAAGCTTAAATTCAAGTTCCTTTTCCTTATTTTCAAATCCCAACTTACTTCCTGTTTGCCCCTAATTTATATGGTAATATTCTTAGCTATATCTTAACCAATCATTCTACTAAAATTTACCTAACTAATTCTAACATATTGTAACATGATTGGCTAACCAATTATGTCTCACCAGCTTAATTAGTTTACACCCAGCAAAATTAATTATACAGCAGGCATAAACAATCACAGAACCAGACAGAGACCATGCAAATAAACATACAAAACAATACAGAAGTGAGGATTTTACAACGACATCTATACAGACATAAGGGTTCTCCAGCCGTGTCTATTGATAAGTGAGTTCTTACCAGACAGAAAACTATCAAACTAAATTTCTAGGCTCTTCCCTTTTTCTGGAGGTGATAGATCGAATCACCTTCCTAACAGCCCCAGGTTGTCTTAGTTTAATATGACTAGTTTGGAATGTGAGGACATGACCATACATTTCCCAGTTTATGGCTGCTTAGCTAAAGAACCAGGCCTCAGACTGTCATAGTAAGAGAAGGCCATTACAAAGACAGTGATTTTTTATTCTTTCTTTTATACCTATATAACTAGTTAAATGATAAGAATACACCTAAATTCTTAAAGTATAGGCCTTTGCAGATAGGTCTGAATATCTGTATCCTAACACTCCACCCCCTTTTTTTTCTTTTTTTTTTCTTTTGGGATCATCCTGCCCAGGTATCCCTGGAAAAGCACAGGACCATACGGGGACACATCTCCCGATAGGGCCAGGCCTCTAGGGTGGAAGGTGTCGATATTCCATTTGTCCCACTGCCCCTTGTGTAGTACCGTGCCCTGCACCTTCTCTCGTATGGGCATATACCACACCTATTTCAATTAGTGTTCCAGACTTTCCATTATAGTGGGCCCAAGAAGGTTGGGTCCGGGTTGTCTAGTGCACTGAGGGGGAGGGCTTACTACATTACATATAGGTTATAATTAGTGGCTGTTCCCTTCGGGGCTGTGCCCCCCTTAATTGTTTCCATATACAGCATAATACAAATACAGTTAACAATACATCAGCTTCTATGATAATCCACAGCAACACTGAGAGTCCTGACCACTGCAGTGTGGTCCAACATCCTGGCCACCACCAAAAACACTGCTTCTCCTCCTTTGATAGGGTTAAAATTTTGTTAGTGCCATCCTGTAGTGTGTATTGTAAGTGTGTCCAACTGTTGGCGCTTGCAGCAAGTTGCTCTTGTAATCTTTGTGTACTTTTGTCCATATTGTGTGTCCATTGAACATCCACAGTGAAATTTGGTATTGTCCAAACCAGTTTGACTACTTGGTACGGTATGGGGTAGTAGGTGCTGGTTTGATTGTTTACAACGATTAAGTCCACTGATCCATTGGTGCATCATAGTCCAGGTGACAGTGTACAGAAGTTCATAATTTGGTCATATATTGGAAGAATTTTGCCTCCTAGTGTTATATTGCAGGATTGCATACATTCCCAACAGAATACACCGTACCCCATATACATTACCCCTAAATACCCCCCCTTTGCAATAGACCATTGAGCCTGCTCCTCCATAGTCATAGGAGAGGGGCACATCTATATTCCTCCTCTGGATATACAAGTGTAATGTGATGACAGTCCAATTTACTCCATTCCACCCCCACCACCACCTATTTCCTACTGGCTCCCAACGTGATCCCCCTTTCCTAGTTACTCCCATAGGGTTCAAGGGGACCACCTTATTTGCATTTCCTTCCCATGGTATCATACTAACAATTACACAAGAACTCTCCTCACAGGTGAGGGATGTTATTTTCCAGGTAGATGGGTATGTTTTTGCAATTGTGGATAAATATGGGCTAGCCTCATGATTTAATACTGAAGGCCATTGTTCTGACCAAGCATCTCTCATAATATCCATTAACATTATCAACTGAGCATTTTGAATACCCACACACACTTCTCCCCACGTTAATCTTCTGAAGCCATCCCCAACTCTTGTCACCAGGTCTCCTGCCCAATGAATTAACTGCAAGTTTACCTTTACTGCTGTCCTCCACCCTGTGGCAACTGCTGATAGTTGCTGTGCTATCAATTCATTAATTTGTTGTTGAAATTTTACATTTTGGCTTACTAATTGTTTGGTTACCCTCTCGTCCCCCAGATTCCATGTACCCAGCATAGTGTTCCCCACTGGCCACAGTCCCCTTTTCCGACGATTCCAGGTGTGTCCCCTCACCCACCAATTAAATTGTTGTTTCAAGCCTTTTATGTGCATACTACAATTAGGATGAATTTGGTCCACCCACCTTTCCTTGGGGTGTACCACCCATGTAACAGAGTGAAAGGACACATTAAAAAGTGCTGGTTGCACTTGCTCCCACAATGGCTCCCATACATTTGCTCTTCGGGGAATATTTTTGGCTCCAGGCTGTGGCCACTTTAAATTTGAATTCTTCCAACTTGGCATCCATAGGGGTTACATTCTGTAAAACGGTTAACTCAGCATACACCCAGCATTCCAAAGGGGATTTTACGCCCAATGTAATATGTACATAACAATCACACCTTTGGGGATTATCTTCCATGGAAGTACCATTGTGGTTACATATGGTAACATCACACCCTAAATGTTGGGCCCTATTTTCCCCAGAGGGTTCATTTGCTCCAGGAGACCAGAGGGTTATATTTTTTGGACCCTCTGTAACAAACCACATAGCTGAGTAATTGTGTTTCTCACTATCATTAATCATGGCAGCACCCAGGGAGTACCATGCAATATTTCCTGATAAATTTGATATTCTCCACTGGGTTGGGATTCCCCCATCTAAGCCATAAATCATGTACCGATGCTGCCAAATTCCTGTTGGAATATTAGTGGCACTTCTTTCTATGGGGAGATTCTCATAGTCTTCCTTAGCTTTATTACCACAGGTTGCATGTGTAACCGTCCATGTGTTTCCTCCTTTTGACACTTCACATCGCGGGATCTGAATAGAATTTGTAAATGTGACAATTGTGGTTAGCACTAGTAATCGTTCCATCCACGGACAGGGAATTTTCATCCTTTTCGAATTAACCTGTAATACACACACAAAATTTACATGTTCCCTTTTCCAATCCCCTGTTTATACCTTTTTATTTGCGTGCAGTGAACCCACTCCCGTCCTCCATTCTCTGTACCCAATAATAGCAGACTGGGCCCTAGTTGGTCAAGGACAAGATAGGGGCCCTTTCATTTAGGAGCTGGGAATGGATGGTGTTGACCTGGAATCTTGTACATCACTAGGTCTCCCACCATGGGTAAATCACGCTCCCTGGGCAGGTCATACCATGCTTTGACTTTTGCTTCTCCTTGCTCGTCTCGGCAGGCCACTGCCTGCTGTACCTGTTTTACATGGTCGATTGGAGTTAAAATCCATTCTTGTGTTAAGCCGTGTGTAGTGACTTCCCCAGGTACTGGGGTAAGTAGATTTTCCCACCGTTCCATGGGCCTTCCCATGAGAGCCTCATATGGAGAAAATCCTGTGCCCTTTGATTCTCGGGCCCTTATTCTCATTAAGACAAAGGGCAGTAACTGTGACCAGTTTTTTCCTCCCATTTCCACTCCCTTTCTTAGCTCACTTTTAATGGTGCGATTCATGCGTTCCACCTGCCCCGCAGCCTGTCGGTGATAAGCAATATGGAACAATTGTGTGATTCCAGTGAGGGCTGATAGCTCCCCTAACAGATCTGACTGGAAAGCAGCTCCTTGGTCTGAGTCAATCACCTTTGGGACCCCCCAGAGTGTGAATACCTCATATACCAGTATTCCAGCAGTTACCCGGGCAGTTTGATACTTTGTGGGGAAAGCTTCCACCCACCTGCTGAAAGCATCCACTACCACCAACATGAACTGGTTTTTCCTGTGATCTGGTGGTAGGGGTCCTGTGTAATCAATTTGTATCTGTCAAAGTTAGACTCAGGACTCACAGTTTGTCAGACCACTCTGTTTTATTAGCACAGCGCTCTGCTAATAACACCCAGATAATGTGAGCACCATGCAAGACACAAACTATCTTATTTATACAGATAAAGGGTGAGAACTTAACAAGATAACAAAGGAAGCAGAATCAGATAAGTTTACCTGGGCTAGGCATGCATATCTTATTTCCTTACTAACTATTACCCATCTAGGTACATACAACATTTCTTTAATCCATTCTTATTTTTACAATATAATTCATTCTACTTTCACATATCCTTTCCCAAGGTCCCCTTGGTCTTGTCTCATTAATTCTCCCCTTAGCATTCTGTGAGGTGGGTTGTGCCTGACACAGTCCAAACAGTGTTCCAGATGTGATTTTAAATCAGCTGCTATTCCTGGCCACCAGCACAACCTTTTTAAAGTTCCCAGTGCCTCCTCAAACCCGGGGTGTCCCCCTGCCAAGCTTCCATGCACCCAGCTTAAGAAAGCCGTCCAGCTTCCCTGGGGGCACAGCATTACTGGTCCCTCAGCTGTTAAGACACACCAAATCCCTTCCATTAGTTTTACCTTTGGCATATGTCTGTCCCCAAGTTTTATGATGCCTGCCAGTCCTGGGTCAGATTCTTGCAACTCCTGAATTCGCCCTCCCCGATCTGTATCCACCTCACTTCTTGTTATCACTGCTACAGGCACACTCTCTTCTGGGTCCCAGGGCCATGGGGGTGCCTCTGTTGCAGCCTGCAACAGTGACTGAGCTCCTCCACTCGCTTCCACCAGTTAGCATGCTTGATTGTGGAGCCATCTGTTGCCCTGAAATGATTATCCGCCCACCATCTCAGCATTAATGTAGCCCCACAAAATACATAATCTGAATCTACCACCACCCAGCATTCTGGCTCAAATTTGGGATCCGCTTCATTTAAAGCTGTTGGCAAGGCTGCCAGTTCTGCCTCCTGAGCTGACTTTGCTTCTAGTGAGAAATCCATGGTGCTGACTGTCTCATTTCCTCTGATTCCACAACAGCTAAACCTGCAGTTTTCTGTCCCCCCTGATACCTACAACTTCCATCTAAAAAACATACCAGTGTCCCCTCCTTTACCTGATTGGGGTTAGCTCCCCGAAACACCTGATGTTGGGTTTTACCTGGGCTGGCTTCACATTGGTGTGGGGTGCCAGCCAGATGTAATCCAGCTACCCAGACTGTGGGTTCCTTTAATACTTCTGCTTTAATGTTTCCTGCCTGTAGAGCCAGCAACCATTTGGCAATACGCTGCCCACTCACTTGTCCCTGTAAGATAGTATGCATGTTTAACAGCCGCAGGGGGTCATGATGAGATTGGACTATTAGTTTCTGCATCCCCGTGAGGTATTTGAATTTCCCTACCCCCCCAGTAGGTGCATAACAGCACCTTTTCACACCATCCATACTTCAGTTCCACAGCACTCAAAAGTCAAGAGGCAAAGGCCACAGGTTGGTCCTTTGCTCCATACTCCTGTGTTAATGCACAATCAATGGTAGTGTCAGATACCAAAGAGTACAAATAAAAGAGTTTCTCCCCATCCAGGGAGGCCAGCACTTGAGCACTGGCCAGGTTTTCCTTTAGTACTCTCGCTGCCTCAGTACACTTTTCTGACCATTCCCAAGTTAAGGCTCGGGTTAGGTCAAATAGAGGCTGGGATATTTCTGCATAATTGGCCACAAAATCCCTGCAAAATCCAGTTAGACCCAGAAAACATTGCAAGCTTTCAACATCTGTAGGCAGTGGAAGGGACTGGATCAGTTGCACCTTTCCCTTATCGATTTCCCTTCCCATTTGGGACACTTCCAGTCTTAAGTAGGTCACTCTTGTCTGTCCCATCTGAGCCTTTTCCCCATTGACCTTTAGCCCTGCACTTGCCAAAGCCTGCAAGACCTGCTTGGTTAGTTCCCTGTCTTCCTCTTCTGTCTTTGACATTAGCAACAGGTTGTCTACATATTGTATGCACCTTGCTGAATCCACCCCCTCCAGAGCCTGTTTCATGTATCTGTGAAAAATTGCAGGGGAGTCCCGATATCCCTGGGGTAGGACTGTCCAGCAGAATTGTCTGCCCTCCCATGTGAATGCAGTTTTATACTGATACGAGGTAGCTAGTGGCAGAGACCAAAACCCATTAGCTATGTCCAACACAGTGAAAATTCGAAATTGGGGTCCAATGCGGGCTAGCATTTCAGGGTACACTGCCACTACTGAGGCTGGTGAATTGGCCAGAGCATTTAGTGCCCTGTAATCCACAGTGAGGCGCCAGGTGCCGTTTGGCTTTCTCACTGGCCACACAGCAGCATTACAAGGGGATGCAACTGCTCTAATCAGCCCCTTTGTTCCAATTCCCCAGTAGTTGCCCCCACCTCTGCCAATGCCTCCCGAGGAATAAGATATTGTTTCTGTGAGGGAGGGTCCCCTCCCTCTAGCAGTACCTCCATGCTGCCCCTACCACAATCCAGGTTATCTGTGGCCCACACAGGGATGTGTTCCCACCCAGCCAGTGGTGGTGGGAGGGCATGTGCTGCTTTAATGGTCATAGTGGCTATCCCCATAGGAATGGTATAGCCCTGACCGTCCTGCGTCTGCCCCAGTAAACACACCCAATTGGCTCAGTCCAGTACAAGTCCCATCTTGTGTAAATCTCCTGCCCCCAACAGATTTAGCACATCATTACAACCCCTCATAATCTCCCCCTCCCCCCAGATTCCGTTGATTTGTCTCTGCCTCAGGGTTAACTGTCTCCCCTCCCGTTGCCCCTACAATTGTCACAATTCCTTCTGAGGGCCTCCCCTGCCCCCATGTGGTTAAGCTGATGGCTGCTTCAGTGTCTATCAAAAAATCCCTCATGGGACTCCCTTCGATTGCCCCCTGGAGCATGGGGCGACCAGATGCATCCTGTCCTAAACTGAGAACATGGACAGGACACCTCCCAAGGCACCCCTAAATCTCAGCACACACCTCTGTCCCTCCCACTGGTTCACGTGGGGGGGGGTGTCCTGGCACTGAAGACATTCCTTGCTCCCAATCAGCCACCCCAGTTTCTGGAACAGGCAGATGTGTGGAGGTAGATGCATCATGGAGGAGAGCCAGTCCATGTTATTACTGAAGGGGATCAGTACAAGGTGGAAAGAGGTGGGTCAGCCCGGAGGGGAGGAGGTAGAAGGCGAGGTCGTGGCTTTGTGGGGGTAGTCAGAGATGAGCAGGCAGCTATAGAGCAACAGATCCAAAGACTGCAGGCTAGACTGACTACCCAGGATCTTACCAGATCAGGGGGAATGTGGCCCCAGAGGCCAGGGGACTGGGACTGCCTGAAATGCCAGACACACAATTTTGCTTGGAGACAGGAATGCTAATAATCACTAACTGTTAGAGCTGCTGTGGGTGGTTGATGTGTGCTAAACAGAAGCTAAAAGTCAAACTAACAGTTATCTCCCTCTCCATCCCACTTGTGTGCAGCACACCTTTCCCCTGCCATTTTTCATTTTTTTAGTAAGAATGTAAGAGTTGCCATACTGGGTCACACCATGGTCCATTTTAACCAGTATCCTGTCTCCAATATTGACCTATACCAGAGCTTATTGGGGAGTGTATAGAATAGGGCAATTATAGTGTGATCTTCCCCTGTCTTCTACTTCCAGCTTCTGGTAGTCGGAGTTTTAGGGCTTTCCCCCAGCACTGAGTTGTGTCCCTGACCATCTTGGCTAACAGCCATTGATGGACCTATCCTCCATGAACTGATCTAATTCTCTTTTGAATACAGTTAGACTTTTGGCCATCGCAACATCTTTTGACAATAAGTTCCACAGGTTAGGTGTGTGCTGTGTGAAAAAATATGTCCTCTTGTTTGTACTAAACCTGCTGCCTATTAATTTTCTCAGAGGGCTGCTGTTTTTTGTATTGTGTGAAGGGGCTAAATAACACTTCTCTATTCACTTTCTCCACCCCATTCATGATTTTATCGACTTCTGTCATATCTCTTTTCTAAGCTGAGCATACATAATCTTTTTAGTCTCTCCTTGGACAGAAGCCATTCCATACTCTGGGTTATCCTTGTTGTCCTTTTCTGAATCTTTTCCAGTTCCAAGGGATGGGTGTGTCTCTGGAGCAGCCCAATAGGGAGGGAGAGAGGCAACAGCAAAACAAATAGTTGGTTTTGGAGGTCAGTGCATCCAGATTGGATGTGGAAAGACAAAGAGGCAGAGGGGGTTCTCCACTGAGGAGAAGGCAGGAAGGAACTGGGGTTGCTTGAGCCCCAGCACTTCAGAGTGGTGTAGTCTGTCACTCTCTGAGCACTGATGCTGTCCGCTAGTTGTCTCCCAAGCCAGGCCGTTCTTGGGGCTTGCTGTGCTCCAGCCATCATTCTGGCCGGGGGAGCGGGGCCGTGGGTACTCCAGGGAGTGGGGCCGAGGGTTTGCTGCATTCCGGGGGCTTGCGAGCTCTGGCCAGGGAATGGGGCCAGGGCAGAGTTGCTGTGCTCCATCCGGGGGAGCGAGCCAGAGGCTTTTTGCACTCCAATGGGGGAGCGGGGCCATAGGGTTGCCGCGCTCCAGCCAGGGGAGTGGAGCCACGGGTTTGCTGTGTTTTGGTCAGAAGAGCAGGGTCACAAGGCTTGCTACACTCCGGCCAGCACTGTGGCTGGGGGAATGGGTCTGCGGGCTTGCCCCGCTCGGGCTGGCTCTCTGGACGGGGTAGCGGGGTCACAGGGCTTGCCTCTCTCAGGCCCGGGGACCGGAGTCGCGGGGCTTGCCGCACTCCAGCCGGCACTCGAGCCTGGGGAGCAGGGCCAGAGGGTTTTCATGCACCGTCCGGCGGAGCAGTGCCACAGGGCTTGTCGCGCTCTGGCCGGGGGAGCACAAGAATTACAATTGGAGCTCATTGATCTCCAGTGCGATTCCACCTTGAAGGAAAAGTACAATTCAGAAAAACTGGATGAGTTTTATGCCTCCCTGAGTGAAACAAAGTTCCCAAATATTCGCCGGGTGGCACAGAAAATCCTTGTTTTGTTTGGATCCACCTATGTGTATGAACAAACATTTTCCCTACTGAATTACAACAAATCTCGCTACAGATCCCAGTTAACTGATCAGCATCTCAGCTCGGTATTGCGGATTTCCACAACAAGAATGACACCGGACTTTGATGCCATTGTAAAAAAGGGTGAGCAGCTGCATTGTTCACATGAATCAAAGAGTGTGTGGAAAGGGGTTAAGTTTGGTTTAATTATTGTAATATGTTGTTATGATGTTATATTTATAATAATAAGTAAGGTTTTATGTTTATTTCCACTAAAATGTATCTTTATTAAATAGAGTTTATTTGACTATCTCTGAATTGTTAATTTCATGAGCATTCAAGGCCCACCATGAGGCAGTCAGGGAGTAGGAAGTGGGAGGGGGCAGGGGCCAGGCTACCCGGCCCTCCATACAGTTTCACAATGCCAATGTCGCCCTCACGCCAAAAAGTTTGCCTACTCCTGGGGTAGAGCATATGCTTTTCAGATTTGTAGGTGACATCCAGCGGGTAAGAGTTGCAAGCACTTGGAGGACAGGATTAGAATTCAAAATGACCTTTCCAAGTTGGAGAACTGGTTTGAAAGCAAGGCAAAATTCAATAAAGACAAGTGCAAAATACTACACTTGGGAAGGAAAAATCCAATACAACTCTACAAAATGGGGAATAACTGCTGAAAAGGATCTAGGGGTAACAGTGAATCACAAATTGCATAACACTGTTGACTCATGTTCAATTGTGGAAAAGGCTAATATCATTCTGAGGTGTAGAACATGAGTGTCATATGTAAAACACGGGACATAATTGTCCTGCTTAACTTGCACTGGTGAGGCCCCAACTGGAGTACTGTGTCTAGTTCTGGGTGCCACATTTTAGAAAAGATGTGGACAAATTGGAGACAGTCCAGAGGAGAGCAACAAAAATGATAAAAGATTCAGAAAACCTGACCTATGAGAAGTTACACAAAACTAGGTATGTTAAGTCTAGAGAAAAGTAGACTGAGGGGGAACGTGATAACAGTCTTCAAATATATGAAGGGCTGTTATAAAGAGAACCAGGATGTGTTGTTCTTCCTGTCCACTGAAGGTAGGACACAAAGTAATGGGCTTAATCTGCAGCAAGGGAGATTTAAGTTCGATATTAGGGAAAACGTTCCAACTATAAGTGTAGGTAAATTCTGGAATAGGCTGTCAAGGGAAGTTGTGGGATTCACATCACTGGAGCATCTGTGAGGTAAGTGACTGTCTGTAGTGTGTGGTTGTTTGTGTTTGGGGGTTACTTGCTGTGTGCTGAGCTTGTGTTTGTCAGTCTCTTTGTTTGTTTGGTTGTTTGAGGGACCGTGTGCTCTGGCTGGCAGTTGGAGGCAGGTTTGAAAGCTCGAAGCCTCTGGTAATTGGCTGAGCCTTAATCAGTGGGCGGGGCATTCACTCAGGCCAGGGCTTTATAAAGCCGCGCACAAGCGACCAGGGGCTGCTAACAGGGAGTTTCGCAAGGGAGTTGGGAAGGGAGTGGGAGCCCCTCGCCAGCCCTAACCCCTTCCCCGTGGCCCCCCCTAAAATCTATAAACTGAACCACATTCCAAAACTACTTTCCGTAAACCACCCTTTCACTAACTAGGAGACAATGCAGGCAGAAGCCCAGCAGCAGAGTGGGGGCTATCCAGTTTATTGCGCTGACTGTCACATGTATGATTACCTGCCCTGTGGGCGGGTGGCGTATGTGTGCAGTCGGTGCAAGGAGCTCCTGGCCCTCAGAGACCATGTACGGACTTTGGAGGCCAGGGTGGCGGAACTGGAAGAGCTGAGAGAGGCAGAGAGGTATGCTGATGAGGCTTTCCGGGACACTGTAGAATTGTCCCACCTCCGCTTAGACAGCTCCTGTGCTGTTGAGGAGGAAGAAGGGCCCAGGGAAGTAGAGCAGTCAATGGGAGCAAAGGGAAACCTTCCCGTAGTTGGGACCCTCCTTCCAGATGGTGCTGGGGTTGCCTCTCGCACTGAGGTTGCCTCTCCGGGGGAGGGAACTCCAGTTTCTAGGAAAAGGCAGGTGTTAGTAATGGGAGATTCGATTATTAGAAATGTAGATAGCTGGGTCTGTGATGACCGGGAGAACCGTATGGTGACTTGCCTGCCTGGTGCGAAGGTTGCGGATCTCTCGAGGCATCTAGATAGACTTATGTGTAGTGCTGGGGAGGAGCCGGTGGTCATGGTACATGTAGGTACCAATGACATAGGGAAGGGTAGGAGAGATGTCCTGGAAGCCAAATTTAGGCTGCTAGGGAAGAGACTGAAATCCAGGACCTCTATGGTGGCATTTTCAGAAATGCTCCCAGTTCCACGCGCAGGGCCAGGTAGGCAGGCAGAGCTTCAGAGTCTCAATGCGTGGATGAGACGATGGTGTAGAGAGGAGGGGTTCACGTTCATTAGGAACTGGGGAAACTTCTGGGATGGGAGGAGCCTATAAAGGAGAGATGGGCTCCACCTAAACCAAAGTGGAACCAGACTGCTGGCACTAAACATTAAAAAGGTTGTAGAGCAGTTTTTAAACTAGGAGATGGGGGAAAGCCGACTGCTGCAGAGGAGCGTGTGGATCGGACACAGACTTCTCTTAGGGGAGAGTCTGATGATAGAGAATCTCCAGGTTATAGTCAGGAGCAGAGGAATGAGAAGTATAATGTAAGGGCCGGATCAGATGATAAACAGTCACATAAAAAAGAATCTGGCACATCAGAAAAAGGCAGGCTAATAAACAGGGACAAGTTTTTAAAGTGCTTGTACACAAATGCCAGCAGTCTAAATAATAAGATGGGTGAACTAGAGTGCCTTGTGATAAAGGAGGATATAGATATAATAGGCATCACAGAAACCTGGTGGACTGAGAGCAATCAATGGGATACAATCATTCCGGGGTACAAAATATATCGGAAGGACAGAACAGGCCGTGCAGGGGGAGGAGTGGCACTATATGTTAAAGAAAGTGTAGATTCAAATGAAGTAAAAATCTTAAGCGAATCCACAGGTTCCATAGAGTCTCTATGGATAGAAATGTCATGCTCTAGTAAAAATATAACAGTAGGGATCTATTATCGACCACCTGACCAGGACAGTATAGTGATGACGAAATGCTAAGGGAAATTAGAGAGGCTATCAAAATTAAGAACCCAATAATAGTGGGGGATTTCAATTATCCCCATATTGACTGGGAACATTTCACTTCAGGATGAAATGCAGAGATAAAATTTCTCGATACTTTAAATGACTGCTTCATGGAGCAGCTGGTACGGGAACCCACAAGGGGAGAGGCGACTCTAGATTTAATCCTGAGGGGAGCACAGGAGCTGGTCCAAGAGGTAACTATAGCAGGACCACTTGGAAATAGTGACCATAATACAATAGCATTCAAAATCCCTGTGGTGGGAAGAACATCTCAACTGCCCAACACCGTGGCCTTTAATTTCAAAAGGGGGAACTATACAAAAATGAGGGGGTTAGTTAGACAAAAGTTAAAAGGTACCGTGACTAAAGTGAAATCCCTGCAAGTTGCGTGGGCCCTTTTTAAAGACACCATAATAGAGGCCCAACTTCAATGTATACCCCAAATTAAGAAAAACAGTAAAAGAACTAAAAAAGAGCCACCGTGGCTTAACAACCATGTAAAAGAAGCAGTGAGAGATAAAAAGACTTCCTTTAAAAAGTGGAAGTCAAATCCTAGTGAGGCAAATAGAAAGGAGCACAAACACTGCCAACTTAAGTGCAAGAGTGTAATAAGAAAAGCCAAAGAGGAGTTTGAAGAACGGCTAGCCAAAAACTCCAAAGGTAATAACAAAATGTTTTTTAAGTACATCAGAAGCAGGAAGCCTGCTAAACAACCAGTGGGGCCCCTTCACGATGAAAATACAAAAGGAGCGCTTAAAGATGATAAAGTCATTGCGGAGAAACTAAATGGATTCTTTGCTTCAGTCTTCATGGCTGAGGATGTTAGGGAGATTCCCAAACCTGAGCTGGCTTTTGTAGGTGACAAATCTGAGGAACTGTCACAGATTGAAGTCTCACTAGAGGAGGTTTTGGAATTAATTGATAAACTCAACATTAACAAGTCACCGGGACCAGATGGCATTCACCCAAGAGTTCTGAAAGAACTCAAATGTGAAGTTGCAGAACTATTAACTAAGGTTTGTAACCTGTCCTTTAAATCGGTTTCGGTACCCAATGACTGGAAGTTAGCTAATGTAACGCCAATATTTAAAAAGGGCTCTAGGGGTGATCCCGGCAATTACAGACCGGTAAGTCTAACGTCGGTACCGGGCAAATTAATTGAAACAATAATAAAGAATAAAATTGTCAGACACATAGAAAAACATAAACTCTTGAGCAATAGTCAACATGGTTTCTGTAAAGGGAAATCGTGTCTTACTAATCTATTAGAGTTCTTTGAAGGGGTCAACAAACATGTGGACAAGAGGGATCCGGTGGACATAGTGTACTTAGATTTCCAGAAAGCCTTTGACAAGGTCCCTCACCAAAGGCTCTTACGTAAATTAAGCTGTCATGGGATAAAAGGAAAGGTCCTTTCATGGACTGAGAACTGGTTAAAGGACAGGGAACAAAGGGTAGGAATTAATGGTAAATTCTCAGAATGGAGAGGGGTAACTAGTGGTGTTCCCCAAGGGTCAGTCCTAGGACCAATCCTATTCAATTTATTCATAAATGATCTGGAGAAAGGGGTAAACAGTGAGGTGGCAAAATTTGCAGATGATACTAATCTACTCAAGATAGTTAAGACCAAAGCAGATTGTGAAGAACTTCAAAAAGATCTCACAAAACTAAGTGATTGGGCAACAAAATGGCAAATGAAATTTAAAGTGGATAAATGTAAAGTAATGCACATTGGAAAAAATAACCCCAACTATACATACAACATGATGGGGGCTAATTTAGCTACAACGAGTCAGGAAAAAGATCTTGGAGTTATCGTGGATAGTTCTCTGAAGATGTCCACGCAGTGTGCAGAGGCGATCAAAAAAGCAAACAGGATGTTAGGAATCATTAAAAAGGGGATAGAGAATAAGACTGAGAATATATTATTGCCCTTATATAAATCCATGGTACGCCCACATCTCGAATACTGTGTACAGATGTGGTCTCCTCACCTCAAAAAAGATATTCTAGCACTAGAAAAGGTTCAGAAAAGGGCAACTAAAATGATTAGGGGTTTGGAGAGGGTCCCATACGAGGAAAGATTAAAGAGGCTAGGACTCTTCAGTTTGGAAAAGAAGACTAAGGGGGGACATGATAGAGGTATATAAAATCATGAGTGATGTTGAGAAAGTGGATAAGGAAAAGTTATTTACTTATTCCCATAATACAAGAACTAGGGGTCACCAAATGAAATTAATAGGCAGCAGGTTTAAAACAAATAAAAGGAAGTTCTTCTTCACGCAGCGCACAGTCAACTTGTGGAACTCCTTACCTGAGGAGGTTGTGAAGGCTAGGACTATAACAATGTTTAAAAGGGGACTGGATAAATTCATGGTGGCTAAGTCCATAAATGGCTATTAGCCAGGATGGGTAAGAATGGTGTCCCTAGCCTCTGTTTGTCAGAAGATGGAGATGGATGGCAGGAGAGAGATCACTTGATCATTGCCTGTTAGGTTCACTCCCTCAGGGGCACCTGGCATTGGCCACTGTCGGTGGACAGATACTGGGCTAGATGGACCTTTGGTCTGACCCGGTACGGCCTTTCTTATGTTCTTAATTTAGCTACAACGAGTCAGGAAAAAGATCTTGGAGTCATCGTGGATAGTTCTCTGAAGATGTCCACGCAGTGTGCAGAGGCGGTGAAAAAAGCAAACAGGATCTTAGGAATCATTAAAAAGGGGATAGAGAATAAGACTGAGAATATATTATTGCCCTTATATAAATCCATGGTATGCCCACATCTCGAATACTGTGTACAGATGTGGTCTCCTCACCTCAAAAAAGATATTCTAGCACTAGAAAAGGTTCAGAAAAGAGCAACTAAAATGATTAGGGGTTTAGAGAGGGTCCCATATGAGGAAAGATTAAAGAGGCTAGGACTCTTCAGTTTGGAAAAGAGAAGACTAAGGGGGGACATGATAGAGGTACATAAAATCATGAGTGATGTTGAGAAAGTGGATAAGGAAAAGTTATTTACTTATTCCCATAATACAAGAACTAGGGGTCACCAAATGAAATTAATAGGCAGCAGGTTTAAAACAAATAAAAGGAAGTTCTTCTTCACGCAGCGCACAGTCAACTTGTGGAACTCCTTACCTGAGGAGGTTGTGAAGGCTAGGACTATAACAATGTTTAAAAGGGGACTGGATAAATTCATGGTGGCTAAGTCCATAAATGGCTATTAGCCAGGATGGGTAAGAATGGTGTCCCTAGCCTCTGTTCGTCAGAGGATGGAGATGGATGGCAGGAGAGAGATCACTTGATCATTGCCTGTTAGGTTCACTCCCTCAGGGGCACCTGGCATTGGCCACTGTTGGTAGACAGATACTGGGCTAGATGGACCTTTGGTCTGACCCGGTACGGCCTTTCTTATGTTCTTATGTTCTTATGGTTTGTAAGAACAGGTTGGGCAAACATCTGTCTAGGTTTAATTGGTCTTACCACAGTGCCAGGGGCTGGACTTGATAACCTCATGAGGACTTTTCCAGCCCCACATTTCTATGATTCTTTTCAGCTACTTCACCACTGTCTGCCTCAGTTTCCCCATCTATAAAATGGGGATAATGAGGTACATTCTTCGAGAGCTACTGATTAAAAGCACTAAATAAAATAGTTATTTTTATTATTACATCGTCACAATAGCATATCAGTTGCAAACCTAGGTGACAACTACAACTGTTTAAATAACTATTAACTCCTACCAACAAACATTTCTTTTTCCATTTGAAAAACTAGTAAATGAAATGGCAAAAATCTTTGTTAATGCAGAGTTAAGGTTGCCTGTTGATAGTTCATGCACTTCCAGAACTTTGACTTCAGCAAAACTCAAACTTCTGAAAGCTAGGAAATACACAGTTTAGATAAATGCCCACGCAATGTTAACTCTGCCCTCTTCAAGCAATGCCTCACAACACCCATAACACACACACTCCCACTTTGCTTTTCAGTGTTATGGGACAGACACTACCAGGGTGGATTTGGTTTAAATCACTAGTCTGGAAGACTCACAACTCAGAGATAGATGTAGGTTTAATTTTGGGAAGGTACACACTATACATTTTTTAAGTGATTTATTTTGAAAACTTTTCAGATTAGTTTTACAGCTATATCAGAAAATGAATAATTGTTTGGCTATTTCATTTACCAAAGGTAATTGAAGCAGATATTTATGAAGTCATTGGGACTATATCCATTTCAACAGGTTAATCATTAATATTTGGAGGATTTTCTTGCCATGCTGTATTAGGAGGAGAACATCACCAACAGACATTTAAATTGTTTTATTTAAGTAAAACAACAACATTATGTATTCTGGATTTTTTTCTCCAACAGCAAACATATAATATTTTAACAAAACAAGCATATGAATTTTTGAATTTAGTTAAACATTCAAGTTTTTTTTTAAATCAGGTTTGTTTTTGTTAAAATTGTTTTTAACTACAATAGTTAAATTAATTTTTTTTTAAAAACCCAAAAATTAAAAATTGACTATGTCAGCCAGGTCAACATGAGAAACTTAAAGTATTGGCTTCTGCAGCTAACTCAGACATCTTCACTTTCATTTTACTGTTTGTTCATAATCTGGAAAAGAAAAACAAGCTTTCCTGCTTTTTCATGTCCCAAATGATTTCTCAATTTGGAATGAATTAGTCCAAAGGAAGAAAATATTCTTTCTACACTGGCAGAAGAAGCTACTGCTGTTAAAAGTGAGATTATCACTTCAACAGTCTCTGAATCCAAGTGCTCAAGTGACTTCCACCAGTTCACTGGTTTGACTTTCTTTAAACATCATCAGCAAATGTACAATTCCTTATAGTGTTAATACAGACATTTCATAGACTTTCATAAAATATTTCATTCAATACACATTCAAAACACAGTAATATTGTGCAGACTCAGTTAATTCAATTGCTTATTGCTTGAGATTCAGCTCCCCTGTCTTTATAGTCCAGTAAACCTTTGCAATGTACTCTGTGAGAAGTAAAACTCAGACACAGCTTCTCTCGCCTGCTGGGTGTAAATGCCATGCTGTCTCCTCCTGCACTGGTTAGATTAATACTTATGTTAGGTAGGCTCTGCCTCAGGACCCAGCTGGTCAGAGAGGCAAACAAATGCCTTCTTGTGGGGCAGACCTGTTTGCTAACTCTCTATTTCATGCATGGCTTAAACACATTTTAATCATAATTCCAGCCTATACCTATGTACACACTTCACACATGTGCAAGAATATTAATGATCAGTGAATTATCAGTTTTTCAATATTGTACATAACACGTATCAGACAAAGGTTATGACATCTGTGAAATGGGGTACACTGAATTGGTCAGGGCAGCTGAAACTCATTACCTGTGAGCTCCTTGACCTCTGGCATTAGGATTCTCTTAGGGTATGTCTACACTACAAGAGTAGTTCGAATCAACTTAAGTCGAATTTGTAGAATCGACCTTACAAAGTCGAATTTGTGTGTCCACAGTAAGGACACTAATTCGACTTTGTGAGTCCACACTAACGGGGCAAGCATCGAAATTGGAAGTGGTGCACTGTGGGAAGCTATCCCACAGTTCCCGCACTCCCCGCTGCCCATTGGAATTCTGGGATTTCCCCCCAATGCCTGCTGGGGGGAAAACTGTGTCGAGGGTGGTCTTGGGTAACTGTCAGCATTCAACCGTCACTCCCGCCGGCGGGAAATCAGTTCGCACACTTTTCCTGTTAGTGACAGCACGGACGCCACAGCACTCCACTGTGATCATGGAGCCCGCTGCGATCATCGCTGCACTTATGGCCGTTGTCAACTCCTCGCACCTTATCGTCCACCTCTTTAACAGTCAGATGCTGAGAAATCGGGCGAGGAGGCTCCGGCAGCGCGGTGAGGACATGAAGTGTGAGAGTGGCACAGACCTCTCAGAAAGCATGGTACGCCGCGCTGTGGAGATCATGGTGGCAATGGGTCATGTTCATGCTATGGGACGGCAATTCTGGGCCTGGGATACAAGCACGGACTGGTGGGACCGCATAGTGCTGCAGGTCTGGGATGAATCACAGTGGCTGTGAAACTTCAGGATGCGTAAGGGCACTTTCCTTGAACTCTGTGACTTGCTGTCCCCTGCCCTGAAGCGCCAGGACACCCGGATGCGAGCAGCCCTGACTGTGCAGAAGCGAGTGGCCATAGCCCTCTGGAAACTTGCAACGCCAGACAGCTACCGGTCAGTAGGGAACCACTTTGGCGTGGGCAAATCTACCGTGGGGGTAGCTGTGATGCAAGTAGCCAACGCAATCGTTGAGCTACTGCTCTCAAAGGTAGTGACCCTGGGAAACGTCCAGGTCATCATAGATGGCTTTGCCACGATGGGATTCCCAAACTGCGGTGGGGCTATAGATGGGACTCACATCCCTATCCTGGGACCGGCCCACCAGGCCAGCCAGTATATTAACCGAAAGGGCTACTTTTCAATGGTGCTGCAAGCAGTGGTGGACCATAGGGGATGTTTTACTAACATCAACGTCGGGTGGCCAGGCAAGGTTCATGACGCGCGTGTTTTCAGGAACTCTGGTCTGTTTAGATGCCTGCAGGAAGGTAGTTTCTTCCCAGACCACAAAATAACTGTTGGGGATGTGCAGATGCCTATAGTGATCCTCGGGGACCCAGCCTACCCACTAATGCCCTGGCTCATGAAGCCCTATACAGGCGCCTTGGACAGTGACAAGGAGCTCTTCAACTACCGGCTGAGCAAGTGCAGAATGGTGGTGGAGTGTGCTTTCGGACGTCTCAAGGAGAGATGGCGAAGCTTACTGACTCGCTCGGATCTCAGCGAAAGCAATATCCCCATTGTTATTGCTGCTTGCTGTGTGCTCCACAATCTCTGTGAGAGCAAGGGGGAGACCTTTATGGCGGGATGGGAGGTTGAGGCAAATCGCCTGGCTGCTGATTACGCTTAGCCAGACACCCGTGCAATTAGAAGAGCCCAGCGGGAAGCGCTGTGCATCCGGGAGGCTTTGAAAGCTAGGTTCCTCAGTGAGTGGGGTAACCTGTAACTGTTCAGTTTCTTTACAGAGAAGCTGAACCTGCCCCTGCTTCAGTTACTGTTGACTTTCTTCTGCGGTGACATACCCCGTTCACCACGTTTCCCCCCTTCCAACACATGTTTAAAAATAAAGAAATAAAGTTAATGGAATATTTTTAATTAGCAATGTTTTCTTTACTAATGAATTCACGTTAGAGGGTTGAAACAGGGACGCAGACTGTGGTGGGTAGGGTGTGCAGTGATGTACAGACCGCTTCTACACTCTAGGAATGACAGGATCCTGCCCCTAGAGCGGTCTGCACTGCCGGACTGGTTGTTTCAACGGAGACTGCCATCCCTCCTTTTCGGGACTCTGTGTGCGGGGGCTATGTGGCCTTGTGGCGGGGGAGGACTGTGGGCAGGACGTTTACAGGTGGGTGTGAAGGAAGGGGTGAGGGGTGCAGGCTCTGGGCTGGGGGTGGGGGCATAGGAAGGGGTGAGGGGTGTGTGGGAAGGGGGAGGAGGTGTAGGGGGATGAGGGCTCTGGCTGGGGCTGAGGGTTTGGGGCATTGGAGAGGCTCAGGGCTATGGTGGAAGGGCAGGGTAAGGGCAGCCTGCCTTGCCATTTGTGTATGGCAGGGACTAGGACCCTGGGGCACCAGACAGCATTTCTGCGGGGAGCCGCTCTACTGTCAGGCAGGTACGGAGCGCGGAGGGGCGGGGGGGAGACCCGTGGGAGCCAGGGCCCGATCCAGGTAGGAGCGGGGGAGAGACCCAGTTCCGAATATAGCTGGAGCAGGGCACCTTCCGCCTATGTACAGAACATGAAAAACACCTCCCAGACTGACCAGGGTGCCTAGTGACTGCACTGTGTGTGTGTGACCTGCTGTAGATCCTGCCCCCGTGTATGTATGCAGGTAATAGTGACCGTCCTATGCAATTACCAAACCCCTCCTCCCCACTTCACACAAAGTCTTCTGTAAAGAAACATGACGGAAACAGTAATGAACAGCAAACTATTTTTAATAATCAACTACACAGTGAGGGAACGAAACCTGGGATTTGGGCTTGGGTGATCCAGGAAGGGAAGGACTTCTCAAAATTTAGCGAATGAGAGCTTTTTGGTACTTGAGCACTCTGCTGGGGTGGAGTGACAGTTTTCACGGCCCCTGGCGCACCTCCTTCCTGTTATTTTGGGTGAGGGGGGTATGGGACTTTGTGGCGGGGGAGGGCGGTTGCAGATACACTTCAGGGGGGCTCTGTCCTCCTGCCTGCAGTCCTGCAGAACATCCACAAGGCGCCTGAGCATGTCCGTTTGCTCCCTCATTAGTCCAAGCAGCGTTTGAGTCGCCTGCTGGTCCTCCAGACGCCATCTGTTCTCCCGTTCGCTATGTGAGTGCTGCTGCTGAGAGAGGTTCTCCCTCCACTGGCTCTGCTGGGCCGCCTCGGCTCGGGAGCAGCCCATAAGTTCTGCGAACATCTCGTCCCGTGTCTTTTTCTTGCGCCGCCTAATCTGTGCCAGCCTCTCTGAGGGGCATGCTGGAGCAGGTTGGGATACAGGTGCAGCTGTGTGATGGGAAAAAGGGATTGACTTCCTTATAAAGATACATTTCCGCAAAGAGGAAACATAGTCTAGTCAGTCTCTATGAACAAGACCATGCACAGCACTCACTCAGGGAAAGTTCGAATTTTCGGAATTCGCTTTCATTGCCTGGGGGATTGCACTGCAGACCAGACAAGCGGGGCGGGACAGCAGAATCCGTGGAGCAGCCAGGCATGGTTAGCCAAAAACTTTTGGCTGCTTAAAAGTCAATATATACCACTGTCCTCTTGCTACAGGCAATCCTGAAAACATAAACTCTGCCCCTGTTGCACCCCCTCGTGTCTGTTCCCTGGGAAAGATCCCTGTATAATGCCACTCTGCAGCCTCCACCACGTGGCTGTAAAGTGACGCTCATTGTTATGCAAAGGAACAGTGAAGTACTCCCAATACTAATAGTACACAAATTACTGTAATTAAATGCAGGAGTCTCCGAGCGAGATCACCCTGAGGAGGGTCACTGAGGCAGATAGAGAGCGCATGCTGCGTGAAAGCCAGCACAAACCAGGGGCCTATGCGGCCATGCTCGTGGAGGCAATGCTCCCGGAGTACCTGATGATAGCCTGGCGCGGAAAAGTGTGCTACCACGGAGCACCCAATAAGGCAGCTCTCCCCAGGAACCTCATGCGGAGGCTTTTCGATTACCTGCAGGAGAGCTTCTCGGAAATCTCCCAAGAGGATTTCTGTTCCATCCCCATATATATTGACCTTCTTTTCGCATAGTTAATATTCCTGTTCTGTTAAAAAAATTTTTTGCATGTTTAAAGCACTTACCGACTGATCCTTCCCCTGATTCAGGGTCCGGGGTAACGGCTGGGGAGGGTTGGTAGGGGATCTCAGTGAGGGTGATGAAGAGATCCTGGCTGTCGGGGAAATCAGCGTTGTAAGCGCTGTCGACTGCCTCGTCCCCCTCATCTTCCCCATCCGCGAAGATCTCCGAGGAACATTCCGTCGACAGTATCCCATCCTCAGAGTCCACGCACACTGGTGGGGCAGTGGTGGCAGACCCACCGAGAATGGCATGCAGTGCCTCGTAGAACCAGCATGTCTGGGGCTGGGCTCCGGAGCATCCGTTTGCCGCTCTGAGTTTTTGGTAGCCTTGTCTCAGCTCCTTGACTTTCACGTAGCACTGCGTTGCATCCCGGCTGGATCCTCTGTCTGTCATGGCTTTGGAGAGCTTCTCGTAGGTCTTTGCATTCCGTTTGTTGGAGCGCAGCTCCGAAAGCACAGACTCCTCGCCCCACACAGCGATCAGATCCAAGACTTCCTGGTCAGTCCATGCTGGGGCCCTCTTTCTAGTCTGAGATTGCATGGACTCCTCTGCTGGAGAGCTCTGCATCGCTGCCAGTGCTGCTGAGGACGTCCACACAGGAAATGAGATTCAAACTGGCCAGACAGGAAAAGGAATTCAAATTTCCACGGGGCTTTTCCTGTGTGGCTGGTTAGAGCATCCAAGCTCGGACTGCTGTCCAAAGCGTCAACAGAGTGGTGCACTGTGGGATAGGTCCCGGAGCTACTAAGGTCGATTTGCATCCACACCTAGCCTAATTCGACATGGCCATGTCGAATTTAGCACTACTCCCCTCGTCGGGGAGGAGTACAGAATTCGAACTAAAGAGCCCTCTATGTCGAATTTAATGGCTTCCTGGTGTGGACGGGTGCACGGTTAATTCGAATTAATGCTGCTAAATTCGAATTAAAGTCCTAGTGTGGACCAGGCCTTAGTGTCACACCAACCCTCTCCACCTCCATGCCATCCTCACCACTGCCTCCATCCCTCTCCTGTCACCACTCCTAGCTACAGCCAAGCCAGTAACTGTTGTTTTGGTTCAGACAGCAAACTGAGAAATCAGAAAAAAAAATTGGTTCAGCCCTGAAACTGTTCTGATCTGCTGACAAGTTCCAAAGAGTCCATTGTGGGTCATACAGAAATGGTATGTGCTCCCCCGTATAAACTTTAGCCCCGTGATTAAGGCACTTGTCTGGGGCATGAGAGTTTTGAATCCCTGCTCAGAAGCAGAGGCTTGAATTCAGGTAGTCCATCCCTATGCCACAGGCAAGTGCACTAATCACCAGGCCGTGAACGATTCTAGGTGAGAATGCCTCCTGTTGAAGGTCAATGTCTCCTGTTGAAGCTGTTCCACTTTACATGTTCCACCTCTGAAACTGAGGAAATGATTAGTGAAGGTACATGCCACTATTGGGTGTGTGAGTGTGGGGGGGAGCAGTTTGTAGCGGGGGGGGCGGGGACTGAGTTGATCTGGGGCATGGCTGGGGAAACCTGGCTGAAGCAGGGGCAGGAGTCCCATCTAGGAGTGGGTAGCGGGAGTGAGGGGCCAAGCTCAGTGTGCGGCTTGAGTTTCATAACCAAGGTACGGTGCAGCCCTCCAATGGTCTGCTGCTGAGATGTTTATGCAGCGGCATAGGGAAGGAGATAGCAAGGAGCAACTTCTTACATGCTTGAGTCTGAACATTTCTTCATCTATGACGGCTATGCCCTCCTCAGAGATACTTCAGAAGGAATCCTCCCTTTGCTGTTTGACCTGCAAGTTGGATGACCCCAATAGCTTCCCTACACCTTCAAGCTCTTGTTTGGGGTCCTAGGGCACATGTCTCAGCAGGGTCATTGGCTTAACATAGGCAACAATTCTGACTCCCCCAACCCGGAGCAGCCTGCCTGCACCCAAACTCATTCCCAGACCTGCCCCACCCCAGAGCCCATACCCCCAGCCAGAGCTTTCACCCCCACCACCCTCAACCTTCTACCCTAGCCCTGAGCCCCTCCAGCACCCCAAACACTTTATCCCTGTCCCAGACAGAGCCCTCACACCCCCTGCACCCCATCCCTTTGCCATAGCCCTGAGCCCCCTCCCACACCCCAAACCTCTCATCCCCAGACCCACCCCAAACCCCGCCCCACCCCTGCACCCCCTCCCTCCCCCAAACTCCCTCCCAGAGCCTGCACCCCCTCCCTCCATATCCCCTCCCATCCCCAAACTCCCTCCCAGCACCTGCACCCCTCCTGCACCCCAGACCTCCTCCCCCACCCAAACTCCCTCCCAGAGCCTTGGGCAGGTGGGGGGAGAATTTTTGGGGGGGCGGAGTTTGGGCAGGGGCGGGTTCTGGGCACCACCAAAATTTCTACAAACCTGCTGCCCATGTTTCAGTTCTGTGGGGCTGGGATACCCACTTCTAGTATCACGTGTGAGTTGGTGCATCGGTTCAACAGTGTCCCTCCTGGCCAAGCAGGGCATGGTGCTAGCTCCCTCAGCTCAGCGGGCCCGTCAGTCCATTCCTGGTACCCTGGAATCTGAAAAACCCTCTGTAATGATGCTGGTTCTAGCAGGACCCAACTGAGAGTGCCAATTCAGGAAAAAATGCTTAAAGCAGGGCAGTTAGAGCCCAAGGCTGGGGTTTTTCCACCTCTAAGGCAAACCAAACCAGACAGACAGAGAGGACTTTGGTCTCACCTCACAGGCTAACCACAAGTCACACAAGCAATTCCCTTAGACACTCCAGTTTCCCAGTATCACCACCAGTGACACTCATTATGGGAACAAATGGTTATGAAAACCAATACTCCACTAAAAGAAAACCAAGAACCAGACCCAGGTCAATATACAAATCAGATCTTACCCACAAATCACGCTGTTGCCAATCCTTCAGAATCTAAAAACTAAAAGTTTATTCATAAAAGGAAAAAGATATAGATGAGAGCAAGAATTGGTTAAATGGAATTAATTACATACAGTAATGGCAAAGTTCTTGGTTCAGGCTTGTAGCAGTGATGGAATTAACTGCAGGTTCAAATCAAGTCTCTGGAGTACATTCCCAGCTGGGATGGCTCATCAGTCCTTTGTGTAGAGCTTCCATTTTTAGCAAAGGCTCTCCAGAGGTAAGAAGTAGGATTGAAGACAAGATGAGAGATGACAAATCAGTCTTTTAAAGTCTTTTCCAGGTGTAAGAACTCCTCTTTGTCCTTACTGTGGAAAATTACAGCAAAATGGAATCTGGAGTCACATGGGCAAGTCCCTGCATACTTTGCTGAGTCACAAGGCATATCTGCCTTCTCTCAATGGGTCAATTGTGTAGCTAATGGTCCTTAATGGGCCATCAATGAGGGTAGGCACAGCTGACACCAACTTGTGGGATGTTACCCAGAAGCATAGCATAAGTTTGAAATACAGACAGTATACAGCCAATATTCATAACTTCAACTACAAAAATGATACACACATATTGACACCATAATCATAAACAGCAAACCATAACCTTGTCTTAGATACCTTATCTGACCCCCTTTATACAAGATTTGGTAACACTACAGGACCTTGGTGGCAACCATGTTCTTTATGGTCCCAGTTCAAGTCAATAATGTGACACCCTCTTAGATCTCAGGTCTCTCAGTGGGTTGGTAGGGGAACCCAGGCCAATTCACTCCACTGGGTCCCAGCTCAGGGCCCTCAAGCTAGACATGCAGGATGAGGGTTTGCCAACTCTGACAGTGCCGTGAATGCCTTCCTACCTTCCACAAGGCCTCTGCAGGCTTCTTCTCCACTCTGCTCACTCCTCTGGTAGCCTGCCTGCCCCTCTGCTTCCCAGCCCTTTTATCCTACCAATTGCTGTGTAACAGAAGTGTCTGTATTAACCTTTTGGTTGTTGGGTGAGCGTGGAGTACATACACCCAATGACAGGCATCTGGGATTCTACTGGAGTCCATTTGGACGTGCCCACTCTTCCAAAGACTGCAAAATGTAACCTGCCCCCTTGAGGTTCAGAGAACCCGGTCTTGCTGCTTCTGAACATGAGATCAGAAAGATGACCTCAGACTGTCCATGGGGCAAACTGAACTGAGCTAAGGGCACCCCAAACTGTGCCCTTTGGGCTCCAGAACTTTCCCTAGACAAGGGAGTCCCAAATGACACCTAAATTTAGCTCATGACATGTGAACAAGATAGACATGCCTAGGGCAAGTGGCCTCTTCATGGATCCAGTGGTGGTTAGGAGAATCCATGGGAATCGCAGCCTCCGGATGGGATCCTGTGTTTACAGCAGCTCACATCAGATTGGTCAAAAATCTGATTGAAAGTTGTTGAGACAAGGTCTTAGAAAGTGCTCTGACACTCATTGCTCTGCCCAGGGTTTCAGCTGAGTTATGGGTGTCTGAACTCTGCCTTAAAGCTTGTTTATTGCCCATGAAATGTTGGTCATCCCCCATTAGGATGCCATGGTCACTGAGTTTTGTGTCCATTCTCATTACTTGACTCTGGCCTATTAACTCTCCTCTGTTCCTGGTGACCAAAAATCACATTAAAAAGGGGAAAAAATGTGTGTTTGGTGAATGTGAAACTTGTCAGACAAAGAAAAAGTTATTTAATAAATTGATTCAATCAAGAATATTGTATTGGTGGGGAAATGTCATATTTCCTTTCTTGCTCAGAGTTGCTGTGTGCAGTTGATTGTTTCTTCCTGAATGGAGCACTTTGTATTTGTCCTTATTGAATTTAATTTTTGTTATTTTTGTTAAAAATTTGAAAACTAAAATTTCCTCCTGCCCTATTTTCCTTGCCCCTTGGGGATCTCTGTGGAAGGAGAAAATGGAGCCATTTCAAGCAGCATCCTGTACCCTGCCTTAGCATGCAGACCAGCCACAAAACAAATGTTAGGGATGTCAGACGCTGATGGCAGATCTAAGCGAGCCAGCACAGCTAGGAGGAGATCATCAAACAATGCAATTGGAGAAGTTTCCGTGCCATGCCCAGGATTTGTCCTGACCAATACAACTCAGGTACAGCAAGAGACCTCAGGTGACAAGAGTAGCTTCCTCGCAACCTGCTCAATGAAATTATCAGAACATGGAGAGTAAAGGCAGGGCAATGGCAGCTTGAAGTCATGGCTTCTTGTGCATTGATCTAACAGTGGATCATTTGAGCAAAGATGGATCTGTGCTCTTCCATAGCAAGGCATTAATAGTCTCAGCCAGTAGTGGACACAATGACCCTACTCTCACATACAAGGTTTTGGCCTAACATGGAAGTTTCAGGCTACAGATCCCCAGCACAGCCAGTGCCATCATGACATGAGTTACAGTAATCAAAACCCAGTGTGAGGAGATGGGGCTTTTGCCCCCTGCTGACATGGCACAGATCCCCATGGATGCAGCCAAACCAGTCTGGAGCCCATCAGCCCCGTGTCTGAAGTAGTAGATAGATGTTTCTCATTATGAGAGCCATCCAAATCTGCTGCTGAGGGCAAATAGTCTGGGTTCACATGGATCCACCACCCCGAGCAATTCCTCGGGCAAGGACTTCTCAGAAATGGTAGTGGAAGAAATTAGTCCCAGCCTTGGCATAACATGGTATCAAATGCTCCTCACTTCCTTACAGCCACAGAAGTCTGTACCAGGGCCAGCTCCAGGCACCAGCTTAGCAAGCAGGTGCTTGGGGCAGCCACTCCAGAGAGGGATGGCACGTGCAGCTATTTGGCGGCAATTCAGCAGAGGATCCCTCACTCCCGGTCAGAGTGAAGGACCTCCCGCTGAATTGCCACAGATTGCGATTGTGGCTTTTTTTTTTTTTTTGGCTGCTTGGGGCAGAAAAACCCCTGGAGCCGGCCCTGTTTGTACAACTCTCAGTTGGGAATGATAAGAGGTTTTCTGCCTATGGCTATGGGGAATGTAGGTCAGTTCCTAATTTGTAGAGTACAGTCACTGATTAAACATTAATAATAATGAATATTATTGCAAGTCTGCAGTGATTTGGCTGGATTTAATCTGCAAAGCACAGGATCCAGGTAAAAGCTGATCAGTCAGAGCAGTCTCACCCATTCTACAGACACATGACCTCCACAGCTGCCTTTTTGAAAGTGCCTGCAATGTTGTGGGTCACGGTGGGCTACTGTATCTGGGCAGAACAGAACAGGAGTGTTTGGGATGAACCCCAGTGACATCCTAGGGAAGATGTAGGCCCCTGTCGTATGTCTTCTGGGCTCCTGCAAACAGAACTCTAGGGTGGGTGCCATGAATATGTTGTGTTTGTTCATTACCGGTGTTCTCACTGCTGTGTGGGGGAATCATGGGGTGTGTGTCTACTAGCTGACTTTGGCCATGTCTTCTCTTCCTTCCCTCTCCACTCCCAACAGATTCTGTGCCAATGCCTCAGACACCCCTGGGGGAATGTGCTTGCAGTTATATGGGGTGACACAGAGGCCCTTTGGTGGTTCACGTCTCTGTTCTAACAACTCTTGTCAGGTCTGACACCTCACTACACCTGACACACTGTTATAATTTGAATCTGAAGGTGTCATGTAAGATATCATATACAAGCTGGTAACATCCTGGTGCCAAAAATCATTGTGTGATATATGTACGGGGTGCGTACACAGAGTTATGGATATGTACTAGTGATCTAGAATTATGTTCTTAACATGTGTTTGGCAAGCACTACATATGCCCAGTCTGCCCTAGACAAAGGAATGTGTATTTGCTTGTCTGACCAGCCTGGTTGTCAGGCTGAGACAATGAAGGTAAACTTACATGTAAGGTAAACAAACCTAGAAGTAAGGATCAGTATGCCTTGAAGCCTGGCTGGTAGGGCTAGCAAGCAACCAACAACCCATGCTCCCACCCAGCAGCAGTAATTGGGCTACTTCCTGTGATCCACAATTCGCAGAGGGTGAACACCACAGGAAATTCCACCTTCAGTGATCTGACTGACAGTGGTTTTAGCAAACTCTGATTGGGTCATTGATACTATATAAACCCCTGCAATAGAAAATAAGACGGAGAATATCTTATTGCCTATATAACTCCATGGTACGCCCACATGTTAAATATTGCGTACAGATGTGGTCTCCTCATCTCAAAAAAGATACACTGGCATTAGCAAAGGTTCAGAAAAGGGCAACTAAAATGATTAGGGGCTTGGAATGGGTCCCATATGAGGAGAGATTACAGATGCTAGGACTTTTCAGCTTGGAAAAGAGGAGACTAAAGGAAGATATGATAGAAGTACATAAAATCATGAGTGGTCTGGAGAAAGTGAATAAGGAAACATTATTTACTTGTTCCCATAATATAAGAACTAGGGGCCTCTGAATGAAATTAATGGTCAGCAGGTTTAAAACAAATAAAAGGAAGTTCTTCTTCACACAGCGCACAGTCAACTTGTGGAACTCCTTACCTGAGGAGGCTGTGAATGCTAGGACTATAACAGCGTTTAAAAGAGAACTAGATAAATTCATGGTGGTTAAGTCCATTAATGGCTATTAGCCAGGATGGGTAAGGAATGGTGTCCCTAGCCTCTGTTTGTCACAGGGTGGAGATGGGTGCTGTAGTCTTATTGGAAAACCTGGGAGGCCCCTCCCTGAACCTCGCAGAAGGGACCACTGGACACAGGGACCACGTGATTACAGGGGACAGCTAATAAAAAACAGGGAGCGAAGAGAAGGTCATAGGTTCGAAATGAGGGTACCAGATGGGGACACCAAGCAGAGAACCCTGGACAGCACCCACTGCTCCTCGAAGGTGTCAAGGGAGCCAGTGGACACTGACCAGCAGGGACAATTGAGGCAATTTGCCCCAGGCTAGCTTTGAGAGGGAAGGACATGGCTGCAGGGAGCTGAGAGAACATACCTGGAGTGGAGTGGAGTGGAGCAGGGCTAGGAGAAGGCCAGGGGAGCTGGGGAGCTCCAGCCTAGAAACCCCCTGGCTGTAGCCTAGTAGAAGGCCAATTAGGTACTGGGGTTTTAGGGGAAAGCCCATGGGTAGGCAGAGGCAGCATGTCCAAACCCCCCTTGCCAATGATGAGTGGCTTTTACACTGCAGTCTTTCCCCAATGACTGGAGATTAGATGGTAGTAACCCATGACTGAGGCAAGGTGAGGATAGAGGGTTGGGGATTCCCCTGGGTGGAGAGACCCTGAGACTGGGGGCGGGGTATTGCCAGGGGGCAGCACCCCTAAGACAAGGGGTGCCAGGTCCTGGGAGGGACATGGGGGCTAGTGGCAGTGGGACACTGGCCTGCAGAGGGTGCTCTGGAGGCTGGAAATGCTAATTCCCTGAGATGACCAGCAGGAGGTGCTGCAGGGTGAGGCATCACACCATGACAGATGGCAGGAGAGAGATCACTTAGGCCTGGTCTACACTGGGGGCGGGAGGGGTCGAACTAAGGTAGCTGAACTCGAACTACCTTAGTTCGAACTACTCACCCGTCCAGACGCCGCGGGATCGAAGTCCGCGGCTCCCCCATCGACTCCGCCACCGCCGTTCGCGGTGGTGGAGTTCCGGAGTCGACGGGAGCGCGTTCGGAGTTCGATAGATGAGATGCGATATATCGAACTCCGAGAAGTCAAATGCTACCCGCCGACCCAGGCAGGTAGTATAGACATAGCCTTATAGACTCATAGACTTTAAGGTCCGAAGGGATCATTATGATCATCTAGTCTGACCTCCTGCACAATGCAGGCCACAGAATCTCACCCATCCACTCCTGTAACAAACCCCTAACCTATGTCTGAGTTATTGAAGTCCTCAAATTGTGGTTTGAAGACCTCAAGCTGCAGAGAATCCTCCACTTCATCATTACCTGTTAGGTTCACTCCTTCTGGGGCACCTGGCATTGATCACTGTTGGTAGACTGGATACTGGGCTGGATGGACCTTTGGTATGACCCAGTATGGCTGTTCTTATGTTCTTATGGCATACCAGGAAGTGTCCAGGCAGGAATGTGGTGTTTTAGCTAGTTGTCATAACTTGCTTCTCTGTTCCTCGACCCCTGGAACTGACCTTGTCTCTGACTTGGATTCTGACTTCCAATTGACCCATGGGTCCCCAACATGGGCCCTGATACCTGGTATTGCCCCTCAGCCTGATTCCTGACTCTGACTCCAGTTTGACTCTTGACCCCGATACTGGCTCTGACCCCTGGCTTCAGTTCTGAGATCCCAAGCTCCTGCCATTAGTCTTGTCTATCTTTGTCCAGGATCCTGACACTACTAAGCTAACCAGTGGGGAGAAGCCTGCATATCATCTACCCCCAGCAGAGGAAAGAATATACTTTTGGGGATATACTTCAGATGAATACATACCAAAGCTTTATTAGACTATACAGAGAAGGGGAGAGAACCACTAAGTTATTCCTCATTTGAGGAGCCAAAGAAACAAAGCACTTTCAGCTCTGTGTGTTGGGCCCTGGCTAAAGAATGAGTCAGTCATACTGGAGGGGTGTGATGAGAGAAACTTCTTTGAACAAGACACTCAAGTTTCTAAAGCTGAGTTTTAGTCTTTGAAGTGTCTTTCCACTTTCATTTGCTTGTAACTGTTTCTTTCCTTATTCCTTATTCCTTGGTATCACTTAAACCTATGTCCTTTTGTTATTTTACTCTGCCCATAAACTATCTCAGTGCTTTGATTGAAGTGGAGAGTTTGTCAAACCCAGTTAACTTGATAAGCTATTGTGTACTGTCTCTTTAAAGGAGTCGCAAACTTGACAAGGTTTTGTAGGCGCTCCAGTAAGAGAGACTGAGCAGTGCATAGAGAGAGGTTTATTGGGGAGAACTGGGGGCTAGAAGCATTGTTGAAGTCACCCTGCAACGAGTAACTGGGTGGAGCAAACCAGGGTGTGAACTTCAGGCTTGTCTGCTGGCTGTTGGTTTCAGGGCTGTGAGCCAAAGCAGCAAAGCATTTAAGGAACCCAGAGATGCAAGGCAGGTGTTGACTCTACCCCTTACTGGCCTGGGTGAACCCTGAAGTTCATGAACATATGGCTAAGTTACCCACTTCTCTGTGGCTCAACTCCTCACCTGTACACTGGGGATAGTGATATTTATGTGACTCACAGGGTTGTTGTGAGGGAAAACTGATGAATGTCTGGGAGATGCTCCAATAGTACAGTGATGGTGGCTGTATGAGTACCTAGATCATTCAGTTGCTCGATATTGTGAAACTCCGCCAGGATGCTTATTTACTTGTGTATACATCTGTTGAGGGGTGTAGCAGGGTGGTCCCCTGCTCCTGCTCCTGCCCTGAAGGGCTTAAAACAGCCCAGGAGAGGGCTATGGCTGGGACAAGAAGCCTGGGCTGACTGGGGAAAGTAGGCTCAGCTGTGGCCATGCCCCAATCAGGCCCAGCTGGTCCCTATAAGGGGCTGTGAGACAGAAGCCCAAGGAGTCTCTCACTGTTTGTAGAGGGAGATGGACCTGGCTGCAGGGAGCTAGAGACAGGGTACCTGAGTGGAGCAGGGCTGGGGAAAAGCAGTGGAGCTGGGGAAATCTAGCCTGGAAAGCCCCAGGCTGTGGCCTAGCATTGGGCTAATAGGTACTGGGGGTTGCAGAGGGCAGCCTAGGGGTAGGCCAAGGCAGCAGGTCCAAACCCTCCTTGCCAGTGATGAGTAGGCTGATACTGCAGTCTGCCCCAGGGCGTGGGGCTAGACAATGACTGGCAGTAGCCGTATACTGAGGTCAGCTGGGAATAGTGTGTGTGGGTTCCCTGGGGAGGGGAGACCCTAAGACTGAGGGGTTACTGCCAGGGGGCAGCACCCCAGGTTAAAGGGGCACTAAGGTCCAGGGAGGGACACAGGGGCCAGAGGACAGGCGGATCACTGGCCTGTAGAGGGCGCTCCGGAGCTGGAATGAGCTAATTCCCCAAAGTCACCAGCAGGAGGCGCCACAGGGGTGAGTCGGCTTGTCTACAAGGAGGTGTGTACCTTGATGGGTTATCTCACAAGAGGGATTCATATTTGACTTTTAAGGCTTAGAAAGGACCATTATGATCATCTAGTCTGACATCTTGAATAACACAGCATTCTGACATCAAGCCCATAATTTCTGGTCCAACTAAAGCACATCTTTTAGGAAAGCACGTTGCAATTTTTTCCAATGGAATTTTTTTTTTCCATCAGAAAATGCTTATTCCACAAAATGAAAACACTTTAAAGGAAGTATTGATTTTGTGAACATCTCTGAGAGGAAATTTATTCAAATATTTCATTTTACTTTTTTTACTTTTAAATTGCAGTATCACACCACCCAACATATCATATCGACAGTCACACATGGACACTCAACACAATCCTTTACCACACATCATCCACAACATACAAACACCACACTATCACATGCAACGCCCCACTGTCACAACCCCATTCAGAACACATAACACACCACCACCACGCAGATACTATCAGACACCACCACTATGTGCCACACCCACAATGACATGCACCATGCAATGTAAGAGTGAACATGGTACAAAGATGCCTTCTTTAAGCAAAGGTGAGTGAATCTAACATTATCTAAAACAAAGCATTTCAATCTTCTCTTAGAATATCATGTCTCAGTCCTTAACTTCAAGGTACTTAGGCCCAGATCCACAGAGGTATTTAAGCTCCATTGAAATCAATGGACGTTATGTGGCTAAATGCCACTGAGGATCTGAGCCTTTAGGATTTGGGCCTGTGACAAAGGAAAGAAAGATTGTCCCTCAGGCACAGCGCAGCTGTCTCCTGCCAGAGGAAGCTCATTTGTTCAGGAGACCATTTTCTTGCTGCTGGATTCAAGACTCTAGAACAGAGGTAGGCAACCTATGGCACGCATGCTGAAGGTGGCACGCGAGCTGATTTTCAGTGGCACTCACACTGCCCAGGTCCTGGCCACCGGTCCGGGGGGCTCTGCATTTTAATTTAATTTTAAATGAAGCATCTTAAACATTTTTAAAACCTTATTTACTTTACATACAAGAATAGTTTAGTTATATATTATAGACTTATAGAAAGAGGCCTTCTAAAAACGTTAAAATGTATTACTGGCACATGAAACCTTAAATTAGAGTGACTAAATCAAGACTCGGCACACCACTTCTAAAAGGTTGCCGACCTCTGCTCTAGACCCAACTCCCACAGGATCACAAATCACCTGTACCCTCTTTCTGTTTCACTTGAAAATGACCTTCTAAAACCTGCCTTCACTAATTTATGACCTGCTATGAACTTACAATAAAACCACAAATAACCCTCCATAAGAATTCATATGCTCTTTCCCCAGGGGGAAGGATGGAGAATGAACCACATGTGATGGAAGAAAATCATGTCACTTAATGCACCTCTTTAAGATGCTCTGGTGCTACAATGATGGGCGTAGTATAAGAATTTGTAGGGCAGAGAAGAGGTTAGGAGCCTCTTTTCACTAATTATGTATGTGCATGCGCGTATTAAGGTACCTGTAAATAACTTCCCATTTATCCTCCTGGATTTCAGAGGAGAGTCTGGATTGGTGGTTAAGGCCCTCTCTGGTGTTAAGAATATTTTGTTTTCGGGTTTCTCACTGTTACCACATTCCTGATAGAACATTCACTCTCAGTGCAGTGCCCCATCCTGGAGCCGGTGATACCAGAGAAGTGACATTTTAACATTATTACTTTTTGGTGATTCAGTCTCCATCTCTCTCCCTGTTGGTCCCCATGGAGCCACCCAACAGACCTCATGAGAAAAACATCAACCCTGGAACAGATCTTCAAAAAGCGTTTAATAAGAAAAAGCAAATATTCACAATGAAGAAATGTTAGGAACACAAAAGCAGGGAAGTTCGAGACTGTCTGATCAATGGGAAGTTACAGGGGACAATCACAGTCCCATCTCAATCATACTTACATTTCTTGCATCTAAACAAACTGCAATAAAAAAAAGCTGATTCAAGTAGTTCCCAGGCAGAGATTTTCTCTGATACCCCCATAGGTGAATGAACATTTGGGACAGGAAGAGTCTAACCATACAGCATTTACATCCTCACAGGATATTTGATCTGAACCCAGCCGTTCTTATATTCATGTCCCAGAGGCACCATCATCAACATCATCATAACCCGCATCAGGAGGAGGTGGGGACAGAGCATCCCTCTCAGCCCCAGAGGCCCGTTCACTTCTTAGTGAGTGCAGTCTCCAGCCTGAAAATAGCAAGGAGGTCACATTACAGTCAATGTATCCATTCTCTACCCATGTGCACTCACATAATGGATGGGCAACATACAGTATGGGCTGTGAATCAGCCCCCGCCCACAGTTTCCCTGAGTGGGCCTCTGACACGTTTAATCCATTATCTCTTTCTGTTCTTCAAAGAAAACATGTGGGAGCAGATTCTCTCTGTGTTGAGACCTCCCTGGTGCAGGAGAAGTGTGGGGATGGCAGTGAGCAGACAACTCCCTGATAGGCCACTGGGAGCTGTTGTAACTCCTGACCGCTGGTATAGTCCCTAAGGGACCACATGTCAGCAGAGACCTGGTGGCTGGAGTAGGGTGGGGGCCCTAGCCTGTGGGACATGCCTGGACCTCCTAGATCTCACCTGCCCACACAATGCTTGTTTGCCATCAAGACCAAAGAAATGCACATTTCATCTCTGGGCCCCAGGTCTGATTCTATCCTAAAAGGGACATTTACATATAAAAGAGAGTGATTTCAAACCTGAAGCTGGGCCAGTAACCAACCCCACAGCAGGGCCCTGCTCTTCCCATTACCATCCAGGGCACTGACACCTGGTTTGGGGAAAGAAACTTTGGCCCTGATCCTGCCAATAGTCACATATAACTTTGCTGATTTGGACAGTCCCACTAAAGTCAGTGAGACTATTCACGTGAGTAGTGAAAGATGGGATCTAGTATTTGTAGGATCAAGGATCTTATCTAGGAAATCTTCTCTTTCTTGGTTTAAATCCATTTAACTCTGCTTAGTAAAGGTTAGGGTGGGCATGCACCTAGCAGTTTACCAATAACTGTATTGCAGTGCACTGACAGTGACCTCTAGTGGCCAGTAAAGGCTCTTCCAGGTGAGTTGCCAACAAAAGAGGTCCCAATACACAGGCCCAACAATCCCATCTGGAATTCCAATCTCAAACGTGTCGGCTCACAAAGACCGGGAAAGGAGACTCCTTTCAGCCATTGCTTTGGCCAAGGTCTCTTCCTTGCTGCATAACCCACATTCCCAACTGGAGACTGTTCCTGTGGATCAATCACCGGGAAACACAGACCTTTCCAGCATTTCCAACCTCAAGTGTTCAGAAATGAGGGGTCAGGCCTCAAATATCTTGAGTTTGGCCTACAAATAATGAGATTTAAACAATTTTTTGGTGCATTTCTCAGTTTTGTCTTGTGGTTTCTGAGGCTTTAGGTTAAAGTCCAGAAACTGAAACTTTTAGAAAAACAAATATCATGGGACTAATGAAAAAATTGTGACAATTGGCAACACTGCATTTCCTCACTCACCAGTCTGATCATCTCTGTTCCTGTCGCTGTCCCCATGGGCCACAGTGACTTCCTGGGCACTCGGTCCAGAAGCAGGGTCATCTTCAGTGTAAGAAACTTCTCTGGCATCTCTGGCATCATCATAACCATCCCATGGGGCACCTCCAGACCGGGCAGGGACCTCTTAATAGAGAAATAAACTATATGTCAGGTGTGAAGAATGAGGGATTTATGTATATTATTTATTATGAATGTAATATACACCTCAGTTTACCTGTTTGATATTATCCTGCCAGACTGCATAGAGTTTAGAGTGCAAGGGACTATTTCATCAGGCCCTGGCAACTGGAAGACATCTAACTTGTCTAAGTAACTTTTAACTTGTTCCCTATTTTTAGCCTCTCATCCTACCTCATTTTCACTGGCATTTACTATGTTAAATTTGTATAATGTTGTCTTGTTACCCTTTATGTCTCCAGTTAGTTTAATCTCGTTTTGAGCCTCAGACTTTCAAATTTTGCCCCTACATACTTGTGTTATTTGAGGGGTACTGTTAATTGTGGAATGCCCATCTCTGGCTCCAACCAGGCTAGTCTGGTTAATTCTTCCCAGCCCTGAGCTCAGGATCAAAGGGCAGATTAGAAAATGAAGGGGGGTGGAGCAGCAGTAGCCATGGAGTAATGTTTTCAGGAGATGGATTCACTGCTCACCTTGACCATCTGGAGTCTGGGGGATGTCGCTTGATGCAGGTTCCTCCACATTATTGTAATCCAACTGAGAACCACCAAGGAAAGCTCCTTCTGGAACAACAAACAGCACACTCAGCATTTGCTGAACATACTTATTTCTCCAGTAGGTTTTTAGTTTCCCCATTAAAGGCCTGTTGCCTTGGAGTTTGGGCTGTTTATCATGGAGTTTGTAGGAGAAATAACAGGGTGAGCCAGGGTCAGTCATGGACAGTGTATGAAACAGGAATTTTGCAACTTTTAGTTCCTCATAAATAACAAGGGCCCAGCCCTGTCCCACTGTATCCAATAGCAACTTTGTCATGCCCTTCAATAGGATCAAGATCTGTGCTGGTGAGGCACTAACCCTGGACATATTGGAAGATAAAAGCTGACACACCAGACACAACAGTTGTGAATAAAACTGAACTCTATAAAGGCATGCTTTAAAGTCTCTACTCCTGGGGGAATTCTGTGCTCCTGCGAGAGTGCAGAAAAATAGCCCCCCTCAGATTCTCTTTACTTTCTGCAGAAAATGGTTTCTGTGGGGAAGCAATGAGAAACTGCACCAGTTGTCCCCAGCAGAGCCCAGAGAGAGGTAAATAAGTTGTAGGGGGTGTCTGGGGATTCCACAGCAGACCAGGGATGTTAGTCTGAGCTGGGCGGTGGCGGGAGGAGGACAGAGATGGAGTTCCACCTCCCCCTCCCCTACATGGAGCAGCCGGAGCTGGGTCAGATCCACCCCTGGAAACATCCCCTGGCTGCAGAAAACTCTGTACCGTGGTGGGTGTGGGGATTGGAGAGCAGGGAAGGTCTAGATGCAGGAGATGAAGCTTGCTGGGGTTGGGGTTCTGGGTGGGTGGGGATGAGATTTAGTGGGGGGGATGGGCAGATGGGGGGATGGGAGGACAGGGGGAGCAGCTCCCTGTACAGTGACCCCTCCCCCCTGCAACCAGAACCCCCTCCAGAGTCCCCCCTGCATCAGGAACCCCTGTACCCAGAACCCCCCAACCAAGCCCCTAAAACCAATTCCACACCTTCCCCAATCTCACCCCCTGCATCAGGAGTCCCCCTCACACAGACCTCACCCAGAATCCCCCACTGAGCCCTCTCTGCACCCAAATCCCCACCCCCTTCAAGCCTCATCCCCTGCACTGGGAGCTCATTGCTTCTTGTCCTACCCACACCTGGACCCTCATCCCACTGAGACCCAACCAGTTGCACCTGGAGCCCCCACCCCAACAAGCCCCACTCCCCCATCACCCAGACCTCCACTCCGCTGAGCCCTAAACATCTTCATTGGGACTCCCCTGCAGAGTCCCATTTCACCTACACTCATAACCCCACACCGAGCCTCTGTGCATCCAGATCACACTGAGACACCCCACCAAGCTGCCTGCACCCAGATTGCGCCACACAGAAACTTGGTACTCTCGAGGGAAGTCTGCACACACAAAAAAAAAATTAATTGTGCTAAGTTCATATTTTATTTCTAAAAATAACACAGTAACACAATAACAAGATAGTCACACCGTTTTCAATTATTTTGGTAATTTATTTCAAAATACTTGTCAGCAAATACTGGTGTGATTATATTGTGTTATTTTGACAAAATATGTAGAATTTTGCAGAATTTTAAAATATTGTATGCAGAATTTTTAACTTTTTGGTGCAGAATTTCCTCAGGAGTAAGTCTCTTACTTTATAAGGGGTAGATTCTGACTTGGGCTACATGCTCATGCTGGAGAGGCAGGGGTCTAAGATCATGGGGCACAGATCAAGGGCTGTTTAGTGATAGATGCCAGCTCTAAATTCAGATTCTTACATGTCCAGTGAATGTTTCTGCGTCCTGTTCTCTTCAGTTTCTACCCTGGGGGAGGGCACCGTGAACCAAGCAGAGAAAGGGTCAGGATTTGATCATACCTTTCCATTAAGAGTTTGGACATAAATCTTTGATGTGGAAATTAAATTCCCCACCTAGATGAGGGTGTCTGTCTTTGTATTCACCCTCCTTCCTTGTTACCTTGTTCTGATGCAGGATCATTTTCCCCATCACTATCCCCGGTGTAATACTGCAGCTTCGCCACTGAATCATCTGAAAAGGAGACTGGAGAGACGGTAAATGGGATGTTATCACAGTGACAGCAAAACTGGCTGATGGGCAATGTATCCAGGTCCTGGAGCGGGATTTACGGTCTTGGTATTTTGCTTCTTCTAGAGAAGATGCTGAATTCACAGCGACTGACGGTGACTTTCCAAGAGAAATAGCCATTTTTTTGTGGTAAATATGACTTTGGGGTGGATAAAATCAGACTGGGAAGATGCTGGGAACAGCCATATTGACCTCATGAGGTGAGGGAGGGCTGAGTGAGCCCTTTAACATGGGATCCTTGACTGCTGCTTGTAGGTTTAATTTGAATCCTTCTCATTAACTGGGGAGCCTGTTTTCGTTCACACTCAGGCTGTAAGAATCTGTTTAGAGGAATGTTTTTCTCCTCCTCCTGAATGTTGCTACTTCATGGCCTGGTCCAGATGACCTCCAGCCATGGACGTGACTCTCGCTTTGTTAAGCAAGATATTTCCCCTCCCCTGCCTTGCTCCCAGAGTAGGCCATGTCCCTCCAAGGGTCAAAGCCTGTTATCTACTCCCGCCATTAGTAAATAGAAGAATATGGATCTCAGAAGTAGCCTCAAGGAGATGCACTGACCATGCTCAGAGAGTCTGACAATGTGCTAAACTGAGAGCAGCATTTTCCCAGTTGATTGACATTGAATCAAAATGGTGTAAACAGACAGGTTTCTGACCCATAACTAGGCTGCAGGATGTACAGATGGGACCGACTGTCCTCAGAATGGGGATAGAAGAGTCTGCTTGGGAGGAAACTCATTCATTTGAGTCCAGTAACTGGCAGGTCCACAGACCCAGCCCCTGTAGCCATCCAGGATGCACAGGGCTGAAGGCTGCAGGGATTTAGCTCTGAGTCAGAGTATTAGGATGGGAAGTGCTTTGGAGATTTGCTGCCTGTTAGGAATGACACACAGACCTGAGCTACCGAACATCTGCTTCTTTCTTATCAGGTTATAATCAATCTCCTCGTACACGGCCTCAGAGAAAGGGTCCAGGGATCTTCTGGAGCCTGAAAACAAAGGGCAGAGTTTGCACAGAGTCAGAAACTAGGGCTGTGAAACCCTATGAAATCATCCAGCCCCTCCCCTTGGGCCCAGTGCAGGACTGGTCCCTACAGCACATTCCCACTGCTCTGTCCAACCTAGATTTGAACGTCCCACGTGACAGGGACTATGGCCCTTTGATGTTTGTTCTATTGGCTATTTCATTGTCATTAAGTTTAGCTTGATATTCAGCCTTTATGGTCTCTTGATAAATTTGTCCTGCAACTCCTAGTACCACACAAAATCATACCTCTTCCATGCTGGTGCTTACACCTATGAGCAAAATAGTACTTATATAAATATATATTTATGTTCTGCCTGGAGATTATCTGGGGAATAATTAGCTACTATTTGTGCAGTGCTTTAACAATGGAAAGCGCTATCTACATGAAGGTTCATCCACACTGCAGTCTGGAGGGGTGATTGCAGCATTGCATGAGTAAACACACCTAAGCTAGCTTTCACTGCTATTGTTAGGCCACCTAGGTTTCACCTACTAGCATGTCAGGCTTCTGTAGTAGATACTGCCTGGCTACAGAGCTTCCCTTCAAGCTCGCTGCTTGTGTACATCATAAGATCTTTTAATACTCTGCCAGATATAGCTGATATTAGCTGAAACAACTTGTTATACACAGTGCCACCTAGTGTCGGAACAGTATAATACAGTTAAGCATTCCTTTAAGTACAGGAATAGTTGTGGCACATTAGAGACTAACAAATTTATTTGATTATAAGCTTTCATGGGCTACAGCTCACTTCATCTGATGCATAGAATGGAACATATAGTAAGGAGATAGATAGATAGATTAGATAGATAGAACATGAAAAGGTGGGAGTTGCCCTTCCAACTAAGAGGCTAATTAATTAAGATGAGCTATTATGAGCAGGGGAAAAAAAACTTTTGTAATGATAATCAAGATGGCCCATTTCAGACAGTTTGACAAGAAGGTGTGAGGATACTTAACATGGGGAAATAGACTCAAGTTGTGTAATGGCTCAGCAGCAAGGGGGAGATCGGATTTCATGGGGAAGGGTTTATTTCATGGTCTGTGACACATTTTTAACAGCTGGGAAACTGGTAGGGCCCTACATATTATAGATCTCAGAAACAATGGCTCTTGATTGTCTGTAATATAAATCAACTCCCTGACTACTTTGATGCAGCAAACAGCAAAATGTCAATTTTTTATGCATTTATTATACGCTGAGCCTTTGGATGGACATTCCCCATCTCTTGGGATATGAATTTGTCCTCATCTAATGCATTTAGGCGGTAAGACTTTTGTAATTGCTTGGAATTCAACCTTCTTAGCCTGGGAGTTCGATCTCCTTACCTAAGCAGTCTTATGGGAATTACTTGCATTTATTAACAGCTTCTAAGCTAGTTTCTTGTTTTTCAAGTTTGGCAAGTTGCTCTGGGTTTTGCTGTCTAATCAGCTCAGATTGCTTTTCTTTTTGAACAGCAATGCATAGGGTGAAATCTATTTTTAATTGTAGCTGCTCTGAAAGATTTCTATCTGTTAACCGAATAACCACTATTAGCCTCAGAGACTAACAAATTTATTTGAGCATAAGCTTTCGTGGGCTACTCAAATACATTTGTTAGTGTCTAAAGTGCCACACATACTCCTGTTCTTTTTGCGGATACAGAGTAACACGGCTGCTACTCTGAAACCTGTCACTACTAGCCTATCTCTGATATTTTCGCATTTTGCTGTTCCAAAAATCACAGTTTTCAGCCAAGGCATGCAGAGCTCTAATAAACCATTCAACATTTTCCCCTAGTCCTTGAATTCTCTGTGAAAACATGCACTTTCATAAACCACATTTCTCTGAGGTATAAAGTATGCATTCAACTTATCCAGAACCCTTTCACGGCTATCTTGATTAAAATCATAGGATTTAAAGTTATGCTCTGCCTGCTTCCTCATAGCATAAATTAAAGGGCATTCTTGTACATTATCAGTTTCCTTACAGAATTTTGTAGCAATTTGAAATCTTGCAAAATGCTGCTTCTAGTCTGTCCATGGTGAAGGTTTATCTAAGCTGAAGTTCTCTGGGGCAATGAAGAGAGGGATTTTGATGAGATCCTGCAACCTCTGTTTTGTTTTGTTTTTCTCTGCAACTTTTTTTGCTGTTCCTTCTCCATGTAACTTCTGTTGCTGTTTTCCTTCTCTTCTTGTTCTCCTCTGGCACTGCTGAACTTTGGACACCATGTCATGTGCACCTTTTACAAATAGGTGGCAGGGCTGCTATTAGCTGGTCAGACTTCCGTACCACTGATGGACCAGCTATAGAGCTTCCTTCCTAGATAGATTCACACCAGATGTGTTCTCTATAAGATCTCTTTAATGCTCTTCATCGCATGGCTGAGGTTAGTTTAAATAAATTGCGACACACAGCACCACCTTGTAGCCGAACAGCATAATACAGTTTAGTCTTCCATTACACTGCCAATGCCCCTCTCCTCAGCTACCGCTTCTCTTGCTATTGCAGAGGCATTTCACACAGTGACAATAATCAGCACCCACCTCTGCGTTGTGCCCTGGCACTTTGCACCTGCACCCCCAAGATGATTAAGACCAGGCAGAGCAGGGCCCCCAGGATAATGCAGATGATCATGGGCACCGTGACTCTCCCACTGTCAGTCAGAGGGCGGCGCGGGGGAGCTGGATGGAAATGAACATACAACAGAGAGAAATTAGCCTGTGAGGGTCGGGGGGTGGGGTGGGGGGGCAGGGAGCTCCCCAGTCACTCATTGCACAGCCCAGACCGCAGGGTAATGGGCTGGGACACAGTCTGTGCACCACAGGCAGCTGTTTGAATCATGGGCCCTGCCCTGTCAACTGGAGTCCTGCTCAGCACCCGGATGTCATTCACCCTCAGATTTCACAGGCCATGGAAAGGAGCTCCTTCCCTCAGGCTGCAGCTTGCAGCTTGAAGCTCCTCCTCTGTGACCAGCACCAGGGAAATTTAACCCTTGATGGAAGGAGACAGATGTTTTACCTGTTCTAGTCAGTGAATCTGTCTTCTCTGTCACACCTGCAAAGGGAAAGGGAGGAGAGTTGGAGCCTGGAGTGGGGGGGGGATGTTTGTTACCAGGAGAAGGGGCCCTCTGAGACTCCTTGGGGTCTCCAGCCGTGACCTGTTCTGATTCCCAGAAACTCCTGCACAGCAGCATAGGATCTGTATGTTAGAGATTTTGGGCCAAACTTAAGTCCCCTGTGCTGAGAACACTAGTAACAAACCAGCACACGGGTCTGTGATGGATGCAGGGGCTGTGTGGGCTGATGCCTAAGCCAGCCTGACCCCACAAATGTCCCACCCAACAGCATCCATGATGCTCCTTCACACAGGAGCTGGGAGGTCTGGTCTGGGACCAAGGAGGCAGTTGGATCCATCCCCTCTGTGAAAATTACAGCATGTAGCAGAAACATCTCCTGTCACTCACCTGAGCAATTTACAGCAGCATCTTCTTTATGGCCACAGTTATTATCACCCCAGGGCTTGGCAGGGCAGTCCCAGAGAGATGACTCTGTCCCTCTGCAGTTCAACATCTCCATCCAGATGGGACCAGTCCCCTCGCCAAATGCAGCCTTGCCCGGGGCAGATACAGCAGATCCACAGCCCAGTTGTTTACACACAACATTAGCATCTGCCATGTCCCAAGAGTCATCACAAACTGTTCCCCAGGAGCCACGGTACCAAACCTCCACTCTTCCTGAGCATCCGTCCTCTCCTCCCACGACACGTAACTTCTCCTGGTCTGGAAATGCAGAAACCTCACATGTTACTGGAACAGCTGGGAAAGTCCTTAGGGACCAAGAGTGAGACAGTGAGAAGCAGAGATACCTGTGCAGCTTGTAGAGTTCGGGCATTCAGCAAACAGGGTCTGAGATGGTTTTTCTTTTATTCCTATGGATTGAAAATTAATGACATAGACTGAGAAGCATGTGGGATGTAGGAGAAAGTAGGGTTATCGGTATATTAAACCTCTAAATTACAGCAATTTCATAAGCTTAAATCTAAATTCCAAGGAGGAGGTAGCGGGAACACTGATAGACACAGAGAACAAAGAGAGAGCAAGAAGATTAGGCAAGTGCTTAGGGAAATGCAGCAAAGTACGGGATGGAACAAACCTTGACTGCTGACTAGAGGGTCCCTGAGCCAGAACCCAGAGTAGAGCGGGGGCCTGGTTTCCCCAACCAGCCACTGGAGAAGTGGCACCATAGGAAGACTGGTTGAGCCTGTTTGGGAGAAGAGACTCCCCCCGCCCAGAAGTGCAAACCACAATAGTGACCTAGCTGGAGGGTTGAGTCACGAAGAGACCACAGCGGCTCCTGGATCAAGAGAGCAGCTGCAGACAGAAAGACAGAGATAGAGGGATGGTTTGCAACCATGGGGAGAGGCATTGACCTGGCGAGCTAGTCCCCAGAACAACCAGGAGGAGGCTCCATACTGCGGTGACTAGAGCACCCCCATCATACCTACACACAGACATACTTTTGGGGAATTCTGATCCTGACCCAGATTTCACAGGTAGGGTTTCAGGAATCAGCACCTGCAGCAGAGCAGTCTCCAGGCAACCTAACAAGTGCAGCTGGCCTGTAGTAGGCTGCCTGATTTGTGGGAAAGGTCTGCAGTGCTCTTGAGTCCAGTGGCCACAGCAGCCACTCAGCGACTGCTCAAAGCATTTCCCACAGCTGCAATACCTCGTGCTCCTGCCTTGTTCCCAGCCTTGCTCTTGCTTTGACCCCAGACTTATCCCGCCCTTGCCTTGCTCCAGGTAACCCGATCCTGACTCTTGCCTCTGATTCCTGACTTCTGACTTTGGCTCTGACCCCTGGCTCTGAGTTCTGAATACCAGCTCCTGCTTTACCCACTGTACCTGACTCCTGCTCCAATCACTCACCACAACTGCCTATGTCCTGCTCACTGACATTGGGCCCATCTCTGATTGTTTAGCCCAAAAGGATAACCACAGAGATTCCCAAATGATGCTAGCTAATGGGAGGCATTTGTGGGCACTGTGTAACACAGCTTGTATAAAGAACTAATTCCCCTGTTGTTTTCCATGGGCCTCATTCTCATTCCTAGACTGGACAATGAAAATATGTCTGTGTCACTGCTGAGAATGTAAAACTGTCTATTCTGAAAAGTAAATACATGCAAAATTTCTATAACTTCCTTTCAATGAGTTAAACACGTAGAAGGTGCATGGATGTGCACAGACAGTTTCAGAATTACCATTGCAAGAAATATGGGTCTCTTCTGCACGGTTATTACAGGACTGCTGTTTCCACTGCCCTGATGGGCATTGCCAGAGGGAGTTGTGCTGCTCACTGCATGCAACATGGTCCAGCCACGTGGGACCAGAACCTGCTCCATATTCAAAGTCGCTTGCAATCTGCCCTCCATCCCCACAGTTCAGCTGTTTGCAGACAATTGCTGCGGTGACTCGAGACATCTGATTGGAGCAAATACTGCCCCACGTCCCATTGTAGAAAACCTCCAGCCGCCCAGCACAGTCACTGTCGCTCACCAGCCTCAGATCTGTGAACTCTAGAAGGAAATGCACAAAAAGGGAATTTAAATCGTCTGATTCTGAAATGAACTGGGGTGTTGTAGCAGAGTGGATCCTGCTCCTGCTGAGAAGGGGTTTAAAAAGTGGCCTGACAGGGCTTGAGAGCGGTGGCTCTCAAGGCTTAGCTGATTAGGGAAGTGGCTGCAGCTGGGGGCCACGCCCCAAACTGAGAAACAGGGCCTTATAAGAAGGCAGGAAAGCCAGGAGCCAGACAGTCTCTCTCTGGCTATAGAAAGAGATGGGCCTGGCTGCTTAGGAGCCGAGACAAGGTACCTAGGGTGAAGCAGGGCTGGGGACAGGCTAAGGAGCTGGGGAGCTCTGGCCTGGAAAGCCCCAGGCTGCGGCCTAGTAGAGGGCTAAGAGGTACTGGGGGTTGCAGGGGGCAACCTGGGGACAGGCAAGGCAGCAGGTCCAAACCCCCTTTACCGATGATGAGTACTGGATACTGCAGTCTGCCCCAGCGAATGGGGGCTAGATAGAGACTGGGCAGTAGCCACTACTGAGGTGAGGTGGGGATAGTGGGGTGGGGGTTCCCCAAGGAGGGGAGACCCTAAGAGAAAGGGGTTATTGCTGAGGGCAGCACCCCATGTAAGAGGGCACCGGGGTCCAGGGAGGCACTCGGGGCCAATAGTAAACAGTTGGATCACTGGCCTGCAGAGGGTGCTTTGGATGCTGGAGAGAGCTAATTCCCCAGAGCAACCAGCAGGAGGCGCCGCAGGGGTGAGTCTGACTTGTTACAGGTGTAAAGAGTGAAATCCCAGAGATTGCTAACAATCCTGTGCATTATTTTGCAGACACAAGTGCCAGAGACAATCACTCCAAGAATCAGAGACTCTTCTGGACACCACAGGCCCATTAGAAATACAATAGTCACCTCTGAAAAGTCACCGGTTCCCAGTAGTTACACACACCGATACCTGCAATACAGCAGTGACTGCCCTCTCAACACTAGGGAAATGCTTCAATATCTCCAATACTCCTGGGTGGGAACTGATGGGAAATGGTGACTTTTTAATCATGATCCCTGTAGGTAGGTAGGAGAGACAGCAAGAGAGAGTCTAAATCTTTCTCAGCTTTCTCCTCAAATATCTTCCCTCTTCATTAAATAGCCTGGTAACTAGGTTCACAAGAGCATTCACAGACCAGACCTGAGCAGAGAACTCCCGCATCCTCTTTGTGTCTGCAGTTGTGCTGGCCCCAGCCCCTGGAAGGACACGACCAGAGATCAGATTCTTTCCCAGAGCAGTTCACATCATCCAGCCAGAACTGCCCTGATCCTTGCCCATAATGAGCAGAGACAGTAGCATTGATGGCATGTCCACATCCCAGTTGTTTGCAAACGACATTGGAGTCTGATAGATCCCAGAAATCATCACAGACTGTCCCCCAGCTGCCATGGTAATAAATCTCCACTCTCCCGGCGCAGCGACCTGTCCCATTCACCAGTCTGATCCGCCTGCTCCCTGCAGGGATGAATCCCAATTGTTAATATGCAGTATAATAATAGCTAAACAGCTTCCAGGCAAATTAATGATGCAATGGCTGAGATACTGAAATACTTTTAAAAATCTGTCTTTGCAAGAAACACAGAAAAGAAAAGAAGGCTGTAATGTAAGGAAATGAGGAAGATTTTTAGAGAGCAGCTTTGATAAACACCAAGTGAGTGTAAAGGCCTAATTCTGAACTCCTTACTCATCTGAGTAACCCTTGTGGGTAGGGACTTACCAAATTCAGGTTCCATTTTGGTCAATTCCATGGTCATAGGATTTTAAAAATCATACAATTCATTATTTCAGCTATTTAAATCTGAATTTCACAGTGTTGTAATTACAGGGATCCTGACCCAAAAAGGAGTTGGGGGGGTTGCAAGATTATTGTAGGGGAGGGGAGGGTCGGGGGGGGGCGGTTGCGATACTGCTACTCTTACTTTTGCACTGCTGCTGGCTGGGAGTCCAACTTTGAAGGCAGAGCCACTGCGAGCAGCAGCACAGAAGTAAGGATGTTATGGTACAGTATTGTCACCCTTACTTCTGCACTGCTGCCTGCAGAGCTGAGCCCTCAGTCAGCAGCCACCACTCTCCAGCCACCCAGCTTTGAAGGCAGCAGCACAGAAGTAATGGTGGTATGGTATTGCCACCCTTACTTCTGCACTGCTACTGGCGGAGGACTGCCTTCAGATCTGGGCAAACGGCCAACAGCTGCCACTCTGTGGCTGCTCAGCTCTGAAGGCAGCACAGAAATAAGGGTGGTGATACCCCCTCAAAAAAAAATAACCTTGTGACACCCCCCCCACCCGCAACTCCTTTTTGGTTCAGGACCCCCAATTTGAAAAACGCTGGTCTCCCCCATGAAAGCTGTATAGTATTGGGTAAACACACCCAAAAAACCAGATTTTACAGGAGGAGATCAGATTTCACAGGCCATAACATATTTTTCATAGCCGTGACTTTGGTAGGGCCCATCTTATGGGTAAGAGGAACTAGTGAGACTAAGGGTATGCAGAATTGCCCCTTACTGGAAAGTCTGAATATTTTCAAACTGTTCTTAAAGGATAAGCATCAAGTTGTTCAAGGAATTATTAGACAATAAATTTAACAAAAAACAAATAGTCTTAAATTGTTATAGAACTGGGTAGACACCAGAGGATTAGAGAAAGCAGACATGGTAGCAATTTATTTCAGAAATATAGGGAAAGAAAGGCAATTGGATCCATGTGTCTACAATAAAGTCCCAGACACTTAGGGCCCAATTCTACCCTGCTGAAATCAACTGTGAAGCTCCCACTGACACAATTGGAGCAGGAATGGACCCTTAATGTGCCTTAGTTACCCTGCAGTTGCAATGGGCATGAAAAATGATTTCAGTGCAGTAACACAGAGTGCATGATATAGGGATATGTTACTTGAAGGATACCATGGACACCAGTGTTATGGTCCTATGTTTACTTTTACTGTGGAGTCTTAAAATAAATAATATACCATCAAAAAGAATAATAGAATTATCTTGTACAATAGTCATCTACAAGCAAGAACAATGAAAAAATCCCATCACAGATTCTTTTCCCTCCTTTTAAACGAAGGAAAATTGCAGAGTTATAAGATTAGGACTTAACAATGTCACATTAAAACAGCAACTTTGATGTATTTCCTAAGTAACAGAGGGTTAGAGCCACAAAGGTACTTAGATACCTACCTGCCTCTTTATAAATACATAATATATAAATCGTTACATATTTATTGAAACAGGGAATTGACCTTCCCCCATTCCAGACACGTGCTGTGGCCACCAGGCTAGAGTCACTCTCTTACTTTTTCTCTGATTCAGTGACCAATTATTTGTAGAAAGTGGAACATTTCCAGCAGGAGAGACCCACCCCAGCATACCCTATAATCTATAGTAACTAGAGCACTCATCTGAGTTCACATCCCTGCTCCAAATCAGGCAGAGCAGGGACTGAACATGGATTTCCCGCATCCCAGCTCAGTGCTTTAACCACTGGGTTATGGATAAAATGGGGAGATGAGAGAGCTGACCTGGCTTACATGCCTAGCTCCAGGAGTGAGTTTGTGGCTGAGAGTCCTGAGCAGAGACAGGTGACTACCTCTGACCTGTGTGTCAGGGGCCTGAGGCTTAGATCAATGGCAGTTAGGCATCTAAATAACTTTGTGTATCTACGTCCTGCTCCCTTCCTTGGCATTTCACTGCTGGAAAGTTTAGGTGGTTCCCTCTTCAGCTTGCAGGCTTCTGAGGTGTCTAACTCTCCCCACGCATTGTACAGGGAGCTGGGCGTGTGACTCAGAGCTGAGGATCTCATTGGGTGGCAAGACACCTAGGAGTCAGGCCTTGCAACACCCAAGTCCCTTCGGGTATCTAGCCAAGAACCATTATCCATGGCACTCTTGGTCAAAACAGGTTACATGTGACTTCCTTTTCTTACTAATGTTTTCTGATCCAAGACAGCACAATTGTTAAGACTTTAACATAAATAAGCCACTATATACACTAGAACTGCTCGGGAAATTCATTCTTATTTCCCACAAAATATTTAGATGACCATGAATATTTTTTTTCTCTTCTGCAACTAAATTTGGATTCTTCAACAAAAATCTGAACATTTTCAATAGAAACAGACATTCTGTGCAAATCAGTTATCTTATTGTGAAGATTTTTCATCAACATTTTTTTTATCAGCTCCAATACATAAAAATAGATGAGAGAGAGAGAGACAGGACGGGGGGAGGTTGCTGCATTTTATTAACCCTATAATGTGGCTATGCTTTTTCTGTATATAGTGTGATATTTTTACTATAAATGGGTCACAGTTTGAACCTCAGATCCACATCATTTCAAGGACTGCTGAGATCTCAGCACAAGGTGGGGTGGAGGCAGGCCCTGGGTGGGTCATGTTCCCATTGAACAAGGACAGGAGATTTATAAGATTTTCACACTAAGTCACCTGAACAAACGACACCGACGTCCTCAGCAATTCCTGCCTGGGCTGTCTCAGACATGGAGTTGTCACAGAGAGTCAGACGAGTCTCATTTCCTGCACACTGGACCCTTCTCAGCCCCACAGGGCCCGTTCCTCGCTCAGACTTAGGAGGGTTATAAGCTTTCTCAGCGACTCCGCACTGGAGCTGCCTACACACCACACTGGCATCGTTCATGTCCCACTGATCATCCAACACCCTGCTCCATACACCATGGAGGGAAATCTCGACTCTGCCATCACACTGGCTCTCTCCATTCAACAGCCTGAGCGACTCAGAACGACCTGGGCTCAGAGAGACAGGAAATACACTGAATAAAACTCCCCACTGGTACTGCATTAGAAATAATAATGCACAGGTGTGATGTGAAACACAGGTTCTGTGGCAAGTGAAAGGTAATCCTCACTGCTGTGCAGTGATACAGGGAACAACCTATTTCAAGGGCTCCATTTATCTCTCTACTCAGAAATGCAGGGGGTGATGGTGGGGAAGGCTTCCCCAGCTCTGAGGCCAGATCCTGTGTGGAGCTGGGCCCCTCCTGTACGAGTGCTCTTACTTCTCTCTGGAGTTAATGTGAATGGAAGGTGCTCAGGAACACCTGGCAGATCAGGTCCCTGGTTACCAAAGTGCCCAGTGCAAAAGGCCTCCGTGCTCACACAATGCACTGATATTGGCAGCACTGTCAGATAGCTGTGATTTACAACAGGAGTCTGGGTATTGGCCTGCTTCACTGCTACAATTCCCAGATCCAGACTGCCAGGACATGTGGCTCCTTTAAAGAAAACCCTGCCCTGTTTTCACTGTTCAATGCACATGGGTGACCTGTGATCACCGCCTCAGCTCCAAACTCATAAGGAGCTAATATAAAAAAGGCTTTTCTGCATTCAGCAGGGTTTTTCCAGGCCAGGTCTGCAACTCTGAACACTTGAGTTTCCTTTTCCATGAACTCTAGCTATTGGCTTGGCTGGAGATGATGCTTGGAGGGGTGCGTGACCTCTGGTCAATGAGGAAGATGGAGCCATTTTTTCTTAAACATATATGTATAGATATATATTTCATTTTAAAAGTTTGTCCACCGTGAGCATATAAAGTTGTTGAAGTTCCTTGTGGGAGAAGCAAAAACCCTTTCATGTGTTTACTGCCATTGGAGATTTTTTTATACAGTGTATACAGCACCTTGCATTTCAAAGGAGCCAATGTGCTCCCAAAACATGATTTGTAAACCAGTTAAAACTTCCTAAATAAATATACATAGACAGGTCGGTAGTGATTCATAGAGGCAGGATGGGCTTAACGGTGCACATAAGACAGGGAGTCAACTACTCTTTTCTATTAAAGTTACATAGAATCATAGAATATCAGGGTTAGAAGGGACCTCAGGAGGTCATCTAGTCCCACCCCCTGCTCAAAGTAGGACCAACCCCAACTAAATCATCCCAGCCAGGGCTTTGTCAAGCCTGACCTTAAAAACCTCTAAGGAAGGAGATTCCACCACCTCCCTAGGGAACCCATTCCAGTGCTTCACCACCCTCTGAGTGAAAAAGTGTTTCCTAATATCCCACCTAGACCTCCCCCACTGCAACTTGAAACCACTACTCCTTGTTCTGTCATCTGCCAGCACTGAAATCAGCCGAGCTCTGTTCACTTTGGAACCCCCGTTTGGGTAATTGAAGGCTGCTATCAAATCCCACCTCACTCTTCTCTTCTGCAGACTAAGTTACGTATGGTCTGATTCTCCCACTAAGGCTCCTTTACACTGAGTAGCTGGGGTTAGTGAGAATCAGACCCAGTGTACTCTCCCCTCACTTACAGCACAGAATCTCTGGCTCAATGTGACCCACGTGCTTCGCACTGCAGCATTTGACTTTGTTTCTCTGACAGGAAGGGAAATATGCAGTGGGGAGGGGACATGGATTGTAGCTGGATACTCCGGGCCTCTGTTACATTGTGGGCAACCAACCTGGCAGGTCACACCCTAGTCACCCTCTGAGGGCAGAGGCAATAGAGTGCAATAGGAGAAGGGTTAAAATAGTGGAATTAAAGGGCTTGTCCGCACTTGAAAGGCTACAGTAGCACACCTGCAGTGCTGCAACTACACCCTTGTAGTCCTTCAGTGTAGACACTACCTAGGCCAACGGCAGGGGTTCTTCCATCGCTGGTGTTAATCCACTTTCCCAAGAGGCAGTAGCTAGGTTTATGGAAGAATTCTTTTTTCAACCTAGTGCTCTCTATACCGAGGGTTAGGTCGGCTTACCTATATCACTCAGAGGAGTGGATTTTTCATACCCCTGAGCGATGTAGCTTGGTCAACCTAATTTTTTTATATCAAATGTAGCCCTGTGGACTCAGCGGCTGATAGATGAAGGACTGAGAGATCTGTCTGCTGTGAGGGCTTCTTCCAATCCCCGTACCACATTGAATACAGGCTACAGATTTCTGTTTCACCAGCAACTGAGAGCCAATGAGCTCTTAGCTCAAGGGCTGGAGCGCTGCTAGCTGCCGAGATCCCCAGACTGGTTGGTTGCTGACCAAGTTCTGAAGTGTTTGAAATGACTGAGGTACTGCCATTTATCAAACTCAAAAGAATCCAGGTGACACACACTACATGTTATGACAGCACTGGAAAGACTGAGAAATCATCTCCGAGAGAAGATCAGTGGGGAATGTGTTTTGATGTGTGTGCTGAAGTACAGAACATGTTAAGTTGAAACCTTATATTTGAATGTTTGTAACAACAAAAGGGGGAAAGGCTGTGTAAGGAAAACCAGTAGATTTACTGTCTAATAGATTTTTTTAAAAGTTATTCATGGTATTCCAAATACTATTTACAATGTTTTCGGTGTGCATTAAATGTTTGTTTTACTAAGGTGATGTCTGTACTACAGGTGCTACAGTGACACAGCTACAGCATTCCACCTATGACACTGTATCACTGTACTGTAGATGCTTCTTGGAGTGACAGAAGGGGCTTTACTATTGCTGTAGGTAATCCACCTCTCTGAGTGGTGTTAGCTAGGTCAATGGAAGAATTCTTCTATTGTTGTCTACACTGGGGGTTAGGTTGGCACAGCTACAATGCTCAGGGATGTGAAGCCTATGGATCCAATTGATTAAGGCTGGTCAGTGCCTAAATCCTTTTAGAAAATGAGTTAGGCTCCTAAATCAGGGCAGAAATGCCTAAATACCTTTAAAAATTTGGGCCTATGCCACTATGGGTAGCTCTCAGATAACTTGCCATCTACCAGCCACTGTTGTTCTCCAATGTGGCATGAGGCAGTTTTTGAAGTTGGATGAGGGAAAATCTTTGGAGAAGCCTGCAGGAAAAAGGACCCCTGCAGTATTTGTGTTGCATTGTAGAGGAGGATCTTCGTCAAAGCACCAGCTGCTCTCACTAAGAGCAGGATCTTTCTGAAAGTTCCCAGCTAGCTCAGGCGCCAAGCTCTGGAGCCATCTGAAGTTTCCTGAAAACGGGATCTTTTGCAAAGAAATGACTATTTTCCTGAAGTGTTGTGGGGAATTAATGATCTATCAACCTACACACCCACTGAGCAAGCTCTGCAGCTGAGGGCTGCAGCCCACCAGCACACAACTGGGATGGCAAGTGGGGGCATTTTGGACAGGAACACCAGGGCAAACACCTAATTTTCCAGAGTGAAATGGGATTCTAAAGGCCCCACAGCTTGGATGAGATTTCTGTGTATAGGTTGCTTCTGCAACACCAACTTCAACCTGACGAAGTGCTGAGTCAGACCTGCTAGGACTGAGGGAATCTGTGAATCACAAACCCCAGTTTTATAGCACAGAGCCATTCTCTCTGGTTCACTCTGTCATAGTGCTAGGATCCATCTTACCATCCCTCACTGCACCCAGAGGAGTCTCTGATCTGGGAAACTTAAGCAAAGAGAGCAACATTCCAATACCCCTACTTACCTTGAGTACAGTAGTCAATGGGACTGCTCATGATGATCCTAAACTGGGCAGTACACTGCTCTATAACTAACATATACATGTCTATAATAAACTTACCTGAGCAAATAACCCTGGCTGTGTCTCTGGGGGAGCAGGCTGGGTTGCCCAGGGCCATGCGAGAACAATCCCACAGGCAGGATTCAGTCCCTTCACAATGAAAAGTGTCTCTCCATACGGTTCCGCTCCCTTCCCCAAAATGGGCTCCTCCCTGGATTGACTTGGCATATCCACAGTTCAGCTGATGGCAGAGGACGCTGGCATCTTGCAAATCCCAGTAGGACGCACAGAGGCTTCCCCATGTGAGTCCATGTCGGATCTCCACTCTCCCGGAGCACTCGGTGCCGTTCACTAACCTGCCGCCCGGGCACCCTAAGCACGAGGGAAAGTGAGTGTCGAGGTGGCGCAGTGACCAGTGTTAATGGCAACGGCAGGGAGGGGAGTGGGGAACAGGAAGGGATTGTTACTCGTGTTCAATAATAGCAGTTACTCTGTGGGGACTATGGGGCTATTCCACACCAGCACATTCACAAACTGATACTCGATCCACATCAGTTAGCACGAAGGGAGGACCAGGAACCAGAATTTGGTTTCCTTGGTACTTTCCATACTCAAGGCACCACAAACATTTCACAGAGGGATCAGTTCCAGCAGACTTGGCTGGTGCAGGGACAGGGCGCCAATTTATGGGCCCGGTCCCCACCTGGTGTAAATCAGCATAGCCTCACTGAGCCCAGTGGAGCTTGGCCGATTGACACACTGTGAGGATCTAGCTGAAGATGTTCCCCAATCCCCAATTCTTTCCTTTCCCACTGCAGCTGCTCACCTGAACACACCACGTTGGCTTCGCTCCCAGGGGGACACTCAGTTGTGCCCAGCGCAGTAACAAAACAGTCCCTCAGGCGAGATTCGTTCCTCTCACAGCCAAATGTGCCGTTCCAGACAGGCCCATCTCCTGTGCCAAAGAGCTGCCCTGCTGGCACTGACATGGCGAATCCACAGTCAAACTGCTGGCAGAGGGTGTGGGCAGCCTGTAAATCCCAGTGGGAGTCACAGAGGGTTCCCCAGGTGCCTCCGTGGCGAAGCTCCACTCTCCCCGAACACCCTGTGCTGCCGTTTGCCAGCCGGTACCCGCCGTACCCTGAGAACAAGGAGAAGGGAGATCAGAGGACAGAGTGTTTTCCTGTGGAAATAATAGTTAAGTGATCACAAAGTTAAAGACTGTATCGTAATCTACACACACATAGGGATTGCCCAGGCCACATTGACTCTGGCATTTCCTAGCTTCCAAGTGCTCAACTTGTAACCTCAGTTACTTTCTTTTAACACAGTGTGTTTTGGGGGAAAGACTGTATGTAAATAGAATATACAGGACACCAACAAGGGTTAAAAAAATAAATGTGGATCAAGAAGTCCAGCCTGATCACCATCTTCCTCCTCCCTCCCAGGGGAAGGCAACACATCCTGGCTGCACAAGGTTTGAAAATGAATCTTCACTGCCCAATCTAACTCTCTAGCTGGTATCACTTCACTTTTGTTTTTTTCTCCAGATATGCACTATCTAACTTTCCTTCTCTCCCATTCGCTGCCCCTTCTCCTGGGTCACCTGACTGAGCTCACAGCCTGGGCTACCTATCCTGGCCCAGTAACTGAACTCACCCTCCTCACTTCACCCCTTCTCTTGCTGTTCCAAAGCCCTGCAGAGCTGCTGCCATCTTCCCCTGACTCCTGCAGCTAAATCCTTCAACACCTTCTGTGACTTCCAAGATCATCCAGCTCCTGCTTAACAGCCACATGAGCTTCTCAGGGCAACTGCTCCAACTGTGCACTTGCTGCTACTGTCCCTCTCACCTGACTGTTCACTGAATCTTCACCCATCATGCGATTGTCCAGAGAAATAACTAGAGCTGAGTGAAAATTGAAATCTCTGTCCCCCAGGAAGCTCTGATAGCTACACATTTGTTTTCATCCTGCATCAGGACAAAATATGGAAATACTGAAAATTTTCATGGGACAAAAAGTTCTGAAAAGTGACAAAACTTTTCATTTTGGCACCTTTAATCTAAATAAACAATTTCCACTCTCCCAAATTGAAATGTTTTCTTTCAGTTTGTCAAACTGACCCCACATGTTTTGTTTTGAGCCAGGTCAACATTAAACTTCATTTCCCTCTGATGCCTCTGTTTTGCCTTATAGGCCAGGTTCCCTGACCAGAGTAAAGCTCCCATCATGCACCTGCAGTCATCTGGCTACTATGCAGCAACTGTGCCACCAGTTAGAGGGAAGACTGCACTGTATAAGGGGAGATTTAGTCTGGCCATGGAGCCCAGCCCATAGGAGAGAACTGGAGCCTGAACTCCCATGAGGCAATGTGCCGCAACAGGGAAATGAAGATTAATGTTGAACTGACTGGAAATGTAACATTTTGGGTCAGTTCTACAATCTGAAATATTCCCACCGGGATTGAACACACCCCAAATGAAACATTTCATTTCTATTTTCCCAACACAACATTGAAAAAAATTAGCAAAATTGAAAGTTTCCCAGGGAAAGTTTTGATTTTGAGGAAACAGCATTTTCAGTTAAAGAAAAATTCTAATGGAAAATTTCTGGCCACCTCTAGGAATAACTAACTCACTGTTAACTAACTCACCTCACATCTCATCTCATTGCTTATTGATTCACTGCTACTGATTTAATTGGATTCCATTTATTTTTTCACTGTTCACTTGTTTACTAACCATGTTCATCTGTCACTGGCCCATGGCTCTTATCACACCTTCTTGTGCATCACAGATCTGCCCTCTTCCTCCCCCAACCCTAAACTCCCCCCCACTGGCTCCATTTCCCCTCTATTACCTTCACCCCTCCACAGATCCCACCAACTCTAAGAGCTTCTCTTCCATCCTGATCTCTAGCCCCTTCCCATCCAGATCCCACATCCTCTTCTGCCTCCTCCTCTTGGTTTCTGGTTACAACTTCTCCAATCATGGTCCCCTTTCATTCCCACCATCTCCACTTTCCACACCCATCCTCATCACCCCTTCTCATGCCACCATTCCTAAACTCATGTCCAGCCCCCTTCCTTCCCTCCTCCTCTTGCTGTCTCTAGAATGGCCACTGCATCCCTAAAAACATCACAAACATCCACAACCTTTTCATCACTCACTCACTCACTCCAGCTCCTGTCTCTTACAGAGACCTGCATCCCTCCATCTGACATTGCCTCTGCAGCTGCTGTTTTTGAGGCCTCTCCTCCTCTCACAATCCTGGCCCTGAATCATCCCTAAAGAAACAAGCTGAGTGTGTTGGACTTCTGTGCTCTCACATTTTCTTCTCCTTTGAGCAGCACTCCAAGCTATTCTTCTCTCCTCTCCCCCCCTCTATGTTACTGTCAGCTACTGCCTACCCAGCTCCTCCTCATCAGCCTTTCTCTGTGATTTCAGGCAGCTCCTGGATCTCTCTCTTCCTCTTATCACAATCTTCCACATTCATCCCTGAAGACTTTATCACCCATGTTAATGGCCCGTCTGACTACAGCTTGAAGGGAAACAATTTTCCTTTTTGTTCATAAATGTTTGAGATATTTATAAATTTTCCCAGACTAAATTGGAATGAAACGCTGAAATTTCAAAAATTTTCACAAACTGAAGATCCATAATATTTTTGGATCAGGCAAATTGAAACATTTTTAGATCAGTTTTCATAATGTCTAAATGTTTAGTTATGATTTGCACATTGAAATGTAAAAAGGTCAGTTGCTTTCAAAACAAAAAGTCATTTTGACTCCAAAACTTGAATTTTCCATTTCAAAAATATCAGAATGGGACATTTCAACAATTTTGAAACTTTTTTCAAAATTGTTTTTAAATTTTTTTTTGCCAAAACCAACCTTTCCCTCGGTTTGAGTTTTGACAAATTACTATTTTCCAGTGAAAGAAGGATTTGTTAAAAAAAATTGAAACAAGCTCAATTTCTAACCTCTTAGCTGCCTGTCTCCTTGCCCTCCCCTCTGCACTGACCTACAGCCCGGGATTAGCTCTCCCCCTTCCCTAAAGGGAAGTTCACTCAACCTGGTCTTCAACAAGCATAGCTCTCTTTTGCATATTGCTGTTGCTGAGTTCCCCCACTCCGGCCATCCCCTGGTCACTTCCAGCATTGCCTATCAGTCTCCTCCTTCTTGCCACATTGTCTGGTCCTTCCTTGACTTCCAGTCCATCAATCTCAATGACCTGCTTAGCCTCTCCTCTCTTTTCTTTCCCCCAGCGACATGGTGGTTGCTTCCTGCACCTTAGACTCTTTAGGCCCACTCTCCCACTGCAAGGTCCAGTCTGCCAACCCCCAGCCCGGCCTCAGCCCCAGCAGGCCTACTCTCCTGCAGCAGAGCATCTCTGGTGAAAATCCTATAGCCAGGCTGACTACCTCCACTACACATTCATACTCCGCTCCTTCAAATCAGCCATTTTCTTAGCCAAGCAACTCTCCTTCTCCACCTGCAATCCCGGAAACCTTTTCACCATCTTTGACTCACTGCTCAAAGCCTTATAGTCCCGTCTGCACAGGAAATTGCTGATTTGCATTTGGTGAATAGTTTCGGGAGTCCAAATGGTTCATTTCATCCATTTTGAAACGAAAAATTTTTACTTCTCATTTCAAAATGACATTTTGCTTAGAAATTTAGCTATATTTGTTTTAAAAACCCACAAAAGGGTGAAAAAATGAAACTAAACCAAAAACTGAAATAAAATTATTTTGGGATGAACAAAACATTTCATCTGACCAAACATTTTTTTTTAAATTTGATTTTGTTTAGTTTTCAGGTGTTTATTTTTGGTCACTGAACTGAAAAAAGTCAATTATCTGCTTAACTCTACTTATCAAGCTGTCAACTCCCACTGTTGCTCTGCCAATGAAGGCAGCCTTCATCGCTTGCTTCTCCCTTAAACATCTCTGCATGTTCCTCCCTTGAGTAAGAAAAACTCCCTGTCAAAATCCATAACACCATCATCTAATCCTCCTTCAAGTCCCTCCTCAAAACTCACCTTTTCCATAATTCATAGAACAACATGCAACCTGACAATGGTAAGGCAGCTGGTGAGTTGTCATTACTGTCCTGTAATACGGGCTGCAGAGTGCCATTAAAGTGTGTGTGCAGGAAACACAGATTAGCCCCCTCCCGCTCCTGACCCTTCTCTTCCCCTTTCTGGTGCCCCTCACCTACCAGCAGACTGGCCCATGAGCCCCTATACTCACACCCTCCTAATGTGAGTGAACGGCATTGCAACCTGCTACCAGGGGCAGCTCCAGGCCCCAGCACGCCAAGCGCGTGCTTGGGGCGGCAAGCTGTGTGGGGGCGCTCTGCTGGTCTCCGCAAGGGTGGCAGGCAGGCTGCCTTTGGCAAATTGCCTGCGGAGGGTCCGCTGGTCCCGCAGCTTCAGTCCAGCTCTGAAGGCAGCAGCGCAGAAGTAAGGGTGGCATAGTATAGTGTTGCCACCCTTACTTCTGTGCTACTGCTGGTGGGGTGCTGACTTCAGAGCTGAGTGCCTGGCAAACAGCCACTGCTCTCTGGTCGTCCGGCTGTGAAGGCAGCGCAGAAGTAAGGGTGGCAATACCATGACCTTCCTAAAATAACATTGCAACCTCCCTGCAACTCGGCTTTGGGTCAAGACCCCCAATTTGAGAAACACTGTCCTCCCCCACGAAATCTGTATAGTATAGAGTAAAAGCACACAAAAGACCAGATTTCACTGTGGGAGACCAGATTTCATGGTCCGTTACGTGTTTTTCATGGCCGTGAATTTGGTAGGGCCCTGAACATAACTGTTAAATAACAAAAATAATATAAGACTGTTATAGGGGACAGGCGAGTTTATAAAGCACAAAGGTGTGAGAGAAAGGGACAACATGCACAAGAGATGAGGCAAGATAGCATGGGAAATAATAGCATGTGATCATGTAATTAAAGATTATATGATAAAGCATAAGGGGGAAGAGTTGAGATTGCATGAGCAGCCTTACTGTTAGCATTTCCTGCAATTTTGGATGCAAAATCTTAATTTTTGGTAGACTTTTTGTACACAATTATTCATAACATTGACATCGGTATCAATGGGTAGTACAGACAGTTACCGGGCAGTAGCAACCAAAGGTGACTGCAACTAGCAACTCTATCGTGCAAGTTTTTAATTTAATAATACTTTGTGCTTCTCTGGCACCTTACGTCCAAGGATTTCAAAGCTCTTTATAAAAATTAATGGATTAAACCTCACAATAGGATGGAGAGGGGGAACTGTTATTATCCCCATTTTACATGAGTAAACTGCCACAAAGATTGAGTGACAGAGTCCGTGTCGGAGCAGGAAATAAATCAAGTCTCTCATTTCTTGGTTTTCTGTTTTGACCTTTACACGATGTCACTCCCTTTATAAACATGGCAGAGTAGGGCATGCTTACATCCAAGAAGCCCTGAATAACATGTGCCTTGTGGCAGAAGTGAGGGGACAGGAAGAGACAGCGTGTGAGTGAGAGCGCTGCTGGAACACCACACTCAGTGGGGAAAGGAGAGCAGAACTGTTCCACTTCAACAGAAGGACAAGGGATAGAGACAATAATGATCTTCTTGATCCTCTCCTGGCAACTAGAGCACTGGGAGAAGAAGAGAGAGTGGAGTCATCCCTCCTAGCAGTCAGGAATCTGTTGAAGTATCACTGTAACCAGTGGTGCAAAGGCTTGTGGGTTCTCAGGGGAAAAATATGGATGAATATGGTGATCTGTTTAGAGAGATGCTGAGCACCCCAGCTGTAGGACACATTATAGATATTTTAAAGTAATCACTTTGAACCCTTACCCGAGCATACAATGCTGGCATCACTCGCGTGTGAACATGTCTCATTAGGATGCAGTGCTCTGGGACAGTACACAAGGCGTGTTTCATTCCCCATGCAATGGATCTTCTCAGACCAGATTGACCCATATCCTTCACTGAAGTGCGCTCCTCCTGGGGTGGATACAACTGTTCCACAGTCTAATTCATTACAGATAACACTGGCAGCTTGGAGGTCCAAGTGTGAATCACAGACTGTGGTCCATGTGTCTCCGTGTCTTATTTCAACACGTCCTGAGCAGGCAGTGTTCCCTCCAATCAGCTGGGGCTCAAAGCGTCCTAAACAGTCAGTAAATCCATCAGGGTTAGTTATATTGACATCCCATAATCTCCCTCACACTTGACTAAAATTAAGTTTACTTTCTTGTATCAGCACTAAGATACTTTCAAGCAGGCAGGAGACCTTTTATCTGTTATGGCATTTCCTGCTTTTCTGTGAAGGTACAGCTGTGTAAGTGAGTAGAATTCACTGCTGGGGTAGCAGCCATTAGCATTCTTAGCAGTGTGTATAACTTGTGCCTCTAGTTATACCCAATGTTGTCGAAGCATTTTGCATCCTAAAGCACTTTTTCTGCTGCTTATAGCATTGTTAAACTACCACCAGGGCCGACTCCAGACCCCAGCGCGCCAAGCTTGGGGCGGTGTCCCGCAGGGAGGGTGGCAGGCAGCTCCGGCGGACCTCCCGCAGGCATGCCTGCGGAGGGGCCGCTGGTCCCGCGGCTTCGGTGGAGCATCAGCAGGCATGCCTGCGGGAGGTCCACTGGAGCCACGGGACCAGCGGACCCTCTGCAGGCACATCTGCGGGACGTCCACTGGAGCCGCGGGACCGGCGACCGCCAGAGCGCCCCCCATGGCGCGCCGCCCTGCTTGGGGTGGCGAAATTACTAGAGCCGCCCCTGACTACCACCTTTTGGCCTGAAATTTTCCAGGTCTCTCCTCTGTCAAATGTGAATCTTTTAAAAAGATGAAGCAAGGTATTTAAACCACTTTTGAGAAAGACAGCAGTGAAATAAGCTCACTTTTGAGCTTGTTGAACAGTTCTAGCATCTCAGTGAAATCCGACAAAAACTTGAAATTTGGAGAGAAGATAGTTGTTATAAAGGATGATGATCCACTCTGATTTCGCTGAGTTGTAAAGCCATGGAAATGTATTTTGCTCATGTGTACTAATATGTTAATAATGATAAAGATGTTTTTAATAATGATCTCCAATATTTTATCATCACTGTATCTGCATATGTAACAACATGGAACTGTACTAATAATTTTTTTAACACTCCATTTAATCCAATGTACTGATGCATTTAGAATGAGGCAGGGCTCTGAAGGAATCCTTGCTCCATTTACAGAAATTTATTCAAGCAAACCATGTTAAACAAATTCTTTCTTTTCAAGGGTCCTCTGTGGTTGGACCATAAGGGACCAAGGGACCTCACTTCTCCACAGAGATCACTTATGCTACCCCCCTGCAGCAGTTGTGAGTTAGCGCTGTCATGCTTACTCTTCAACCGGGTCAAGCCCATTGCCTCTGATGCTGCTGCCCTAAAGCTCTTTGGGGAGGGGCAGGGGTTAGAATAGAGGGGGCCTCCAGCCTGCCATTGTTTCTCCACTTATTGAAGCAGAGGGCCCTGTGGACCAGACCCCAGCCTACCTGAAGAGAGGGAGTCAGAAATGAGGGAGATTCTGGCCAGTCTGATGCCCCAGTGGCAATGGCAGGAGCCCACTATCTCTTCAGAAAGTTCTTGCATACTTGGCTTTTTCTACTACCACCACACACAGAGAGTGGTACTGCTTCAGAGGCAGGTGAGTCTAGGCTCCTGTATTAGGTTAATCCAGCCCTAGCAAGGAGGGAACCCCTGAGGGGAACAGCAGGGCAGCAAAGGGCAATTGCTCAGTGCTTCCTATCTGCCTGTGTGAGCCGCAGCTGAGCTCTTTCTTGCTAGTTACACCTCAGAGAACCAACTCTGAGGAAGTGTTCAGTTACTTGCTCACACTGACAGAGGAACACTGAGCTCTCCAGGGTCCAAGTCTCCTATGGAACCTGCAAATGGACTGTTTTACCTGTATATGCCCAATATGAGCCAAGTGGCTTAAACTTCAGCCAATCAAATGGGAATGCAGGACTAAAAAGCTGATTCAGATAAAGGAGAATGATACGACTCCATTCTTCTTTCCCTGCATTTCTACTTTTCCTCCACTTTCTACTGTTTCATCTGTCTTCCACTCTCCCTTTCCCTTGATACCCTCCTCTTTCATCCTTCCTTCCTGATGTGTCCATCAATCTCACTCCTTGGGGCAGGGAATAGTTTGATATTATAATTTCTACAAAGGAGTCCTCATCTCTATTGCTCTGTGCTCTGAAGAGAGATGAAGACCATGTGTGGGGTGGGGAGAGAGAAAATGATACCTCTAGGGCAGGGAGAGGGAGGGACTTGAAGGGACTTCCCATACACAGGAAGAGGAGAAGAGGGAGAACAGAATAGGGAGGCACAAATGAGAACACCTAGGGGAAAGAGCTGCTCAAAATGTTTATGATGGGACAGATTTCCATCTGAAAAAGCTGGTTTTGACAACATCAAAACTTTCTTCAGAAACAGACTCATTTTGTCAACATTTTAGATGAAAAGTTATCAAAAAGATTTGATAAGGTCAAAACATTTACTTAAACTTTTTATTTTATGTATAATACATAATAGTTGAGCAGATAAAGTTGAAACAAAAATGTTTCCATAAGGTTGAAATTAAGTTTCAGCATTCCCATTACACAGACAATTTGAAATTCTAAATTGTTGTTCCAAATCAGAATTATTTATTATTTATTATTGTTATTACTTTTGTAATTTCCCTTGCAATAGGAATTCCAGGTTTTGACATGTTTAAGGAAGGAGAGCAGGGAGGGGAAGTATAACATAAGAACATAAGAAAGGCCGTACCGGGTCAGACCAAAGGTCCATCTAGCCCAGTATCTGTCTACCGACAGTGGCCAATGCCAGGTGCCCCTGAGGGAGTGAACCTAACAGGCAATGATCAAGTGATCTCTCTCCTGCCATCCATCTCCATCCTCTGACGAACAGATGCTAGGGACACCATTCTTACCCATCCTGGCTAATAGCCATTTATAGTACCAGGTGGACATCTGTTGAAGAAGGTATGGATGAGGATTCCAATGGGAGGGAGAATAAAAGGGGAAGGGAGAGGGGGGCACACTATTAAGGGGATAGAGGGAAGTCCTACTTTCTTATAATCTTCCTCCAGTTTCCATCAAAGGAGTTTAATGGGAAATGGGGGAAATCTGATCCTGCAGCTACAAATGTGTGTGGGTAGGGAGAGGGCCATTAGCTGCCCTTTCCACTTCTCCCCACAATCATGTGGTTGCCTTTCACCCTGTCTCTGCTCTCTGTTTCTAGGAATCAGCTACAGTGCCCTGTACAGCAGGCAGCACTGGACTTGGCTAAGTAAACTGCACCACAAATATGTTCAGCCCTGCAGAGCAGAGAAGTTTGCAGACAGACCTGTGAGGACCCCCAGGTCCATGGTTCAGCCTCCTGCAGCCTGGGCTAAACACCCCTCTGCCACCATTAAAAGGAAAATGAAAGACATGGCATTGAAACTATGAAGACTGGGATAATGAAAACCCTTCAGAGACAGGAATTCTCATTTGATAGGACTCACCCAAGGGTTTTATACTATCCAGCAAGATGGATAATAATTACTGAACTTACTCTAGTTTTTATTCATTTCTCATTAAGGTCACAGGCCCATGATGCCTCTGGATTCAAACCTTTTTCTCTCGAAGGATTTGTTTTTAGGACTGAATTGGCCAATTCCTTACCTGAACAGGTCACTCCAGCATCCGCTTTATGGTTGCAGTTATGATCACCCCAACTGTTGTGTTCACATGCCCAGACAGCAGACTCGGTACCACGACAGACAGTGTTATCCAGCCATATCTGTCCAGATCCTTCTCCAAAATGAGCAAAAAGATGGGCACTGAGAGCAACTCCACATCCCAACTGCTTACAGACAACCCCAGCAACTGCCATGTCCCAGCCATCATCACACACCGTCCCCCACTGATCCTGGTGTTTAACCTCCACTCTCCCAGCACAGGGGCTGCTTCCATTCACCAGCCTCAGCTCATCAGCACCTACAATGAGAGACAGAACAGAATTACAAAGAGCACTGAGCTCCATGCCCATTGCTACTACCAGGAGAGTCAGTGCCCAGCAGCAGAGGATCTGCATTGAGAGCAACGACTGGACAGTCTCAAAGTAGCCCAATCACACAATATTATCTTGAGTCTCGCAAACCTATGTGCTTTTTTAATTTATTTTTTTTAAAGCTGCCATGTTTCCAGGAAAATCTAGGGACCTCTCATGGTTTTTGCTTTTATGAAAAAATGGCCACTATCTCCTATTTTCCTCAGCAGAACAGAAGCCACCAGCTGATCTCAGCCAAGGTGACTGCCACTTCCCTATCATCTCTGCATGTAGACACAAGGCTGTTCCCAATGGGATGGAAGTCAGACTGCCCGCAGTGAGGATGGGAATCCCCTTATCCAGCAGAGGTGATCCAGGCAGGAGATGGCTATGCCACACTGAATGTGGCTAATAGGAAATTCAAGAGATGGTAAGAGGAGGGGAAGTGGCTGGGACAGGCACAAAAACATAAATAATTTAGGGACTATAACAAGGATTGGCTGCATCCTGAGTGCCCCCTAGTGGCCAGAGGTCAGTCTGCTGTATCGTGCCTCTGTTCCCCTCTTCAGAGTCCCTTAATAACTCACTCAGTCCAAAGGTAATAAAAACATTTTCCTTCTGGAGTCTTTACATACTAGCCCTCTGGGACTCAACCCCAGTTCAGTCTCTCTCACCACTTAGGTAGGGAGCTCCCAGCCCTTTTCCCCAAAGCTGGGAAAGTGTCTCAGCTTCCCGATTCAAGCAGGAGTTTGGCCCTGCAGGCCCCAACCCTCATTCACCATATGATCTGCTTAATGTAGTCCATTAGCAATCTCCCAGGAGAAGAAGGAATCCATCTGTGTCTTATTCTCTGCACACAGATCAGTTGGAAGACAAGAGTGGTGGAGAGATGGGAAGCCCCAATTTACCCAAATACTTTCACAAATCCTTTTCTCTTGACTGCACAATGGTATTATCAAACAAGCAACAAGTCTAAGGCTTCAGGCCTTTCATTTAACCATTATATTAACAAAATAACAGCATGAACCGGATTAAGAGATTCCTTGAAACAGGGTGGCTTGCCCTTTAAGGGCTGGCGGTCTGGGGCCAGCCAGTCCTGATTAGTGAGGGAGCCACTCATGCTGCCTTAACAGCCTTGATGGGGCCTGATGGAAGGCGGCTGATTCCCCAGTAAAAAGAATCCTGCAGGGAAGAGCCTGAGATCAGGGGAGTTACCTGGCTAAGAGGATTGGGAGTAGCCTGCTGTGACGTTATTGATATAAATTGGGACCATATAGAACATGGGTTGCAACCAAGGTCCTGTAGTGGCACCAAATCTTATGTAAAGGGGGTCATATAAGGTGTCTAAGACCAGGTTATGGGTTGCTGGTTATGATTATGCTGTCTGTGTGCATGTATCATTTTTAGTTGAAGTTATGTATATTGGCTCTATACTGTCTGTATTTCAAGTTGGTGATCTGCTTCTGGGTGATATCCCAGACAAGTTGGTGTTAGCTCTGCCTAGCCTGCTTGATGGCCCATTAAGGACCATCGGCTACACAATTGACCCATGGAGAGAAGGCAGACATGCCTTGTGACTCAGCAAAGTATACAGGGACTGGCCCATGTGACTCCAGATTCCATTTTGCTGTAATTTTCCACAGTAAGGACAAAGAGGTTCTTGCACCTGGAAGAGCCTATATAAGGCTGATGCCTCATCTCCATCTTGTCTTCAATCCTGCTTCTTACCTCTGGAGGGACTTTGCTACATGCTGAAGCTCTACACAAGGGACTGAGGACCCATCCCAGTGGGGGATGTACTCCAGAGACTTGATTTGAACCTGCAGTTTATTCCATCACTGCTACAAGGCTGAACTAAGAACTCTGCCATTACAAATGAAAACATTATGTAATTGTTTTCATTTAACCAATTCTAGCTCTCATCTCTACCTTTTTCCCTTTATGAATAAACCTTTAGATTTTAGATTCTAAAGGATTGGCAACAGCGTGATTTGTGGGTAAGACTTGATGTGTATATTGACCTGGGTCTGGGGCTTGATTCTTTGGAATCGAGGGAACCTTTTTCTTTTACTGGGGTGTTGGTTTTCATAACTATTCATCCCCAGGACGAGTGCACTGGTGGTGATACTGGGAGACTGGAGTGTCTAAGGGAATTGCTTGTGTGACTTGTGGGTAGCCAGTGGGGTGAAACCAAAGTCCTCTTTGTCTGGCTGGTTTGGTTTGCCTTAGAGGTGGAAAAACCCCAGCCTAGGGCTGTGACTGCCCTGTTTGAGCAATTGGTCCAGAATTGGCACTCTCAGTTGGGTCCCGCCAGAACCGCATTGTCATACCTGCTAAGGCAGGAAGAGAAGTCAGAGCCAGGCTGAATTCCAATCAAGTAAAGCCTGGGAGTAACTGTTGAATTTGGTCCTAGCACTCAGAAGGAGGAGAGAGATATTGAAGGGCCAAACTTCTGCTTAGAGAGAGAGACTTACTCGGAGGGAAAAGTATATTTGAAAATGCAAAGGTGCCTTTAGATGGTTTTGCTATTCCATATAAAACATAGTATATTAACTGTGCAATTTCAGACAGAGAATGCAAATGGCTGTCAAATCCATCTACCCCTATGTAAATGTATTGAGGGAATTAGCTGAGTCTTGTCATTTTTGACATATTTGAATCAGATGTAATTAGAGATCAAGTCACTGGGAAGTGCTCTCAAAACATTACAGGAAAAATTCTAGCAACAGTTGAGTTTAAATATGGAAAATGGTAGCGTCAATGGCAGGACTGTCTGAGTCACTGCAGGCAGAATTTAGAATTCTTTCTGCTGTGTCTGCAGATCAGAGCGTTTACACAGCGCAGGCTCACAGCTAACAGTTGTTTTAATAAATAAAATAAATCTTCAACATATGTATAAAATGCACAGTAAATGAGAGTGGTATTTGTGGCCAGTCTATGCATTCACAAGATAAATGTGGGAAAAGGAGTGTTAAATGTACATATAGTATAAACAAATTATATTGGGACACCATGCTAAAACTTGCAGAAAGGAAGAAAATAAAGAAACTCCTAAGTAAAAGAGCCCATGATTGATGTGGGAAAGTGTGAGCTCTCTTATAGCATTGACTCAGAGGCAGAGGATCTTATTTTATGAGCTCAGATGTAGGCAGGTGTGGCAGAATGTACCCGTGTGTCCACACCTTACACACTGTTGTTATAATCTCTGTACAAAATATGTCTTGTAAGGTATCATCTGAAAATTCATAATTTGCTGGTCAAATTTCCTGGTAAAATGTGTGTGTCAACATTGTATGTGAAGTTATAAGATTCCACTGTACGTTGATCTTAACACATGTTCCAAACTGAGGTTGGCAAACATCCGTTTTAAACAAAGGAATATGTGCTCTACCTAATTTGCATTTAAGCAATAAACAGAGTCATCAAGCAGGAAGGGTGAACAAAGAAACCTCAAATAGATGAGGAAAAATAGCAGGAAACATCCTTTCCTGGAGACTTTCTGTTTCCTGAATCTCAGCTGGAAATGTTTTCCAAGAAGGGGACTGATACTATAAAAATGAGGGACAAGCACTCTTTGCCCCCCGCTCCTCCTGTCTTATTCCCTCTGCTTTTATTCACTGAACCAGAAGGAACAAAGGAAACAGCCATTTAACAGAAGAAAGGGTCCTGGCCTAAGAAGTTTGGCCAGTAAGACTGTTAGAGCCTGTGATGAGAAAAACTTGGCTTTGAATTTACCATAGTTTGTTAAGTTGGGAACCAGTTGTGTTTTATCTTTGTCTTGTAACCATTTCTGACTGTTATGCCTCATTACTTGTATTTTCTTAAAATCTATCTCTTTGTAGTTAATAAACTTGTTTTATTATGTGAATGGAAGTTTGTTTGGGAAACTTCATTTGGGAGAACAAGATTTGTGCATATCATTTCTATTAATAAAATGGACTTTATATCAGTTTGTATTGTTCAGGAGAGGGCTAAGCAGTACCGGACATACATTTCCGGGGGAAGATCCCAAACTGGAGGTATGTTGGAGTCACCCTGAAATATACCCAATGCTGGTGAGAGCCAGGTGGCTGACTGGCTGCAGCCCACACACAGACATATAGGGTTGCCAACTTTCTAATCACACAAAACCGAACACCCTTTCCCCACCCTCTGCCTTACCTTTTCCCCGAGGCCACGGCCCTGCCCCACCCCTTCTCTGAGGCCCCACCACCACTCACTCCATTCCCCCTTCTTCTTTCTCTAGCTCTCCCCCACCCTCATTCACTTTCACCAGGCTGAGGCAGGGGGTTGGGGTGTGGGAGGGGCTGAGGGCTCTGGCTGGTGGTGCAGGCTCTGAGATGGGGCTGGGGATGAGGATTTTGGGGTGCAGGAGGGGGCTCCAGGCTGGGGCAAATGGTTCAGAGTGTTGGAGGGGGTGAGGGGCTGGGGCAGAGGAGTTGGGGTGTGGGGAGGGGTGCGGGCTCTGCCTGGGCGGCGCTTCCCTCGGGCGGCTCCCAGAAGTGACCAGCATGTCCAGCTACACATTTCGATACCCCTACTTATCTTGAGTACAGTAGTCAATGGGACTACTCATGATGATCCTAAACTGGGCAGTACACTGCTCTGTAACTAACATATACACGTCTGTATTAAACTTACCTGAGCAAATAACCCCGGCCGTGTCTCGTGGGGAGCAGGCTGGGTTGGGCCCGGTCCCCACCTGGTGTAAATCAGCATAGCCTCACTGTGCCCAATGGAGCTTGGCCGATTGACACATTGTGAAGATCTGGCTGAGGATATTCCCCAATCCCCAATTCTTTTCTTTCCCACTGCAGCTGCTCACCTGAACACACCACGCTGGCTTCGCTCCCAAGGGGACACTCAGTTGTGCCCAGCGCAGTAACAGGACAGTCCCTCAGGCGAGATTCGTTCCTCTCACAGCCAAATGTGCCGTTCCAGACAGGCCCGTCTCCTGTGCCAAAGAGCTGCCCTGCTGGCATCGACAGGGCCAATCCACAGTCAAGCTGCTGGCAGAGGGTGTGGGCAGCCTGTAAATCCCAGTGGGAGTCACAGAGGGTTCCCCAGGTGCCTCCGTGGCGAAGCTCCACTCTCCCCGAACACCCTGTGCTGCCGTTTGCCAGCCTGTACCTGCCGTACCCTGAGAACAAGGAGAAGGGAGATCAGAGGGACATTTCTTTTACACAATTATATCCAAGTTGTGATGAAGGAGCCCCAGTGACATAGGATAATTAATTAATAATTATTTCCCAGTTTACTGGGTACTTTGTTTAATCAGGATATTCAGACATGATGATCAGGCTTTTATAGTACAAGCGCTATTGCTCATGTCTGCCCTGTGTGTGGGGTCACACAGCACCCACCAAACTCCGCCTCAGCATGTACCGCTCTGGGGTCAGTGTCATGCCTGGGATGGATTATCAAGGGGTGGGGGCAATCTTCTCTCTGGTGGTTCCAAAGGAGACTGCAGGGGCTGTCATGTGAAGAAGCGGGTTCTTACACATTATGGTTGTTGTGTCCTAGGTTATTAGGATTTTACTGAATCAGAATAGTAGCACTGAGGGATGTGACTGGGAAAAAAACTACAGAGTGGTGATATTAAATCCAGCACTTAAATTTAGCCAGAGCTGCCCAAAGGTCTGTTCTGGTAAATATTTTCAAACCTGAAGGGAGTGTGCTGCAGGGTAGACGCTCCAAGCTACGGTGCTCCCTGCGGGACTGAAGCCCCAAGCCCAGGAACATCCCATGAGGCTGAAGCCCCAAGACTCCACCCCCACCCTGGAGCCCCAAATCGGGGGAATTGGGGGGTCTGGGAAATACTGTATGATAATTTAAACCCTGATTATAGCACAATGACAGCTCTGAAACAGTTAAGCTTGAGACCAGTTTTCCTTCAAAGCTGAACTGTTCCATAGTTGATTGGATTGCCTTGAAATTTGGCATGTCACATAGGAGCACAGGGTTGTAATTGAAATTTGGGGTTTTTTCACCAAGGGGTTTCCGAGATACAGCTCCCAGAAAAAACCCCACAACAGATTGCCTTAAAGTTGACAGATGCTGGCAATTTATTTTTGCTCACAGATAGAGATCAAACCAGTGCTATGATCATTGCACCAGGTTCTCAGACACTCGAGGGTTACCCCAAATGAAGAATGTTATTTCAAAAAGAGCCTGCTTCTCAGGTTAGGTGCTTGTGAAGGCTTGTGCGCCTACACCTGATGTACTACACTGAGCATGTGCAGTGCGAGAGGATAATGCAAGGATGGCAAATGGGAATGAGGATATAGAGGTAGATATTACCACATCTGAGGTAGAAGCCAAACTCGTACAGCTTAATGGGACTAAATCGGAGGGCCCAGATCATCTTCATCCAAGAATATTAAAGGAACTGGCACAGGAAATTGCAAGCCCACTAGCAAGAATTTTTAATGAATCAGTAAACTCAGGGGTTGTACCATATGACTGGAGAATTGCTAACATAGTTCCTATTTTTAATAAAGGGAAAAAAGGTGATCCGAGTAACTATAGGCCTGTTAGTTTGACATCTGTAGTATGTAAGGTCTTGGAAAATTTTTTGAAGGAGAAAGTAATTAAGGACATTGAGGTCAATGGTAATTGGGACAAAATAAAACATGGTTTTACAAAAGGTAGATCATGCCAAACCAACCTGATCTCCTTCTATGAGAAGGTAACAGATTTTTTAGACAAAGAAAATGCAGTGGATCTAATTTACCTCGATTTCAGTAAGGAATTTGATACGGTTCCACATGGGGAATTATTAGGTAAATTCGAAAAGATGGGGATCAATATGAAAATTGAAAGGTGGATAAGGAACTGGTTAAAGGGGAGACTACAACGGTTCATACTGAAAGGTGAACTGTCAGGCTGGAAGGAGGTTACTAGTGGAGTTCCTCAGGGATTGGTTTTGGGACCAATCTTATTTAATCATTTTATTAATGACCTTGGCACAAAAAGTGGGAATGTGCTAATAAAGTTTGCGGATGACACAAAGCTGGGAGGTATTGCTAACACAGAGAAGAACTGGGTTATCATACAGGAAGATCTGGATGACCTTGTAAACTGGAGTATTAGTAATAGGATGAAATTTAATAGTGAAAAGTGCAAGTTCATGCATTTAGGGATTAATAACAAGAATTATAGTTATAAATTGGGGACACATTAGTTGGAAGTAACAGAGGAAGAGAAGGACCTCAGAGTATTGGTTGATCACAGGATGACTATGAGCCACCAATGTGATATGGCTGTTAATATGGTTTTAGGATGCATCAGGTGAGGTATTTCCAGCAAAGATAAGGAGGTGTTAGTACCGTTATATAAGGCACTGGTGAGACCTCATCTGGAATACTGTGTGCAGTTCTGGTCTCTCATGTTTAAGAAGGATGAATTCAAACTGTGTTCCAGTTCAGAGATGGGCTACTAGGATGATCTGAAGAATGGAAATCCTGTCTTATGAAAGGAGACTCAAAGAGCTTGGCTTGTTTAGGGGTTAATATTAGGGAGGGAGAGGAATTATTTAAGCTTAGTACCAATGTGGACACAAGAACAAATGGATATAAATTGGACACTAGGAAGTTAAAGGTTTCTAACCATTAGAGGAGTGAAGTTCTGGAACAGCCTTCCAAGGGGAGTAGTGGGGGCAAAAGACATATCTGGCTTTAAGACTAAGCTTGATAAGTTTATGGAAGGGATGGTATGATAGGATAGCCTAATTTTGGCAATTAATTTGGCAATTGACCTTTGATTATCAGCAGGTAAGTACGCCCAGTGGTCTGTGATGGGATGTTAGATGGGGTGGGATTTGAGTTACTACAGAGAATTCTTTCCTGAGTGCTGGCTGGTGAGTCTTGCCCACATGCTCAGGGTTTAACTGATCGCCATATTTAGGGTCGGGAAGGAATTTTCCTCCAGGGCAGATTGGCAGAGGCCCTGGAGGTTTTTCACCTTCCTCTGCAGCATGGGGCATGGGTCACTTGCTGGAGGATTCTCTGCAGCTTGAGGTCTTCAAACCACAATTTGAGGACTTCAGTAACTCAGACATAGGTTAGGGGTTTGTTACAGGAGTGGATGGGTGAGATTCTGTGGCCTGCGTTGTGCAGGAGGTCAGACTAGATGATCATAATGGTCCCTTCTGACTTTAAAGTCTATGAGTCTATGAGATGTGTACTTGATAACTAGAATTGAGCAATTAAGAGCACAGATCATGAACCAGGCAGCAACTCAAACCTACACCCAGGGCAAGTTGCAGGCCTTGAGACAGGACTTCCAGGTAGAAAAGGAAGCACTGGCTAAGAAAGTACCGGTCCTTCAGGGACTTGTTAAAATTTAACCATTGTGCTCAGCATATGCCGTAACAGCAGTGTGTTTTCCACAAGAGGAAATTGAATAGTTAAACCCCAATGGGCTATGCGTTTTTGCCCAGGTGGCAAGCCTCATGAGGGAGGACTCGGATAGCCTTGTGAGTAAAAATGTTTAAGAGAAGAGACCAGGAATGATGGGGGTAAGTGAGAAGCCCACCGTCCTAGCTAAACTGGTATTGGAACAAAGCCAGTGCCCATGGAAGGGACGGTTCAGCGAGGAAAGCAAGATCGGGCCCAAGCGGACAGGCAACAGATTGAGCGACTGGAAAACAGATTGGAAAATTTTGAAGCCATAGTGGAAGTAAGGAGTAAGTAAGTGTAAGCATGGGGATTTCAAATACCCAGGACAATACTTGACATGGTGATTTGAGTTGATAAAAGTGGCTGTTGGGAGACAAGCAAGTGATTTAAGGAAAGAGTGAGAAGTTAACTCTGTAGTTGCTGGAGGGAACAGCAGTTGAACTTTGTAAAAATGTTAAAGAGGAAAGTTCTTTGTGTCTTTGAAATGTTTGTAAATAAATTCAGGCAAAGAAATGATTAGATTGCAATTATTTGGCTATGAACATTTTAGTCAAAGTAGCTAAAGAAATGTATACAGTGCTATGTAATTGAAACTCTATTAGGCTCTAAGGGGCCACTATAAGTAGTGATGTTTTCTTTCAATGTTTGAAAGCAGGAGTTAAAAGTAAAAGGCAATCAAAATTCTGGTAAAAACAATTGTGTCCCTTTTAAGTAAGAATCTTTAAGCTGTGGATAGCTTTGAATCCAGAAGCAAACCTGAAAGCATCTGTATTAATGCAAATTATCTAACTGATAAGCTAGGAGCCACTGAAACCTGGGCCGCCTATGAAACAAATACAAGAAAATATGGGGTAATTCCTCTGTTTTGCCTGAAATCAACAAGGGATTGTTTTAAGCGATGATTGACTGCCCAGAAGGGTAGACCTCTGTTTTTTTGTCTTTCAGATAATCAGAGAAAAGGAGTGAGAGCAGAAGAATAAGGACAATGAACTTCAGAAAAAGCAGACTTTAACAAACACAGGAACTGTGCCAAGGGAAGAAAATCTTGGGAAAAAATGAGGTCAGAAGACCTGGAAGTTCCTCAAAGAGACAATGTTAAAGACGCAACTGCAAACTATGCTGATGCAAAAGAAAGACGAAAAGAATAGTAAGAGACTAATATGGCTCCATCAGGAGCTCTTTAACGACCTGAAAATCAAAAATGAATCCTATAGAAAGTGGAAATGGGAACCACTTGCTAAGGATGATTACAAAACGTTAACATTAGTATGTAAGGACTAAATCAGTGAGGCTAAGGCACAATATGAGTTACACTCAGCAAAGGACATAAAAGGGAATAAGAAGAAGTCTTATAAATACTTTAGGGAGCAAGAGAAAGACAAAGGGAAGTGCAGGTCCTCTGCTTACTGTAAAGGAGAGCTAATAAAGGATGATATCAAGAAAACTGAGGTGTTTAATGCCTATTTTGCTTTAGTCGTCACTCAATAGGTTAATGGTGAGCAGATACTCAACACAATTAATAGTAACAACACGGAGGAAGGAACACAAGCCAAAACCGGGGAAGAACATGTTAAAGAATATTTACATAAGTTAGATGTATTTGAGTCCCAGGTCTTAATGAAATTCATTTGAAGGGTGATGCTTTCTCAGAGCATCCAGTACCAGAAGCCTCTGTGTTACTCCACTGCCTCAGCAAGTGTGAGTTTTGCTGGAGCTTAAACTATGTGTCAGCTCCCTGCCCCACCAATCTGTTTGCCTCACCAGCAAACTCCTCGAAATTATGCCTTTCTACACCTTGCCTTGTAAGTAACATTCAATGAAACCAGATCCCAAGTTTCCCTGAGATGTCTCCCTGTAATTTCTAGTCCCTCTCACTGGTCACTCACAGAAATTATTAACTCCACTGTCTCCAAAGCGACAGTACACACACACAGTAGCCTGTTTGCCCAGCTTAGGACACGCTTTTTACCTTAACAAACAGCACTGAGCTGAGTAAAAATAAGTTTATTAATAAAGAACATAGATCATACTAAGCGGAGACAACAGAAGCAGAAAATGCTTACAAACAAAACAAAATATTGCACACTTTCTAGTGTCTAAAACTTAACTTTAGCAAGCTACAATCTTTGTTTCAACAGCTTTCTCACTTACATTAAGCTACCAGCATCTCCAGCTCTTCTAGTCGGAGGATCCAACATTCACAGAATCCTCTTTACCCCTTAAATGATAGATAATTAAGGCGTTCTCCGTCCTCGTTTTTATAGTTCAGTAAACTTTTGAAACATGCTTGTCTAAAGTGCATTCCCAGATAAACTTATTCTCCCTTGCTGTTTGATGCTGCCTGTTGACTTCCCATCCCCCTGGTAAATCATATGTAATGAAACTTCCACTGTCTCTGGCATCACCATGCCCAGTTTACATTGGAGACACAGGCAAACAGGCAAAATAACATGTTTTCCCCAGGAAAAAAATTGTTTATGAAGTCTGTTCCCAAAACATATTTTAGGAACATATTTCCATCACACATGCATAACTCTTTACTCACAATATATATATTCCTTGCACAACAATATCCATAACCAACATGTCACCAGTTTTTATACGATATCTTACTCCAAACACTGTTATATACAATAATGTATTGTTTCAACTGCTTATTCTTTGGGTTTCAGACCCCTGTTACCCCTGGGGTGTCTAGACCCTGATTGTCACACTGAGGTACTTAACAAACTAGCTGAAGCAATCTCAGAACAATTCCCAATTATCTTTGAGAACTCATGGAGGACGGGTGAGGTCCCAGAGGACTGGAGCAGGGCAAACATAGTGCCTATCTTTAAAGAGGGGAATAAAAAGGACACAGTCAGCTTAGCTTCAATACATGGAAAAATAAATTATTAAACAATGAATTTGTAATCACCTAGGGGATAATAGGGCTATAAGAAAGAGCCAGAGTAGATTTGTCAAATAGAAATTATGCCATACCAACCTAATATCCTTCTTTGACAGTGTTACTGGCCTAGTGGATGGGAAGAAATAGATATGATCTGTCTTGATTTTAGTTAGGCATTTGATACAGTTCCACATGAGTCTCATAAGCAAACTAAGGAAATTAAGTCTAGATGAAATGAATATAAGGTGAGTGCCCAATAGGTTGAAGGATTGTACTCTAAGAGTAGTTATCAATGGTTCACTGACAAACTGAAAATGTATATCTAGTGGAGTCTCACAGGGGTCAAACCTGGGTCTGGTACTAGCTGGGAGGGGTTGCAAGCACTTTGGAAGACAGAATTAGAATTCAATATGATTTGCCAAGTTGGAGAACTGGTTTGAAACATGATGGAATTCAGTAAAGACAATTGCAAAGTACAATTCAGAAGGAAAAATCAAATGCACAACTACAATATGGGGAATATGGCTTAGTGGTAGTACTGCTAAAAGGGATCTGGGGTAACAGTAGATCACAGATTGAATATGAGCCAACAGTGTGATTCTGTCAGGGCTCCTTCCGCAATCTGAACTCTGGGGTACAGATGTGGGGGCCTGCATGAAAGACCCCCTAAGCTTATTTTTACCATTTTAGATTAAGAACTTTCCCAAGGCACAAATTCTACTTTGAAGGGTTAAAATCCATGTGCATTTTATATAACAACCTGGTATATGGATTGTGCCAGCTCTTTTCCAGACCCAAAGTCCAGAGTTTGGTCAAGAGACCAGAGGCCTAGCAAATAGTGATTAGCTAATAGAATGCTGGGGTAAAAAGATAATCTTGTTTTGCTAAAATAGGCCTGGTCAGCAAATTGCCAGGTGTTGGAGCTAAGAATTAAATAATTGTGTTTTATTCAGAGTTGCAAATTGAACAAAGGATCCCTGTTCCTATTGTGTCAGTCTCCTCTGTAGGGAATGTTCTTCCCACAGATCCAACCTTGAGTTTATGAAAATTGGCATATGTCAGTATAAGATATGGCATCCTTCCACCTCTCTTCCCAGGGACCAGTGCCTGCCTTAAGATATGAAGGGGACAATCTTTATTGTCATATACTTTTACTGTTTCTTTGCTTTAACCCCTAGGAATGTACCTGGTGGACAATCAAAGGAGTTGCTCCATTCCTATGGACCCCAAATCAGAATTCAACATATATATTTTATACTAATAACATTTCATCAAAGTATTAATTAAATGTTAACTTGCTAACTTGAGACCATGGGCGGAGACATTATGTAACCTTTTAACCATTGGCTAATTTGCTATCTTGTCTTGCTGCAAAACCTATCCCGGGGTGTGGAACTGCCTACCCTATCACTTTCCCCCGCCCATGGAAAATCTATATATTCTATTGTAATCAATTGATTGACAGTGTCTCTGAGCCTAATAAGCAAGATGACACTCCGCCAGCGCTGTGTGTAATAAACTCCTATGCTTGGCCTCTACACGGTGTGGATTTATGTCCTTCAACCTTGTCCTTGAACAGTATGCTGCCACCACCAAGTGATTTAGACAAAGAATCAGGGAAAGGGACACTTGGAGTCCTATTTCCCTGAAATATTGCCCCAAGCCCTACACCCCCTTTCCTGGGGAAGGCTTAAGAATAATATCCTCACCAATTGGTACAGGTGAACACAGTCCCAAGAACAATGAAAAATCAATCAAGTTCTTAAAAAAAGAATTTTATTTAAAGAAAAGATAAAAGAATCACCTCTGTAAAATCAGGATGGTAAATACTTTAGAGAATAACAAAAGATTAAAAAAACACAGAGGATTTCCCCTCTAGGCAAAATTTTAAAGTTACAAAAACAAGGATAAACCTCCCTCTTAGCACAGGGAAAATTCATAAGCTACAACAAAAGATAATCTAATGCATTTCCTTTCTATTACTTACTATTTCTGTAATATTAGATGCTTAGTTCAGATATGGCTTAGGGAGATGCATTTTCCCTGCCCTGGTTCCTTGCTGACCCGGAGAGAACAAAAAAACACACACAAAAAAACCCCTCCTTCCTCCCATAGATTTGAAAGTATCTTCTCCCCTTATTGGTTCTTTTGGTCAGGTGCCAACCAGGTTATCTGAGTTTCTTAACCCTTCACAAGTAAGGAGGGATTTTATGCTACTGTTAGCTGTATGTTTATGACTGATGCAATTGTGAGAAAGGCTAAAATTCTTGGGTGAATTAACAGGCGTGTCATATATAAGACATGAGAGGTAACTGTCCCACTCTACTTGGCATTTATGAGGCCTCAGCTTGAGTACTATGTCCAATATTGGGTGCCACACTTTAGAAAAAATGTAGACAAATTTGGAGATGGTCCAGAGGAGAGCAACAAAAAATGATAAATGACCTATGAGGAAAGGTTAGAAAAAAACAGGCCATGTTTAATCTTGAGAAAAGAAGACTGAGAGTGGATGTGATAACAATCTTCAAATATGTTAAGGACTGTTAATAAAGAGGACCAGGATGAACTGTTCTTCCTGTTCATTGAAGTTAGGCAAGAAGTAAACGGCTTAATCCGCAGCAAGGGAGATTTAGGTTACATATTAGGGAAAACATTCTATCTATACAGATGGATAAGTTCTGGACTAGACTGCCAAGGGAGGTTGTGGAATCCACATAATTGGGTGTTTTTTATGAACAGAATGGACAACATTTGTCTACACTTCATTCCTTTAGGAACCTGTTTAATTTTCAGTGTCCTAGAGACAAAGGGTCTGGTCGGTACTCACATTTTTCTCAAGCCTCCTCAGGAAAGGGGGTGAACGGGCTTGGGAGAATATTTTGGGGGAACAGGGACTCCACATGACTCTTTTCCTGAATGTTTGTGTAAATCACTTGGTGGTGGCAGCAATACCGTCCAAGGACAAGGGAAGGAATTGTACCTTGGGGAAGTTTTAACCTAAACTGGTAGAATATAAGCTTATGGGGTCTTTCATGTGGGTCCCCTCATCTGTACCCCAGAGTTCAGAGTGGAGAGGGAACCTTGACAGTAGCATATCAGCTGCAAGCCTAGGTGAGAACTACAACTGTTTAAATAACCATTAATCCTATCAGCATACATTCCTTTCTGTTTAAAATACTAGGAAATTAAATGGCAAAAATCTTTCTTAATGCAGAGTTAAACTTGCCCGTTTATGGTTTGTGCCCTTCAGAACTCCGAGTTCAGGAAAACTCAAACTTCTGAAAGCCAGGAAATTCAGAGTTAAGATAAACACTCATGCAGTGCTAACTTCTCCCTCTTCAAGCAATGCCTCACAACACCCATAACATACACACTCCCACTCTGCCTGTTCACTGTTATGCACAGGCACTATCTGCACTTTCCCTGTGCTCAAACACTGAGCCTACCCCATGAGAGCATACCACACTTGCAAATTCAACAACCACTTCATACTCTTTCACAGCCCCATAACTCATCCACACAAGATATCACCTAAACATACTTCCCCTACCCATCATTAAATCCACACACAGCTCTCATGTCTCAACCAGGTTTTTGCTGCCCAAAGCGGCAAAGGAAAAAAAAATTGAGCTGCTGCTGAAGTTCCACTGAAGAGGAAGAGACGCAGTGAAGGACCCGTCACCGAATTGCCGCTGAAGACCCGGACGTGCCACCTCAATAACAGATGGAGTGCTGCCCCAGGCACCTGCTTCCTTCGCTGGTGCCTGGAGCCAGCCCTGTGCCCAACTCACTACTGACAATACCCATGCCAAGATGAACCCAGTGCCCTGCTCCTGACACAGCCTACACAAATGATGCCAACTGGAACCTCATGGTCCATATGCACATCTTTCCTTTGATAACAAACATTGGGGTGCTTAGGCCCAGATCTCCTCATATCACATTCTCAGCTCTCTAATGCTCCTCAAACTAATTCCCAAATCTCCTCATATTACAACCACAGTTCTCCCGAGCTGCCCCATGTATTTCTCCACCATTCAATACAGCTACACCTAATGCAGTGAGCGAAGCTAGAGAGCAGATAAGCCCTAGTGGTTATTGCCACCTCCAGGTGGATCATTTCCCATGGTGAAGAGCTGCTTGGGGCTTCCATTGACATCAGTGGAACAGTAGCTTTAAGAGCTGTGAACTGCCTCTGTCAATCCAACTGTGATCAATCCCCAGCTTTCTGATGACAATTAAAAAGCAAACACTGGTGACTATCTCCCTGCCCCAAGTTGTAGCACTGTTCTGAGATTGTGGGTAGAATTGGGGATTCAGAGCAGATTTTTAGTATAATTAAATGGTAAAAAAACTTCATTAATGCAGAGTCAAGGTTGCCTGCGGTTAGCCTTGGACATTCCAGAACATTGAGTTCAGCAAAGGAGGGTCCCCCAAGTATAGGGTACAATCCCACAAGGCGCTGAGAGGATCCTGTGAGGGGCTGAGCACCCTCAGCTGCCACTGCTGGATCAGGCCCAAAGAGAGTCAAACACACCAATGAAGAGAAAAAGGAGGGAAGACCAGATAAACATTTTGTTATCACTAGAAGCGCACATCAAGAAATGTGTAGGAATGAGCACCGCGAGGCTGAGGTCTCTCTCTCTCCCCATCAACAGCCTTATACTACCTGGCTGTTTTTTGAGTGGCCTGGCTAGTTTTTCTACAGCCTTGCCAGTTGCTGGTCCAAAGGTGGTGTTGGCTGGGGGCGGGGGAGAGGTTGGTGTTGCCAGGATTTCTAAACTGTGCATAAATGCACCTGGGCATGAAATGATCTCGGAACTCTAGTTGCAGATGTCATGACTGTGAGCATTCAAGGGCCTCCCAGCTGGCACCCTCATCCTGCTCTGCATGTGTGCAGTGTGCCAGGGCAGACACCAGTGAATGGGAGAGCAGTGCCCTTCTCCCAGCCCCAAATCCCGCCAAGCCTCCCATACATTTTCAAGACCTGGGCCCCTCCCAATGGTTGCCCCCAGCCCTGGAACCTTCCCTCTCTCTTCCAGCCCTGGGCCCTGGGCCTGCCCTGTATTGCCAGTTTTACTGTGCCTTGGTGGTGGCAACCCCACTTTACACAGAAGTATGCCCGCTCTCCAGTCCTGGCTTCCTGTCTCCAGGACTTCATCTTTCAGGACAAATATCCCTCTTTTTTCATTTCCCCCTGCACATCCTAATACTCAACCTGGCAGTATGACCATGGCCAGCCAGGGATCCTCATTGACACAGTGACAGGCTAACTGGCTAGCTGCTGTGGACTGGGCTTTCGGCCAGTGGTGTGTTCCATAAGCAGGCAAGTGGGCAGTGCAGCTCCTTTCCAGGCTCTGCCATTAGCAGTGATGTTGGGAAAGGCACTAAGCTATAATACATCACATCTCTCTATGTGAGACAGATGCATGTATATCTATCATTCTCTATAGAGATAGAGTCATGTACCTTTATTTGCTATTTTTCTCACTGTTTCTGATACTATGGGATAGTATTAAAATGGAAAAAAGTCAATGATGGTTTTGAAGGAGATTAAAGAGATACAATGTCAGATAGTAAACAGTATGAACGTTTGAGAGTTCACTTAAATAGCTGAAAGAAATAAAAATGATGACACGATGACAAAGCACCAGGTTTAATTTTTAAAGCAAATTTTACTTAACATTTTCTACTGATGCCCAGGCAAATTTCCATCTATGCAGAGCCCTTTCCTTCTATGGTGACACTGAATACACGATGATAAGTAACACACAGACGGAAACAACATTAATGTCAGCTTTTGCCTTTTGGCCCGGCTCCCCCTGCCGGCGACCCGCAACAGTGCGGCCCTGTTCCCCCGGCCGAGCACGGCAAGTCCCGCGGCTCCGCTATCCCGGTCAAACCCCTGCAGCCCCGCTCTCCCGAACGGAGCCCCGCAACCCCGCAGCCCCGCTCTCCCGGCGGGATCTCTGCAACGCCGCGGTCCCGCTCCGCCGGTCACAGCGCGGCAAGTCCCCCGATCCCGCTCCCCCGGCCAGAGCCTCGCAACCCCGCAGCCCCGCTCTTCCGGCTGGAGCCCCGCAACCCTGCAGCCCCGCTCTCCCGGTCGCCGCGGTCCAGCTCCCCCGGTCGCAGCGCGGCAAGTCCCGCGGCCCCGCTACCCCGGCTGGAGCCCTTCAACACTCAGCCCCGCTCTCCCGGCCGGATCCCCGCAACCCCGTGGTCCCGCTCCCCCGGCCGAAGTCCCCCAACCCCGCAGCCCCGCTGGGAGTGTAAGTGGCCCCAGAGATCCTGTGAAAGGAGGGTAGGCAGATCTAGGGGTTTCAGGATGTTGGAGGATGTGAGGGCAGAAAACAGGCTGTGAGGGGCAGGACGATGTGGCTGAAGGGGGATGTGGGGGCATGAAGAAGGTAGCGGGGGCTGCAGAGGACAGCAATGGGGTGAGAGATGAAGGAGATCAGATGGCAGCTCTCCAGCCTGGGGTTGGTGGTAGGAAATGGGGTTCCCTCCAAGCAGCCAGGGGAAGGCAGTGTTGCAGTGTTTCCAGTTGTTGCAAGCCCGTCACAAGTCACAGGATTTCAGTTCCTACAGGAGGAGCTGGTGTGAAGATGCGAGAAGCTCCTCTCATCCTCCAGTTTTCACGGCTGGGCCAAGCTGTGTGTGAGACCTTCTGGACTGAAGACACAGATCTGTCCTGCCACTGAGCCCTGGCTTCATGTATGTCCCTAGAGCATGAGGGTCCTAGGGCAGCAAGAGGCAGGGGAGAGTGAAGTTGTGAAAGTTGTGGTTTAGCGGAGTCCCAGGCAGAGAAGTCCCAGGAAAGCAGGAGGCAAGAGAGGGGTTGCTATGATGAAGATAGTAATAGGGAATGAAGGGCAGTGCCCCATCTCAGGGGTGAGGAGAGAGCAAGTGCAGTCTCCAGCTGAGCAGCCAGGGAGAGAGCTGCTTTTTGTGTCCATTACAAGGTTGACATTTCAACCTAAAACTGGCAGGGGAATAGAGGGCAGTTAAAAAGTCCATTAACAAACTGTGGTGAAAACATGCTTTAGCAACAAATACAGTATTGGTACAATGGGATACTTAGATTGGTGAAATGCACCTTGGTAATAAGTAAGCTTCATGGTCAAGTAATTTACCAAACAACTGGGAGGGAGGTGTGTATATGAATTAGGTGATATGAGCCAAAGCTGTTAGACAGGTGTACATTTCAGTTTGACAATGTACATGTTTTGCATTCATATTCTATGTTTTTTGCTTAATATTTGCTCCCAGCAGGCACTGTTTCTTCACATGACTTTATAAATTACACCCATGTGAAACTACAAATTACACCCATGCAATAGCACAGGCTTTCAGTTAATCTCTAGTAATCAGATCCCTATTAATGAGTGGCACAAAGTCAACCCCCATTTCAGGGAAATAATGTAAAACTGGCCACAACCACGCCAATTCTTCCTATTAAGTTTTAATATAACAACACCTGGCCCTACATAGCATTATGCATTTAAGTCTTGAAAGCACTTTACACTAATGAAGTTAAGCCGCACAGCCACTCGCTGAGGTAAGTAATTAATTGTTATCTCTATTTCACAGATGGGCAAATTCAAGCATGGAGCATTAATAAATACAGCAGCAGATCTGGAAAGAAAACCCAGGTCTTGAGATTTCTAGTTCTGTTCTCTGACCACTAGACCCTACACTTTCCCTTTACAGATGTATCTGAGTAGGGAAGAGTGTGCTCAGCAGTGGAGAACATGCAGCCATTACCTCCATCACAACCTGAAATAAAATTGAATGTCTGCCAATTAAACAACATCAAGTCCTTCTGCTACCTAAGTAGTACAGTTACCGATGACACCAGCATTGATAAACAACTTTCAGCACCTTAAAGTCAGCTGCCTCCACTTTCATAAAAAAGTCTATAAAAAAGACTTTGGACAAGGTGAGGGGGTCCATGTGTCCACAAAATGCCAAGTTTACAGAGCTGTTGTGCTCCCTTGTCTTCTATACTCGTTAGAGACCTGACCCTTTATTGTTGCCAAATCCAAACACTTAACTGTCTGCAACAATGCCACTTACGCAGCATAATGGGATTCAAATGGTCTGACAAAATCTGCTGGACTCAATGACCTGGGAGAGTACGACCCATGACAGGCGAGCTTGGCACTCTGCTACAAGGGAAGCAGAATGCACAACAAAATATCATTGCACCACTTTGCCCAACAGTAGGAGGGAACCTACTAGACACCAACTTGCCGTGGCATGTTTCCTGATCCCTACTTATGGGAACAGACTTCAAGTCACAGTCATACTCGAATATGAGTGACAGTCATTATTATTAGTGGAGGATAAGGGGGATCAGAGCTCTGTTGGGACCCTATCCTTGTAGCGGGAGAAAAATTTAATAGAACTGTCCCCATTATTGGAGACACTAAAAATGGAGTTAGGAATGTGAGAGAGATAATGGGGTTTCCATCCATTCTTGGATCCCCTCTTGGTTCCCCGTGGATGGAGGGAGAGTGGAGCCACCCTTTCTAACTGACAGGAATCCTTTGGGGTAACATGGAAACATGTAAAGTCTTCTGGGATGTGGGTTCACAGGTGGAATACATGGATGTGACAGAAAAGAGACTGAAGGGCCCAGCCATAGGACCCATGTTAGTGGTTCATCAGTTTGAATTCTTACCTGAGCACAATATGCCGACATCATTAGCGTGGGAGCATGTGTCATTAGGATGGGACATCCTGGGACATTTCTGAAGGAGAGACTCATTCCCCACACACTGGAACTCTTCCTTCCAGATCAGATCATGTCCTTCTCCAAAGTAAGCTGCTCCCAAGGTGGCTACAGCCTGTCCACACCCTAATTCATTGCAGATAACAGAGGAAGTGTTGAAATCCAAGTGTGAATCACAGACTGTCTCCCATGTACTTCCATGTTTGACTTCAAGACGTCCCGAGCAGGCAGTGTCCCCTCCAACCAGCCGGACCTCAATGCGACCTAGAGAGTCAATACATTCATCAGAGACTGTTGGTTACGCTGTTATCTCTCCACCCCAGAGCAACAACATTGTTAAATAAGCAGCAGCCTTTTACCCCATATGCCAGTTCCTGTGTTCCAGTGATGAGAGAGAGTTTGAATAAGAGGGCAAAGTATGACATTGCTGGAGCATGGGTGTAGCCAACTACATAATTCTCAGGTGTGAACAGGTAGACACAAAGCAGAGTGTGTGACTGTGTCTGCAGGTGGGACTGGATGGGACTGATGAACGTTTACATGGTCTTAGTACATCCTCAGCTGGAATGTTGTATTTCTGTTCTTTTATTATAGGAAGGATATTGAAAATCTGGAGAAAGTTCAAAGAAAGGAAACTATTCAGTGATGAGGCCTGGAGGTTTAGACATGAGACTGGAGAATAAAGGAGAATAAAGGGCAAGGGACAGCAAGGGCAGGTGCCTCCACAGGGATGAGATTCAGGAGGGGAGGTGCTTATTCATATTATCTGAAAATACTGAAATAATGGCTGAGAGTTTAAACAGAAAAAGCAACAGGAAGAGAGAAGAAATAATTCCCCAGCAGTGGAAGGAGTAGAGAGTGGGATAGACACAACAGGAATTGACTGAGTCACTGTGATTAAAGTTAGTCTAGAACAAACTAGACACAATAATAGTTGTCACTTCTGATGACATTTGGCCCAACACTGGCCCTCCCTTCATCCCCACTGTGTTCTGGGAGTGCAATCCAAGCCAGTGAGAGGTTATGTCAAACTTTCTCTGCAACGCTGGGTGCCTTAAAATGCTTTACTGCTGTAGGTCCCAACCTGGGACTCTCACAGCCAGTCCACAAGCATACAGGCCACACCCTGAGTGTTTGTGTACTTGACAGTCCTGGTTCAGCAGCTCTGACCCCAGCAGCCTGTGTACAACCCCACTGCCCCACTTTGGCTTCCACCAGGATTGGTTACAACCAGCAAAGTGACTCCAACATGCTCCCAGGCTCAAATTTCCACAAAGCTGTCTGCCCTGAAATGTACAACCCTCCCCTGGAACATTCAGAGATATATAAAGGTTCGTTGCTCCTGTAAAGAGCCAACAGCTTAACACTTAAACTGTAATTAGTAGTCACTTCAAGTGAAACACAGCACTGAGGCTGTCTATACCAAAAATAAAACAAATTTATTAACACTACGACATAACTTAAGTGATGCCAAGTAAAAAGAATAAAGTTAGCAAGGGTTGCAAACAAATAAAAGTGAAAACACACATTTAAAAGTCTAAAACTTAATCTAGCAAGGTACAGGCTTTGTCAGTTCCCAGAGACACGATCACCAGGTTTGTATAATTTTTGGTGGTGCCAAATGTCCATAGGACAGACCGGGGCAACTGCCCTAGGCCCCACATTTTGGGGGGCCCTGAGATTCAGGGGGACGCAGAGTTCAGGGTGGCCTGGGGGCTAGCCGGGGGCCTGGTGCCAGTAGCATTGAGTGACCTGGCCCCAGTCCATCCTGCCCCACTGGCTTCTGGCTTCACTCAGGGGAGGGGGCAGAAACCAGAAAGAAGTGGGGCGGGAGTCTGGGGGAAGGGATTGAATGGGGGCAGGGAAGGAGTGGAGTGGGGTGGTTTGGGGCCAGGTTGCTTGGTGCTGCTGGCACCAGGCCCCCGCTAAGCCCCCAGGCTGCCCTGGACCCTGCATCCTCATGAAGCGCAGTGCTCCCCAAAGAGTGGGGCCTGGGGCGGTTGCCCCAATCCATCCTATGGACAGGGCGGCTTTGGGTCCAGGGTGGCCTGAGGGGCCTGGTAGGGGACCTGGCACCAGCAGCAGCAAGTGACCCAGCCCCAGCCCACCCCTGCTCCTCCCCCTCCCTGTCCCCATTCTGTTGTGTATTTGGTTGTCATGGTTTTTGTTGCTATGGCAACTGAGTTAGATTATTATGGGTTAGCTCAGCCGGTTTCAACCGGCTGGGTGAGCTCTCTGTCTCTGAAAATAAAATGCAGGTTTTGGTTAGCTGTCTGCTCTCTGGCCTCAAGTGATTGCTTCCTACACCGGCTGCCCCAAGGAAATAACACTGGCGACGAGGATGGGATTCCGGTGCTGCTCCAGTAACAGAAGGAAGTAGAAGTTAAGGTAAAGAACAAACAAACAAAAAAAGCTGCTTGTTTGCACTGACTGTGAAAGTGAAACTAAAATCATGGCTACTCTGACCAGGCCCCTGGAGCCTTTTGATGAGAATACAGAGCAGTGGCATGTGTATACTGAGCGTTTTGAGCTTTTTGGTATTGCAAATGACATTACAGAAGCGAAGAAGGTGCCAATATTCTTAACTGTTGTAGGGGCTAAAACCTACTCTCTGCTACGCAGCTTACTACACCCTGTTAAGCCTGAGACTAAATCTTACAGTGACATTGTGGAAATCCTGGGGTCTCATTTCTCCCCAAAACCACTGGTAATTGCCGAAAGATATAGGTTCCACAAAAGAGACCAAAAGGAAGATGAAACAGTTGTACAATTTGTAGCCATTCTAAAAAAGCTAGCAGAACACTGTGAATTTAAAGAAATGTTAAATGATGCCCTGCGTGACAGGTTAGTGTGTGGCCTGTACAGTGAAGCTATACGGAAGTGCCTACTGACAGAGGCTCAGCTTACATTACAGAAGGCTGTTGATATTGCTGTCTCCATGGAACTGGCTACAAGGGAGGCACAATACATCGGTGCACCCCCTAGGGTGCAAAAAGTGTCACAAGAACCGACCCGCAAAACTGTGCAGAGTCAAGAATGTTACCGCTGTGGTAAGCCAGGACACCAGGCATCAGAATGCTGGTGTAAGGACCTGGTGTGTCGACACTGTGGCAAAAAGGGACACATTGAGTATGCCTGTAAACAAAAGAAAAAGAGGCCTGTGGTCTGGCCGACAAAAAGAGGAACCTTGCATACTCTAGAGCAGACCCAGGATGATCAAGGAGACACCTCATCACAAGAGGAAGTGCCACTGCATGTTTTGTCTTTGGCAGCGGGCTCACATGACTACTGGGTAACCCCCTTATTGGAGGGCAAACCTATACGCATGGAACTAGACACCGGTGCAGCTGTCTCGCTGGTTCCTGAGACTGTGTATAAGGAAAAGCTACAGCATCTTCCGCTTAAGGCAACAAAAACTGTTCTGAAGACGTATACGGGAGAAGCTGTGCCCATGTTGGGCACTATTGATGTTAAGGTGGAGCTCAATGGACAGGCGGCTAAATTGCCACTGTTTGTGGTGAGAGGTAACTACCCAGCCTTAATGGGTAGGTCTTGGCTTGGGAAGATTCAGCTGAACTGGGCAGAAGTGCACCGGATGACTAAAGAAGAAACCAGTCTAACCCCTATACTAAGGAAACATGCTGCTGTTTTTGGAGATGATTTGGGAAGTATGAAGGGAATCACTGTGACATTGAACATTAAACCTGACAGTCCACCAAAATATCTGAAAGCCCGAACTGTGCCATATGCCATCAGGCCAAAAGTTGAAGCAGACCTGGAGCACCTGGTCATCAATGGAGTCCTAATACCAGTTACCCATAGCTCATGGGCCACTCCTATCGTTCCAATCGTGAAGAAAGATGGCTCTCTCCGGATTTGCGGTGATTTTAAAGTCACTGTCAACCCAGTGTTGTGTGCAGAGCAATACCCGCTTCCCCGCATCGATGACCTCTTCGCAGGCCTGGCTGGGGGACAAAAGTTCAGTAAGATTGATCTGAGTCAAGCATATTTACAGATGCACGTCAATGAAAATTCCCAAGAGCTGTTGACTATTGTGACTCATAAGGGGCTTTATCGATACTGTCGCCTACCCTTCGGAATAACATCTGCTCCCGCCCTGTTCCAGAGGGCTATAGACCAGATCTTGTGTGGCTTGTCAGGAGTTCAGTGCTATCTGGATGATATCCCGGTCACTGGAAGAAATGAAGAGGATCACTTAAAGAATTTAGAGGCTACCCTACAAAGACTGGAAGAGTATGGCCTACGAGTTCGCAAAGACAAGTGTGAATTCTTCAAGCCCTCTGTTGAATATTTGGAACACATCATTGATTCTGCAGGTCTTCATAAGGCCCCTGCAAAAGTTAAAGCTATTGTGGAGGCTCCCCCACCTCGAAATGTAAGCCAGCTGCGCTCGTTTCTAGGACTTCTGAACTATTATGGGAAGTTCATCTCACAGTTAGCCACACTGCTAAAACCACTTCATGAGCTCCTTGGGCAGAACAAGGCCTGGAAGTGGACTGAAGCCTGTGATGTTGCGTTTAACAAAGCTAAGGATGCATTGCTAAATTCTGAAGTTCTAACGCACTTTGATCCATCCTTACCCCTGCAATTGGCCTGCGATGCTTCCCCTTATGGAGTGGGAGCAGTCGTGTCACATATTATGCCTTCAGGAGAAGAGAGACCTATTGCTTTTGCTTCACGCACTCTAAGCAAAGCAGAAACTAACTACGCCCAAATCGAACGTGAGGCATTAGGAATTGTTTTTGGAATTCGGAAGTTTCATCAGTACCTGTTTGGGCGAAAATTTACTCTTCTCACAGACCATCGACCTCTGACATCAATTTTTGGACCCTACACAGGCATTCCCCCATTAGCTGCTAGTCGTATGCAACGTTGGGCATTGTTACTTTCAGCACACACATATGAAATCAAATATCGGAAATCCACTCTGCACGGCAATGCAGATGGCCTCTCAAGGTTGCCTTTGCCGGTCAAACACCAAGATAGTGCCCAAAAGGAAATCTTCACTTTGAACAGGTAGAGAATACACCCATCACTGCTACTCAGATAAAGAAGGCAACTCGCGTTGACCCAGTATTGTCTCACGTTATGGACCTGGTGATGCATGGAAAATCTCGACAAACCTCTCTGGTCTCATCCGACCTTGTTCCCTACATGTCCAAGCGGACGGAGTTATCGGTCCAATCTGGTTGTTTGTTGTGGGGGAGACGTGTCATTATTCCTCCACCACTGAGATCACAGATGTTAGAACAGCTACATTCCGGTCACTGTGGAATAGTGCGCATGAAGGAAATTGCACGAAGCTATTTTTGGTGGCCTGGACTGGACAGCGCTATTGAAGAGAAGGCAAAAGCTTGTATGTCATGTCAGGGTGTGAGGAATGCACCCCAGTGGGCACCCCTACACCCATGGGACTGGCCTGAAAACCCGTGGCAACGTATTCACGTTGACTTTGCTGGCCCCCTTGAAGGAAGCATGTTCTTGGTGGCAATAGATGCCCATTCTAAATGGCCAGAAGTCTCTATAATGCAGTCCACTTCTGCAGAGAGTACTATCCAAAAACTACGAGGACTCTTTAGTCGTTTTGGTCTGCCAGAACAACTTGTGAGCGACAACGGACCGCAGTTCGTTTCTCAGGAGTTTCAAAATTTTATGAAGGCAAATGGGATACACCACATCACGTCAGCACCATATCATCCGTCCACCAACGGATTAGCTGAGAGATTTGTGCAGACAATGAAAAATGCTTTGAAATCAGCAAGGGGACAACACTCCATTCAAAAGCATCTGGATACCTTTTTACTTTCCTACAGAAACACACCTCATGCTACGACCCACGCATCTCCGGCCTTTCTAATGATGGGACGACAGCTGCGCACTTGCTTTGATCTGCTGAAACCTTCTGAACCCCGACAAATTGTGCAACATCAGCAGCAATATCAAGTCCTCAGACGGGCACCCAGAGCAAAAGACCGAACCTTTAGCCCGGGACAGCCAGTTTTGGCTCGGAATTATACTTCCAGAGCTAAATGGGTTCCGGCCACAGTCATCACTCAAACAGGACCTGTTTCCTACACAGTCCGGACTGCAGAGAATCTTACCTGGCGGCGACATGTAGATCAGCTGTTGCCAGGTCATGCCAGTCCTCAGGACCCATCTGCAGTTGAGGGGTCTGACTTCACCTCTTCTGGTGAGGGACCGAATCACGAGTCACCTGTTTCTGACTGTTCTCCTCCATTACTGCCAGCGGCTGAGATACCCCTTTGCCCAGCACGAGCTGATACCACCTCCTCACCTGTTCGTGCTGCGGACCCTGAGCCCCTAGTGCTTTCGGGTGCAATAACACCAGAAGTTCGCCGTAATCCACCTAGAGACAGAAGGCCTCCTCATCGGCTGGATCTTTAGCTAGGGCGAACCCACGGTTATGGGGCAAAATAATCCCCAGGGTTTAGCCGGGAATGGAGGCAGTCTACCCTCCTTCTCTAGTCTAGTGTGTGTTTTATTTAGGGGATGTTCTTATTGGTGGGGGAGGAATATGTTGTGTATTTGGTTGTCATGGTTTTTGTTGCTATGGCAACTGAGTTAGATTATTATGGGTTAGCTCAGCCGGTTTCAACCGGCTGGGTGAGCTCTCTGTCTCTGTAAATGAAATGGAGGTTTTGGTTAGCTGTCTGCTCTCTGGCCTCAAGTGATTGCTTCCTACACCGGCTGCCCCAAGGACATAACACATTCCATTCCATCCCTTCCCTCATGCTCCCACCCTGCCTTTTTCCGGCTTCTGCCCCTTCCCCATAGCAATGCTGGGAGCCAGTGGGGTGGAGCAGAGTGGGGTGGTCTGGGACCAGGTCGCTCGCTGCTGCAGGAACCGGGCTTCTCGCTAACCCCCCAGGCCGCCCTGGACCCCACATTCCCCCTGAAGTGTGGGGCCCCCCAAAGTAAGCCCAAACATTGGTAGGGCTGGGCCCACGTTCCTAAATATTGAGGGTGCATGGGCACCATGGACCCATATAACTTGCCACCTAAGCCCAGAGACTTCAACCCTGCTCCCTTGGTTGAAGGACGCATCTTTCTCAGATTGCAAGAGCTCTGGCCTCTTGTGTCTCTCTAGTGATGGGTGGCAAAGATGGCTTCCATCCTTGCTTATATCTTCCAAGGTTCAATGACCTTGTTTCCAGAGACAGGAGGACCTCATACTGTTCTTCCCTTCCTGTGCATTTTCAACCCCCCTGCTGATTTCCATGTAAATGGAGCTTCCATTGTTTTGGTTACACCTTGCTTAATTTAAGTGGGGACAGATAGATAGCTGCCTCCCCTCCTGTCTGGAAGGGAGCTGTTTCTCCGTTTGTTTGGACAAACACTTTAAACCATAATATCAGTGAGGATCCATAATTGCTTAAATAGTGTTAATACAGACAATAAATTATTATAATAATGATAATAATAATATAGGCTTTCATAAAAGATCTCACTGAATACACTTTCTTGATACAGTAATATTGTATACGATCAGTTGATTTAATTGCTTATCTCTTGAGGTTCAGCTCCTCTGTCTTTATAGTCCAGTAAACCTTTGAAATGTATTTTTTGAAAAGTAAAACCCAGACCAAGCTTCTCTCTCCTGCTGGGTGTATACAATCACGCTGTCTCCTCTCCGATTTGTTGTCTTGATAGCTTGGTTTACCTAACCTGTAAATAGACCTTCCTTATCTCTACCTGAGGACTGGCTGGTCAGAGAAGCAAACACATGCCTTTGTCTAGGGCAGACCTGTTTACCAACTTACTGCAACATGCCTAGTGTAAATACATTAGTCATTATTTCAGTCATATCTCCTTATAACCACTTAGTGCATGTACAGTGCAAGAATATTAATAATCAGTGAGTTATTAGTTTTCCAATATTTTACATACCACTTATCAGATTATGAAATCAATGAATTGGGGTTCATTGAACTGATCAGGCCAGCTGAAATTCATTACCTGATACCAGTGAGTCCTTTGCCCTCTGGCATTGGGATGCTGTGAATGTGACACCCACCCACCCTATCCACCTCCACACCCATCCTCACCACTCTTCCATTGCTATCATTTCACCACTCCTAGCTACAGCTAGGCCAGTAATCAATGTTTTATTTTAGGGAACAAACCAAAAAATATTTGATTCAGCCCTGAAACTGTTTGGAACACATCAGGAAATCCGAGAAGTCCATTTGGGGTTATGCAGGAACTGTGTGTGTGCTCCCCCTTATAATCTTTAGCCCAGTGATTAGGGCACTTGCCTGGGATATGGGAGACCCTGGGTTAAATTCCCACTCAGGAGCAGGGACCTGAACTCTGATAATTCATCCCTGCCCTACAGGTGAGGGCAGTAAGCCAGGTGATGAACTATTCTGGGCTGGAATGCTCTCACTGTCTCCTGGTGAAGCTTCTCCACTTTGAATGTTCCACCTCTGAAATCCAGGAAATGATTAGTGTGGTACACGTGACTATTGCATGGGTCTGAGGGAGGCAGCTTGGAGGGAGGTGAACTGGGGTCTGGCAGGGGAAGCATAGCTGAAGCAGGGGCAGGAGTCCCAGCTGGGGGTGGGTAGTGGGAGTGGGGGGCATAGCTCAATGTGCAGATCAGGCTCCATAACCAAGGTAGCATGCAGCCCTGCAGAGATCTGCTGCTGTGAAATATGTATACAGCTGCACAAGGTAGGAGACAGCAAGGAGCAACTTCTTACAAGTTAATAGCCCACCCGCCCTTCACTACTGCTTCCCTCCCTCCTCTGTTCTGGTCACTGCTCCTCCGTCACTCTCTGCGTCAAATCTTTAAATGTTTCTCATAAGGAATTCGAGAAAATGTTTTTCTCCCATCTGCATTTACCTGCTGGTTACAAAGTGTAACTGCAGATTTATCTGTGATGAGTATTTCATGCTCAGTTTTTATACAGCACATTCCCTCTCCTGTAACAGGGGCTGTAAATCTTTCCTGGGGGTCAGGGGACATCAGAACTCTCAGAGCAGATTGCTCCTGCTAGCTGCAATTACAGCTGTATATTCATGTGGGGGGCACTGTTGCATATTATCTCATGGTGAAAACAAAGCCCCTCTCCAAGAGACAGTGACTATTTTGGGGAGTCTAGGAGCTCTGGCTCCACCTCCATGTCTCTCTTCTTGAGGGGATTCATTCTCTGGCACTGAGTCAGAATAAGAAACTTTTGGTGTCTCTTCTGATGCTTCCCCTCTCTGTGGGAACCCACGTGTTGGGCTTGAAATAAAAGAGTTTACTTTAGTTTTATTTTATTTTATTTAAAGCATTTTTCTTTCTGGTGAATTGTATCCCCACATTCTCTCTCCACCCCTCCCACCTCAATCACGCAGGTAGGTACTGTCCCCATTTCACAGAAAGGGAACCTGAGGCACTGAGAAATGAAGTGAGATGCCCCAAGGTCACACAGTAAATCTGTGTCAGAGTCAAGAACGGACTCTCATTGCCAGATTACCAGTCCAGAGCTTTCAGCATACAACCATCTGTAAGTACACAGGGGGCACAGGCTGCGCACTCATATATTCCATGGTGTCCTCATCACAGCACTGACTAGGGGCTGATTATTATGACTTCCTTTTTGTGCCGTTCCCAGGAGGGCATATCCGCTGGAGCTCGTTTGCTCTCTGCAGCATGTTTGAGCAGCCACCATCATGTTACACCTGCCTCGTGCTCTTTGTAGCCCCGAACCAGCTAAGGCACTTAGTCACGGGGGACTAACTAACATGCTTAATATTAAGCCCATGCTTAAGTGCTTGTTGAAAGGGAGCCCACATTAGCTCCTATACAGTAATGTGTTGATTTAAAGCTGGCCCTGTTGTTTTTAAATCCCTTTGGGCTGTAGTCCCTGCCTGTATTTGAGTCCCCTCCCGCCTTTAACCTCATTTTTATATGTCTAGATTGTGTAACACGGGTGGGGCTCTTAGTCCCAGGAGTTGTCTCACTGACTGCACTGGATTCACTGGGACTGCTCCTGTCACAGAGGGCTCAGCAATTGCAGGAAGAGACACAGGCAACAATTTCACGAAACCATTTAGCTTCTGCTGCAATTTTTTCCTAAATTTTTGACAAAGAGGAAAACATGTGCCTGCTGAGAGTGAAACTTTGGGTGGAGCCGGAATCCAGCCTGCTCGTAGGTGTCCATTTGTAAATTTGTAAAGTGCCCCGTTATTGAGGGAGGGCGGCAGGGAGTTCAGCTGCTGTTCTAAGCTGTATTTAAATCAAGCTGAAAAACATTCTCATGGACTGTTGGGTTATGAACTTTTAACTGGACACAAATGTGATGGGGACATTCCTGTTGCACATGGACTCAAATTTAAAGACAAGAAAAGGAAGGTTGTAACCAGCCTCTGTTATTACTCTGACCAGACTGTTGACCAGTGGAGTTTATGGTGAGTCATTCCACCCTGCAGGGAGAACAGGGCACCCCTGGTTTCACACAGCCCAGGCCATAGCAATTTGGTTACAGTGGAATTCTCTGTGGTTTCACTCTGCTAAAGTTCAGTTTTATCATGAGATCAAATCCCAGCTACTTCTGTGTGAATTTCTTGGGAAGTTCAGGTACACACCCCCACTTCAGAAAATGTCCTTGCTCTGGAATCCTCAGCACCTACTCTCCGAGGCACAGAGGCATTGCAGAGCTATCTGTGATCTGTACACACCAGCTGTGGTACCGAAGTTTGTCTCTAGCTAAATATTTGAGGTTTCTAAAATCTGACTTTCATCTTCAGCTTCACCTGTTCATGCTGCAGCTACAGAACAGCAGCGTCTCAGACTGCAGCAACTCACAGAAACAGGCTGCTACTGGACAGTTCAATGTCCTGACAAGTGCATCATTCATACCCTGCTGAAGATGGCTCGGCACATTTGATGAACACAGGACAATTATTCACAGGTTCCATATACAGGCACAGAGCTGGATGGGGGATGAGGCTGGAAGTCATAATACAGAAGCCCACTTTTCTTTTCCTGTGTTATCAGGAATTTCTAAGCACTGAAGCCATTAGTTCACTTAAAGCAACTCTGGGCTCACAGTGCTACAAGACTGGGATATTTTATAAAGCACACAGATTGTGACAGGGTCAAATCTATGATTATTGCAAATATATAAACCTCCTCTCTCACACTCACTTATGGGAGATAATCAGACATACAAATTTACTTAATTCCAACTGCCTGCTTCATTGACTTCTGGTATAAAACAACATTTCTAGTGGATTAAAACTTTCTTCCTAGTTCTAGTCTGCCCAGCTCATCCAGTGAAATAAAGCAGGCACTTACCCATGGTGTCCCGAAGAAAGAGGAGAAACCAAAGCAGCTGAGTGGAGAGATGTCCCTTCATTGCCAGCCGGACTTGCTGTCCCCTCCTGACGCTGCACAGGCTGCACCGAAACACTCTGCCAGGGCTCCTCTGTGTCTGACAAGTGACAACAAAACTTTGGAAGGGAAATATATAGATTCAGATGCTGGCATCAGCTGCCAGAAGGAACCAATAGAAACAATATTCACCTTTTTAGACATTATCAGAGGGTTTATCTAAAACTTTATGCAGCTAAAACATCCAATAAAATTCTAAAACTCTGGCTGTGACCATATATGAGTGACAAGTCCGCTTCTGATGTCATCTTCGCTTCAGTCTCGGATCATCTTGTAACCACCCTCCTTGGCGTAGGGCAGAACAGTGTGAAAAATCATTCTGTCAGATTAGCCAAATAACTGTAGAGCCTAGAATACTGCTCATTTGACAAACTAATTAAGAAAACAAATGTAGGGGGAAAATAAACCTCTAAAATTGAACCCCAGAGCTGAGATGTTACCACTGGGGTCAGCTATATACAAAGGAGACGGGAATAACCCCTGCTCCCTTTGTGGAAACCAGACTGCTCGGGGCTTCCTGAACGGAGTGGGAATGGCAGTGGTACATTAGTGATAGGTGTGTGTCATGGAGCTTCCTTCTTCAGATGTGACCGTCAGTGGCAGCAGAGTCTCAGAGAGCTTCCTGTTCACCCAGCTAGATCTTGTTCTTAACACTTAGTGATTAGGTTATGAGTGACCATCTCACATACCATAGTGTAGGTAGTGACCCACTCCAGGACCCTCTGTCCAGGGCAGTGCTAGGCCTGCCCTGTGTGGTAACTCTAGGCAGCACAGGCTGCATTAATCAGTCTGGGAGCTGGAGAGAATTGCAGGGTCCTGGCCATATCCATAAGTCTGAATAGAGAATCTCCTTAATAGTCAGTGCGGCTGAAACCCGTCTCTTCTGTACAGCAAAGAGCAGCATATTGGCCATAGGCCATGAGCTTCACCGGAGACAGCAGCAAGTTAACCAGGAAAACAACATAGCCGACATCCAGCAGAAAAGCAGCCGGGGGAGGGAGCAATCAAAGATAAAATCCAGCCTGAAGGAGCCATGTGTAGGTGTGTGTTAGAACAGACATAACCAAGCCGTTTATAATGTGGTGCCAAACAGAAAGGTGGCCTTGTAGGAAACAGCTCAAATGCAGGCATCTCTGGCACTTTGCCATCCCTACCACATGAAGACTAAACTGCCGCAGCGTGAGGTCCTTGGCAAGGAACAACAGGCTGTTTCCCCAGCCAGATGCCATCTTACTGAGTGGCAAGAACTGTGAATCAGCAGAGGAAGTTCCCTCTCATCTGTCCAGAGAGCAGCAAAGGCTAGGAACCATGCGGCAGCTACACCAGCTGTGCCTAAAATACAATCCTTGTCAGCGGCTCACCATGCCAGGGCCAGTACAGCACAGTGCAGCCACTGACCCTGAATAAACAGAACACAGGTCAGAGAATTCAAGAACTGACTTATAATTGAAGAAGGTGCTGGCAAATTTACTGGGAGAGGGGGTGAGCTCTCCTTGCAACAGCTCTCATTGGTTTTTCTGCCCCAGAAGGTGGACAAGTGGGGCTGACTGCAAATCAAGGGCTCAAATTCACTAGGTGGTTGGAGCGTCTCATGCTATCTGGAGATGGGCCCCACCCCACCAAAATCCCATCACCAGGAGCAGTTTTCCAGAGCTGGCAGTGCTGTGACAGCCACTCCAAGGCCGTCCCCTTCAGAACAGGTGTCCTGGGTGGGTCCTGCAGCTTCCCCAGCAAGAGCACAGGGCCATGCTGTGAATGGGGGTGACCATGTCACGAGGCTTATCCCAGGATCAAGGTGGAAAGAGCCAGGCAAGGATTGTTGCACTGTGAGTGGAGGGAAGGGGCTGGGAAAGTCCTGGGGCAGGTCTCTGCTCAGACCCTAGTGTCTGGAGTGGGGCCAGCAGAGCTCCCTGCCCGAAGGAAGCTTGGGAGAAGCCTGAGGAGTGGGGCAGGTGAGCCTGTGGCTGAGAGATGACAGGATGGGATCAGAAGTCTGGACACGAGGGGTAGCTGTGGCGCCCTCAGAAAGGCCCATATGGGCTGGTGAGGTCCTGCCCCTGTGTAGCTGGGAAGGGCTTGAGGAAGCAGGTAGGAGATCTCTGCTGTGAAGGTGAAGAAAGGGATACACTTCAGTCACTATAAGTGATAGCAAACAGATCAAAGCAGTTTACCTAGCAAAGAAACAAAAAATGCAGACTAAGCTTAATATGCTAAATAGATTGGATATGACTAGCAGATTCCCATCCAAAGAGATGATACAATCAGGCTGCAGTTTCTTAATGGGTAAGCTGCACTTTACAGCTTGGAATCCATAGGTGTTTCATTCACTGGGGAAAAATTCCTTTTGCCTGGGTCCAGCACTTCCCCCAGTTCAGTCTTTGTTTTTCATGTTTTACCAGGAGTCTTCTTTTGTGGGGAATGAAGAACACCAGATGATGTCACTCCCTGCCCTATACAGCTTTTGTACATGGCAGCAACCCTTTGTTCCCAAACTTGATTCCCAGACCAGTCTGTGGAAAAATACTGACATCCCAAGATGGAATCTAGAGACATGTGGTCTCATCACATGTCCTTGTAGAGTCATGGCAGCCATTACTTATAGACTGTCTGTAGAGCTCACAGGAACCTTCACCAGGTAGGGAATAAGCTTCTCCTAAGGCCTATTGTTTTTTTTCTAATGGCCTATTGCCCTGAAGAGGCCCTTCCTCACCCACCATCTAGACTGAAAGCATCTTGTCTAGTGAGCGTTATCAAGGTGTAACTACATTTGAAATACAGATACATAGTCAATATTCATAACTTCAGATACAAAAATGATACATGCATACAAATAGGATCATCATATTAGCAAATCATAACTTTTCCAATGACATCTCACATGACCTGTCTTGCATAAAATACAGTATAATTATGTCATAATCATATCATAGCAATATCACTGCAAAGCATATGGGGTGCAGTGTCACAGTGGGACCTCCTATCACCCAAGGAAGGTGGGGAACCCTGCTGGGTTATTCTGTATTCTACCCTGGCCCCACAGCCTGGTGGGTATATTAATTGTTGGATCCTTCATGGAGCCGTGAACACGGACGTGTACCTGGTGCAGTTTACAACTATCCCCAAAAACCTGCTTGTTTTGCAGTGAGGGAGACCCTGGTGAACATTTATACTGAGTGCCTCAGTTCACAGCCCCTCTTCTGGCTCCTCCAGAACCTCCTCCTTCGATTCTGGCTGAATTTTTCACCACACCTCAAGTTTTACACACCCCGTCCTTGGCCCCACAAAGTCATCAGACCTCCTTGTCAATCTCCACCTGGCACTGGCCAAGGTGGCCATTCCCCAGGAAGCTGGACAGAAGCGGGTGCTCTGCTACTGGGAGGCCTATTTCCAAACATCCCTCAAATCATGTCTCAGGGCAGAGATCCTCTGGGCGGTGTCCACTGCTTCTCTGGATGTCTTTGAGGAGCAGTGGGAGCTGTCTGAGATTCTCCGCTCAGTGTCCTCCTCTGATCCCTGATTTTATATCTGAGACCCTCACTCTCATCCCTGATTTTCATTTGTTGTCCCCTGAAATTATTCGATGCCTGGATCCAGTGAATCCCCCTATTTGGCTGAGGGAGGGGCCGTTAGATGTGGGCAGGCTTACACCCACCCATCTACAGTGCTTCAGTAGGTGCCCTGACTCATCACCTCCTACAGAGTCACTGCAGTGACCCAACCCTCAGACATGCTGCAGCAGCCTATCCCTGAGTAGGGCATGGGTCAGCTAAGCCCCAGGCTCAGGTATTTCACTGACCCTGCCAGAGCTGCAAGTTAGTATGTGCAACAGCCCTACTTGGCCAGGAACCTCCTGATGCCTCACCAAGTAACAGACTCCTTAGGCTTCCAGCCTGCCCTTGATCTGATTCCTGTTCCTGTCCCAGCCTTGCTGGAGCATCCTTCCAGCTCATTCCAGCCTTGTCTGCACCGTACTCTGACCTTTTGCTCCAGCCTTGTTACTGCTCCAACCCTGCATCTGCCTCCTGACCCCCAGACACTGGAACTGACTCCAACCTGTCTTCAGCCCTTTGCCATCTGGACTCTGACTCTGACACTGATTTGGCTTGTCTATGGACTCTGACACTGGTTCTGACCCAAAGCCTGTCCCCAGACCCTGCTTTAAAAGCATGCCTTTGACCCAGAGCCAACCCTACATCCAGCTTCGACCATCACTCCAACCAACAGGCCTGACTGCCTGCAACCAGAGTCTAACAATCAACACTAAAGCCCTGGGGGGATGGCAATGCCAATGCAATGCCCATCCCAAGCTCTCATTACCAGTTACAGGAATGATCTCACTGGCCTGGGATGACATAAAAGGGTAAATATCACATGCCTCAGCTCTTGGAGCATAAATGTGGGATGCCCACAATAGGGCCTGAATGGAAACTGGGCACTGTGAGTCAGTGTGTCAGTCCAACAGTGCCTCACCTGGCCAAGCAGGGTGTGGCGCCAGCTCCCTCAGCTCAGTGGGGCTGTTAATCTGTTACTGATGCTCAGGAATCTGAAAAACCATCTCTGGTCTCAGGTCTGTCAGGGGGTTGGTAGGGGAACCCAGGTCCACCCACTCCACTGGGTCCCAGCTCAGGGCCCTCAAGTCAGACAAGCAGGATCAGGGTTCGCTGACTCTAAAATAGTGCCCTGAGCTACTTCCTACCCTCCCCTAGACCATATGCTCTCTCATGGGGGAGCAACATAGAGCTCAAATATAATACTTGGTGTTCTTCACCATCACATTCCTCCAATAGTACTGTGTCTATGGTGGCTTCTGGGGCATCTGCCTGGAGTATGAAGGGGCTCTCAAAGTTGGTGTTCACTGCACATAATCTCCTAAATGTCCTGGAAGACTTTCTGGCATTCAGCAATCTACTGCACTTTCTAGGGGCCCAAGTCTTTCTTAGCTAGGTCAGAGGTGCTGCCCACTCTTTGAATATAGGCACAAACTTTCTGTAATAGCTGGCCATGTCCAAAAAGGACCAGAGTTGTTTTTTGGTCTCAGGAATCGGGCAGTCCCTCAAAGCTTGCATTTTATCAACTAAGTGTTTGATTATCTGCCTCCGCCCCTCTACCAAGTATCCCAGGTACCGTGTCTTCCTTTTCCTGACAGCACACTTGGCGGGGTTTGCTGTTAGCCCAGTGGCCTTTAAGCAACATAATACCACCGTCACCTTGTGCATTGTGTCTCCAAGTCCCTACTGATGATCACCGAGTTGTCTAAATAAGTGGTCACATAAACATTATGTTGCTGCAGAATCTTGTACATTAGTTGTTGGAAGGTGGCCACTGCAGCATGCAAATTGAAGGACAAGGCTCTGAACTTAAAGAGGACATGGTGAGGAAAAATTGGTCTTTTCCCGGAATGCTCTCATCAGGGGGATCTGCAAGTACCCCTTGGCGATACCTAAAGTTCTTATATACTGAGTCTGTTCTAGATGCTCCAAGAGGTCGTATACTCAAGGCATTGGGCAGGTGTCAAACTTTGAGATTTTGTTCACTTTGCGAAAGTCTATAGAAAGCCTGACTCAACCATAAGGCTTCTGAACCAGCATTTTTGGACTGTGCCATGTGCTTTGAAACTTCAGAATGACCCTCAGCTTTCACATCTTCTAACTTCTCTTTGACTATTATTTGTATCTTCTTTGGTATGAGCCATATGTCCTTTCTCACCACCTTCCTTGACTCAGTCTCGATGTGGTGGAATATCATGGCCATTTGACCGAGCACTTCCAAGAAGACATCCTTGAACTCATATACTAGGTCACTGAGCCATCTCTTCTGTCTCAGGGTCAAGTACTCCCCCAGCTGTACCTTCGAGTTGGCACCTGACACTCTTATCTGTGGTCCTAACTCCAGCTCATAGGGATATGGAGCTATTAGAAGTCCCTCTCTGGCTCTCCATGGTTTTAAAGAGTTGATGTAGTAGATATGGTTTTTCTTTCTCAAATCTGACTGGCAGACTTTGTAATTCACCAGTCCAACCTGGCAGATGATGTCATAGGAGCCCTGCCATTTGGTCATCGGTTTTGACTCGAAGCTGGTACTAACACCTAGATGCAATCACCAGTCCCAAACTCTCTTAGCCCATTCCCTTTATTATTGTTCTGCTCCTGGGCCACTTGGCAGCTTTGTATGGTTTTGCTTAGTGAATTTGTGCAAATCCTCCAGACAGTCCCTGAACTGCAGAACATACTACACCACATTAGGGGGTTGTATTGGCTTGTTCCTCCCAGCCTTCCTTCACAAGGCTGAGTATCCCTCATGTTTGTCATCTGTAGACTGCAAAAGGTGAGAAGTCTGTCAAAGCTTGCAGGACTTCCTGTACTGCAAATGGGAGGTGAGGGGAGGAGAGCCTCTCAACACCAGAGGTCAGTCCTGATGAAGCTCATGAGCATCCCCTTCACAGTCTGGTTGAAATGCTCCACTAGGCCATCTGTCTTTGAGTGGTATACAGACTTGTGCAGGTTCTTGATTCACAATAGACCATATACCTCCTTCATTAGCTTGGAGGTGAAATTTGTACCTTTATCCTTCAGGATCTCCTTGGGTAGTCCCACCTTCACAAATATTTTTAATAATTCTGTCACTATTACTAGGGTCATGGTGGTCTGCAGGGGAATTGCTTCAAGGTAGTGTGTGGCATAGTCAACAAGCATATAATGGTAGCCAGCGGATTTCTTTTCTATGTGTCCTACAATGTCCACCCCATTCGCTCAAATGGGACTTGTCCCAGTGGAAGGGGAACCAGGAGGGCTGGTTGCACCTGTTTAGGGGACACCAACTGGCAGTCTGATCAGAAAGCACAACAATCTGTTTGTGAATGCCTGGCTGAAAGAAGCAGGGTAACCGAAAGGCCAGGGTTTCCTCCTGGTGCAGGGTACGAGAAGTTGGGTATTTTGCTCTCCATCTTGGGGCTAGCCTACACTTACGAGCCGGGTCGACACGGTGAGTTCGACTTCTCGGAGTTCGAACTATCGCGTCTAATCTGGACGCGATAGTTCAAACTCCGGAAGCGATAGTTCGAACTCCGGTACTCCACCACTGCAAAAGGCGGTGGCGGTGTTGACCTTGGAGCCGCGAACTTCGATTCCACGGCGTCTGGACGGGTGAGTAGTTCGAACTAGGGTACTTCGAATTCAGCTACGCTATTCACGTAGCTGAATTTGCGTACCCTAGTTCGACCCCGCTTCTTAGTGTGGACCAGCCCTTGGATGCCTTGTGGTGAGCGATACAGCAGGTCTGCCCACAACTCAAGCTGAGGCAGGTAGGTGGCTAGTTCAGGTCTGATCATTTCCTTCTCTATTAGGGTCTATGCCCTCCTCATAGACCCTTCAGGAAGAATCCTCCTTTTCCTGTTTGACCCACAGTTGGATGACCTCAATTGCTTCATCACATCTACTTGGTCTTATATGGCGCCCTAAGAAACCTTGTCATAGAATCATAGAATATCAGGGTTGGAAGAGACCTCAGGAGGTCATCTAGTCCAATCCCCTGCTCAAAGCAGGACCAACTACAATTAAATCATCCCAACCAGGGCTTTGTCAAGCTGGGCCTTACAAACCTCTAAGAATGGAGATTCCACAACCTCCCTAGGTAACCCATTCCAGTGCTCCACCCTCCTAGAGAAATAGTGTTACTTAATATCCAACCTAGACCTCCCCCACTGCAACTTGAGATCATTGCTTCTTATTCTGTCATCTGCCACTACTGAGAACAGCCAAGCTCCATTCTCTTTGGAACCTCCCTTCAGATAGTTGAATGCTGCTATCAAATCCCCTCTCACTCTTCTTTTCTGCAGACTAAATAACCCCAGTACCCTCAGCTTCTCCTCATAAGTAATGTGCCCCAGCCCCCTAATAATTTTCATTGCCCTCTGCTGGACTCTCTCCAATTTGTCCACATCCCTTCTGTATTGGGGGACCCAAACTGGATGCAATACTCCAGGTGTGGGCTCACCAGTGCCGAATAGAGGGGAATAATCACTTCCCTCGATCTGCTGGCAATGTTCCTACTAATACAGCTCAATATAGCATTGGTCTTTTTGGCAACGAGGGTATATTGCTGACTCATATCCAGCTTCTCATCTACTGTAATCCCCAGGTCGTTTTCTGCAGAACTGCTGCTTAGCCAATCTGTGGCCAGCCTGTAGTGGTGCATGGGATTCTTCCGACCTAAGTGCAGGACTCTGCACTTGTCTTTGTTGAATCTCATCAGATTTCTTTTGGCCCAATCCTCCAACTTGTTTAGGTCACTCTAGACCCTATCATTACTCTCCAGCATATCTACCTCTCCCCCCATTTTAGTGTCATCTGAGAACTTGCTGAGGTTGCAGTTAATCCCATCATCCAGATCACTGATAAAGATGTTGAACAAAACTGACCCCAGGACCGACCCCTGGGGCACTCTGCTTGATACCGGCTGCCAACTGGACATTTACTGGCTGCCAACTAATATGTCCAGGTGCTGCTGCTGGGTGGCCCTGTTGTTGAGGTGCAGCGTGGGCCTCCTGCTGTTGCTTCTGGGTGCCTGATTCCAGCTTGTTTTGCCCTTTTCTGCAACAGCTGTAGTGTCAAGGCTTGTATCAGCCACTGCTGCTCCTGGGCTGTAGCTTGCTGGTCTAAGGGAGCAGCCTGCTGCTTCGCTTATAGTGCTTCCTCCACCTTGGCCCCAACTGAGCGTCTATATTCACACTGCAGTTCTGTGGGGCTGGGATACAGTGAGAAATCCCACTGCTGGTATCACGTGTGAGTCGGTGCATCAGTCCAACAGTGCCCCTCCTGGCCAAGCAGGGCATAGCGCCAGCTCCCTCAGCTCAGCGGGGCCATCGGTCTATTCCTGGTACCCAGAAATCTGAAAAACCCTCGCAGATGTCAGGTTCCAGCTCAGGGCCCTCACAAGCTAGACATGCAGGATGAGAGTTTGCCAAATCTGACAGTTCCCTGAGCGCCTTCCTACCTTTCTCCCAGCCTCTGCAGGCTCTTCAGTCTGTTGGTCCTTTTGTTCCTTGCTGGAGTGTTGTCCCTGGGCTGCTCTTTTCCAGTCTGCTGAGAGGAATTCCTTTCTCCAGTCTGCTCACTCCTCTGCTAGCCACCCTGCCTCTCTGCTTCCCAGCCCTTTTATCCTACCAGCTGCTGTGAGGCTGCCAATCAGCAGTGGCTGGCAGTGTCTGTATTACCCTTTGGTTGCTGGGCCAGTGTGGGTTACATACACCGGATGGTAGGCACCTCGGATTCTACTGGAGTCCATTTGGATGTGCTCACTCTTCCAAAGACTCCAAAACGTAACCTGCCCCTGTGAAGTTCAGAAAACCTGCTCTCGCTGTTTCAGAACATGAGCTCAGAAAGTTGAACTGAGACCATCCATGAGGCAAACTGAACTGTGCTAAGGCCACTCCAAACTGTGCCCCTGGGGCTCCAGAATGGGCCCTAGACAAGGGAGCCCCAAACAACACCTTCATTCAGCTAATGCCATGTGAGCGACACAGAAATTCTTAGGGGCCTTGGAACCAGTGACCTTTTCATAGATTCAGTGGTGGTCAGGAGAATCACAGCCTCCAGATGGGATCCTGTGTTTACTGCAGATCAGATGGGATTTGTCAGAAACCTTATTAAGAGTTGTAGGGACAGGGCCTTAGAAAATGCTCTGAGACTCATCACTTTACCCAGGATTTTAGCTGAGTTAGGGTGATCTCAGCTCTTAACTCAGCCTTAAATCTTGTTTATTTCCCATGAAATGTTGGTCATCCCCTACTACAATGTGAAAGTCACTGAGTTTTTGGTCCATTCTTGTAACTTGACTCTGGCCTATTGACTGTCCTATCTTCATAGTGATAAATAATCACATTGCAAAAGGAAAGAAAATGTGGTGAATGTGAAACTTGTCAGATGAATAAGAAAGTTATGTAAAGATTAATTCAAACAAGATTATTGACTAGGCTGGAAAATGCTGCATTTCCTTCCTTGCTCAGAGTCACAGCAATGGGAAGCAGTTACTTCTGGAACACCATTAGGACCAACTGGCATCAAGGGCATATGGGCTAAATGCCCGGAGGAGGCAGAATGCTTGTTGGCATCACATAACCCACCAAATGAATCTAGAGATCCCCAGCCAGAGTGATAAAGCATTAGACAAGTCGCTCACCATGAAAGTAATGAGAACTGCCAGATAGTGATGCCTGAGTCCTAGGGCTTCCCCAGGGGTTTCTGCCTGAACGGAGGTTCCAGAGTGAGTGAAGAGGGGAAGGGTCTCACTGCACAGGCCTCTGGAACAATATGGCATCACCTCTTGCTGGTTTGGGGAGAAACAGATTTGTCTGGGCAGGGGAATCAAAGGACTGTCAACCACGTTATTACATGGAAAAAGGGACCTAAAGCTGGATTCTGCATGGTTCTGGGTGCCCTCAATGCTCAGTGGCATTCGTGGAGCTGGGCAGAGAGCCTTGTCAGCAATTACTGCCAGATTAGATGGGCCAGCGTCCATCTTGCACTGAGCAGAGGCTGATGGTTTCTGACACCAGAGAAACTGTGGCTATGAAATACAGAGCTTGGGGTAGGTGTAGGTTGTTCCCTCATGTATGAAACTGAAGCCTTAGAAAAGAAGTTGTTCCAGTTTTGGTAACATCAACACCTGGGTGGAAGGGACGATATGACTGAGTGCGTCCAACTCTGATCTGTGATAGTCACCTCATGACTCCACCTTGGTCCAGTCAGAACCGGAGCCTTCCAAGACCCTGAACTCCATTTGGGATCATCTCTAGCAATAAGGGCATCTCCATTGCTGTAAGCATGATTGGCATCAGCCTCCTGAATGGCACAGGGGAACCAGACATGGAGGAAACAGATTCCAGTCCCCTTCCCCTATCTGTAGGGAAAGCACAGGGCAGCACCCCAGCACTTCCACAGGACTACAACCGGAACTATGACCCACCCCTGCACCATACACTCCACAACTTCCCCGAAATATGGGGTTTGGCCACAGAATCCTCATGATTGTGGATGAAGTGACAATCTCAACCATGCTCCCAACCAAAGCCTTTCCACCCCTCTGAACAAGACTTGCCCAAAGCCCAACAATGCAACATGCAGAACCCCAGGAGCACATCTACATAGCTGCAAGCAGTGAGTCTCACAGTCTGGCTTGACAGACTCATGCTAGGGAGGCTTGCAGTAGTGCACTAAAAATTTTAATGTGGACATTTCTGCTCAAGCTGGAGATCAGGCTCTGGAACCTGGGGAGGTGGGTGGCTCCACCCAAGCCAAAACATCAAAAGCCCCCTCTACACAGCTATTTTTAGCATGCCAGTGCAAGTCTGTGATCCAGGCTGCAAAAATCACTGCCAGCAGCTGTGTAAACATGCCCTGTGTGGGCTTTCCACACCCAGCAGCCCCATGCAGCAGAACTGCACTGGCTTCTGCCATCTATCAAGCCTCACACCCCCAACAGACTGGAAAGAGAGTAGATTTTCTCCCTACTGCAGACTCCAGCCATTTCTTCTGGATGTGATGGGTAAAAGTTCTATTCCAGGATCGGGAACTTTGTCTGCAGGAGATTTTTAACTGCGTCCTGAGGAAATTCTCTCCTTCTAATCCCTCCTATGGACTCACTGCTTCTGAGAACACCTATCCACATTGCCCTCCGTGTCTCTCCTCTCCCTGAACATGATGCCTTCAGACTCGCAACAGAATTAATCAACAGATGCAGATGGTTAAAGCTGCCCTCTCCAGCACTGGATTGTCACTGTGTTCTGAGCTATGATGATGATGATTGTTATTATTTATAATTCGCAATATCCTAGTGCCTAGGAGTCCGAGTCATGGAACAGAACCTCATTGTGCTAGATGATGTGCAAACACAGAACAAACAGTCCTTGCCTCAAGGGCTTTACAAGAGAAGTGTAAGGCAAGAGCCAGGTAGGACATTAATGTTCAAGACCTGCATGGTAGCGTTCTCTGAAATGCTTCCAGCTCCACATGCAGGGCCAATTAGACAGGCAGGACTGCAGAGTCTCAATGCGTGGCTGAGACAATGGTGTAGTGAGGAGAGTTTTAGGTTATTAGGATCTGGGAACCTTTCAGGAAAGGAGGAGACTATATGGGAAGGCTGGGCTCCACCGAGACCAAAATGGAACCAGATTGCTGACATGTAAAATTAAAAAGGTCATAGAGGAGTCTTTAATATAAAGGGCTGGGGGGAAAGCCAACAGGTGCAGAGGAGCACATGGTTTGGACAGAGACATCCCTTAGGGGAGGATCAATTAGTGGGGATTCTCTATATCCCAGGGAAGAGAAGAGGATAGAAGGTGATAAAGTACAGGTAGGACCTAAAGAGAAATAGTCAAATAAAAAAAATAATCCCATTCAACTACATCATATAAATGCAGACAATGAAATATTGACAAATCTTATAAGTGCTTCTATACCAATGCCAGAAGTCTAAATATTAAGATGGGTGACCTTGTGTGCCTGGTGTTAAATGGGGACAATGATATAAGAGGTGATGAGTTTGCCTTGATGGCCTGTTCTGCTTAGCAACCCACTTCAGCTTAGCAACCGATCAAGGTCTACTGAAAATTTACTGGCTGGGGTAGACAGGTCAGATTTATGACCTTGCTAGATAAGACAGTGCTTACAAAGCCTGGGAAAAATGCGTGCAGACATTTTGTGAAGCCACTTGTAGCTTTTTAAAGCTTATCAAGAAATAACAGTTGCTCTTTGTTTTTCTCTTGTATGCTGGGAAAGTATAATTGGGAAGGTACAGTGATGATGCGACATAAGTGATGACACGACAGAGTAGCTAATAAAAAGCAATTTCAATTTTCAGAAGCTGGGCTGGTTCTGTGTGGAAAACAGGCTTGTTCTTTGTTGTTTGTGTGCATACATCAATAAAGAACTTGGTATTTGGACTTTGCTGGGTTGCCTGTCTCTCTTGCAGTCAGACAACGAACCTGAAAAGTCTGGGATAGAGATAACCCTGACATAGGCATCACAGAAACTTGGTGGAATGATAATAATCAATGGGATACGGTAATACCAGATTACAAAATATATAGAAATAACAGAGTAGGTCATGCAGGTGGGGCAGTGGCACTATATTTGAAAGAAAGCACAGAGTCACATATAGTAAACATTTTAACTGAATTAAACTGAACCATAGAATCTGTATGGATAGAAATTCCGCTTGAATAATAAGAGTAGAGCTGTAAGAAAACCCTTCTGACTAAGTGACCAAGATGGTGATGGTGATTGTGAAATGATCAGAGAGATCAGAGAAGCTACAAAAACAGAAAACTCTGTAATGGTGGATGTCAGAGTCAACATGGCTTTTGTAAAGGAAAATCATGCCTATTAGATTCTTTGAGGGTGTCAACAAACGTGATCCAGTGGATACAGTGTACTTGGACTTTCAGAAAGCCTTTAACAAGATCACTTTGCTCTTAAGCAAAGTAAGCAGTTGTGGGCTAAGAAGGAAGGTTCTCTCATGGATCACTAACTGGTTAAAAGGTAGAAAACAAAAGGTAAGAATAAATGGCCATTTTTCACAATTGAGAGAGGTAATTAGCAGGGTATGCCAAGGATCTGTACTGAGTTCAGTGTGCTTCAACATATTCATAAGTGATCTGGAAAAAAGGGTAAACAGTGAGGTGGCAAAGTTTGCAGAGGATACAAAATCACTCAAGATAGATAAGTCCAAAGGAGACTGTGAAGATCTCACAAAGCTAGATGACTAGGCAACAAAATGGCAGATGAAATTCAATGTTGGCAAATGCAAAGTAATGCACATTTGGAAACTTAATCCTGACTATATACACAAAATTATGGGTTCTAAATTAACTGTTACCATTCAAGAAAGAGATCCTGGAGTCACCATTGGTAGTTTTCTGAAAACATCTGCATAATGTGCAGTGGCAGTCAAATAAGCTCACAGAATGTTCCAGAACCACTGGAAGGGATAGATAATAAGACAGTAAATACCATTATGCTAATATATAAGCCCAGGATACGCCCGTATCTTGAATACTGCATGCAGCTCTGGTCACCCTTGTGACACTGACAGACAAGGCGCTAGCTTATGCCAAGGCCCTTAGGCTTCACTGAACACTGACAAGTCTGGCTCACTTGTGTTAAAATAGATATTGGCTTTATAGAAATGTGTTTTGCGTTTTGACTTTATGAAATGCTTGTAAAGTGATGCATGTATTCATCTCACTTATAATAGCTGTATCCTAAGCAATAAGAAGTTACTCACCTTGCGCATTAACAATGGTTCTTTGAGATGTGTCCCTATGGGGGCTCCGCTGTAGGTGTGCTTGCATCCCTGCGCAGCTGATAGGAGAACATCAGTAGCAGTTTCCATTGGACCCCCACATGCTCTGTCTCTCCTCATGCTGCGCCATGAGGCTGGTCAGCACGCGTGGGCTAACTGTCCTCAGTTCCTTCTCGACCGCAGAGTCATTGACAAGAACTCTAAAATACAGGGGAGAAGGGTGGGTTGTGGAGCACCCATAGGGACTGTGGCAGGGTGCTGCTAGAGAGGCCTTAATCAGCTCCTGCCACTCCAGCCCCAATCAGGGGGATTGGATTGGGGCTGGGTAGATAGCTTGATGCTTGTCTGGTAACTGACCACACCTACCAGCCTGGCTAGTAGGAGCTATAAGGCTGGGAGGAAGTGAGAGTAGAAGGTGGGGGACACGGAGACAAGGAGGGGAAGGTGGGAATCTCCTAGTCTGTTGGTGGCCAGGCCTGTGATAGGCCAAGCTGTTGTAAAAAGCCTGTATATAGTTGGAAACGGGTGGTGGGGATGTGATCACAAATAAATGAACAGAACACGTAATCATCAAGTGATCCATCCCCTTTCACCCATTCCCAGCTTCTGGCAAACAGAGGCTAGGGATACCATCCCTGCCCATCCTGGATAATAGCCTATCCTCCATGAATTTATTTAGTTCTTTTTTAACCCTGTTATAGTCTTGGCCTTCACAACATCCTCTAGCAAAGGGTTCTTTTCAGTGAACTATCCACAATGACTCCAAGATCTCTTTCGTGAGTGGTAACAGCCAGTTTAGACCCCATCATTTTATATGTATAGTTGGGATTATGTTTTCCAATGTGCATTATTTTGCATTTATCAACATTGAATTTCATCTGCCATTTTGTTGCCAATTCACCCAGTTTTGTGAAATCCCTTTGTAGCTCTTCACAATCTGCTTTGGATTTAATAATCTTAAGTAGTTTTATATCATCTGCAAATTTTGCCACCTCACTGTTTACCTCATTTTCCAGATCACTTCTGAATATTTTGAATAGGACTTGTCCCAGTACAGACCCATGGAGGATAGCAGTATTTACCTCCCTGCATTCTGAAAACTGACCATTTATTCCTACCCTTTGTTTCCTATCTTTTAAGCAGTTATCAGTCCATCAGAGGACCTTCCCTCTTATCCCATGACAGCTTACTTTGCTTATGAGCCTTTGGTGAGGGACCTTGTCAAAGGCTTTCTGAAAATCTAAGTACACTATATGCACTGGATCCCCCTTGTTGATCCCCTCAAAGAATTCTAGAAGATTGGTGAGGCGTGATTTCCCTTTACAAAAACCATGTTGACTCTTCCCCAACAAATTATGTTCGTCTATGTATCTGACAATTCTGTTCTTTATTACAGCTTCAGCCAGTTTTCCTGGAACTGAAGACAGGCTTACTGGCCTGTAATTGACGGGATCACTTCTGGATCCCTTTTTAAAAATGGGCATCATATTAGCTATCCTCTAGTCATTTGGTGCAGAAGCATATTTAAATGAGGTACAAATCACAGTTAGTAGTTCTGCAATTTTACTTTTTGAGTCCCCTCTACAAGATGGTGAAAGGCTGTTATAGCTTCTAGCTGGACTCTAAGAGAGCTTATAGTCAGCCCTGATCCTTTTAGGGCCAGTGCATAGTTTAAGACATGTGGAAGAGTCATGGATGTCAGGGAGATTTGTTGGGATGTGCACCAAATCCAAAATCTAAACCATTTTTGCAGGTAAGTACTTTGTGTCAAGGATTTTCTGCTGTGTAATAATACCTCTTTCACTTCTGTCAAACAGGAGCTCTCTAGGTCTTTGAACCAAGAAGAAGCCATGCTTTGAGGTGGAGAATTGCCAGGTTGGGATGTAGGGTATGTCCTCTGTTCTGCAAAAGGAGATGTGAAGTGAGTGGAAGAGGGAATGGTGGGCGCATCGCCAGCTGTGACAGGTAAGGATACCAGGTCTGATCAGAATGATGTGTGCTCTGTCTCCTATTACTTTCAATAGGACTTTAGATAGCAGGGGAAAGGAAGGGATGGCGTAAAGGAAGTCCCCATCCCAAGGGAGGAGGAGAGAATTACCTAGAGAGTGTTGTCCTATCCCTGCTCTGGAACCATAGCATGGACATTTCTTGCTCATATAAGTGGTGAACCGGTGTGTGGTTGGTGTCCCCCACTGCCTGAATAGATCATGATGTACTACTGGGTCTAGTCCTCACTTGTGGTCATGTGGGAATCTGCAACTGAGACTGTCCGCCATCGAGTTCTCTGTAGCCAGGAGGTAGGCTGCTGACAGTGTAATGTCATTGGATATACACCAGTTCCATGGTCTCATCACTTCTGTGCAGAGGGAGAGAGACCAGGCTCCCCCTTGTCAATTTAGGTAGAACATACAGGCAACGTTGTCTGTTAGGACTTTTATGTGTGAACCTTTGATCAGATGGAAGAAGTAGGTGCAGACATTCCTGAGTGCCCTTAGCTCAAGGAGATTGATGTGGAGAGATATCGCCATGGTTACCATTTTCCTTGTGTTTTGAGGTTTTTCAGATGTACACCCCATCCTGTGAGTGATGCATCAGTATTGAGGAGCAATGATGGAGGTTTTTGCATGAAGGGGATCCCTTTGCAAATGGCGGCTGGGTCTTTCCACCAGTCTAGGGAGATTTTGACCCTGGTGGGTAGTGACAGTGGTTTGTCTAGTCCATGGGGTCTCAAACATGTGGCCCGCAGAGTTATTTCCTGCGGCCTGCCATGGGTGCCGACACCGACAGTGAAGCTCCCCTCCCCCCAACCCCCTCCTCTTCCGCGGAGCACACCATGTCTTCACTCCTCCACCTACCTCCCAGCACTTCCTACCACCAAACAGCTGCTTAGGACTTTCCAGGAGGGAGTGGGGAGGAACAGGGACGCGGCACACTCAGGGGAGGAGGCGGAGAAGAGGCCGAGCAGGGCCGGGGCCTCATGTACTAGACGAGCAGTCCAAGGTATGAAGTTCAGCTGTGAGTAGTTGGGAAGAAAGTTTGTTAAAAGTGGTAATGTATTTTGTATGAATAGTTACTTTTAAAAGTTCCTGCCATTACAGCTATATTGATAGACTGTTAGTGTAGATCGTCATCAGTGTTACTGACCACATAAGGAATAGTTATTTTTGTATTTTATTAAAACACCTCTTGGCATTACAGTTTTTAAAAAGTTAATACATTGACTTTTAATAGCATACTATATTACTCTTCATTGTTTACTATACTTTTGTATCGGTGTATGAAAAGGTGAAGCCCTCAGGCCAATGTACTAGTCCTCATGTGGCCCTCGTGGTGATTTGAGTTTCAGATCTCTGGTCTAGTCTGTCCCTGTTTGGTCTGTAATCCAATCTGAAGGCACCACATGTGAAGTCTGGGGTGTGGTATTACCGCTGTGCCTGCTGCCATATGCCCTAAGAGTTGTAGGCAATGTTTGGCTGATATTTGTGGGTTGTTTTGAATGGTCTCTGTGAATGTAGCCAGAGAGAGAAATCTGTGTTGAGGTAGGAGAGCTCTCACCCATAGAGAGTCAAGGTCAATGACTATAACTCCAGGTGTTACACAGGAGTAAGGGTTGATTTCTGGGCATTGATCTGCACACCCAGCTCTGTAAACAGTCACATCACGGCTTCAGTGACTCGGTGAGCTGCTTGGAGAGACTAAACTCTGAGGAAGGAATCATCCAGGTAAGGGTAAATCGTGATCCCTTAGGACTGTAAGTGGGTGGTCACCACTGAGAAAACCTTGGAACATTCTCTTGGGAGTGATGATAACCCGAAGGGGAGCCCCCTGTACTGGTAGTGGTCTTGTCCCACAGAGAATTTGAGAAATCATTTGAGAGTAGGATTAATATGTAAAAATATGCATCCTGAAGGTCAAGGCCCAGTCTCCCTGTTCCAGCGCTGGAATGATCATTGCTAAAGTAACCATCTTTCATTTCTGAGCTTTGAGAAATTTGTTGACAGCTCTGAGGTGTAATATGGGTCTCCAGCCCTGCTCTTTCTCTTGGGTATTAGGAAATACTGAGAGTAGAAATCTTTTCCTCGCAGATGTTGAGGTACCAGTTCTATGGTTCCTAACTGGAGGAGACAGTCTACCTCTTGTTGTAGTACACTCTTGAAAGAAGGGTCACGGAAGAGGGATGGGGAAGGGTGTTGTGTGTGGGGGATCAGATGGATAGAGTATCCATGGCAAGCAAGCAAACAAACAAACACTCTCTAGGAGCCATCGATATGATGTTAGCCATTCCCAGGTGCCGCGGAACAGTGTGAGATGGTGGCCAAATGGGTGGGTAGTGATGGTCAGTTGTAGCAGTTGTAGGGAGTTTTCCAGCACCTCGACCAAGATGTCAAAATTGGTGTTTGTAGGTGGATGGCTGGGATGAGGAAGATTGCGAGGCAGACTGTTTACGTCTTGAGAATTTAGTTTTCTTCTTGTGTAGCTTGTAGTATTTATAATCCAGTTATTGGGAGATGTGTGGCTTATGCTGGGGCTGCAGACTAAACTTTTTCTTTTATCCCAGCATGTAAATGTCCAGCAAACAGAGAGTGGCCTGAAAATCCTTCAAAGTGTGAAGGGAGGCATCTCCGTGAAGAGCTTAATAGCCTCAATAGGAAAATCTTCAGCAGTTGCCTGCACCTTCTTCAGGAAACCTGACAGATGGAGCAAAGAGGCATACCGCATCACCGCCTCTGTGGAAATGCATCTGGCTGCAGTATCGAACCACATCAAGGGCAGACTGTAGTGTTGTCTTTGCTTCTAGCTGACCCTCTTGACCCTTAAATTGGTTATGATGCGATTCAGGCAGCTGCTCAGTAGCATTGTTTCAGAGTAGCAGCCGTGTTAGTCTGTATCCGCAAAAAGAAGAAGAGTACTTGTGGCAACTTAGAGACTGTTCAGATTGTTCAGATTCAAATACTTTATGTAACCGTATTTTGCTTGGAGGGCTTGGTAGTTGGTGATTCAAAACTGAAGTGTACACCTTCCTCCCAAAGAGGTCCAGATGCTTCTAGTACCTATTATATGGAGTGGACCTCATGTGATGTTGACGGCCATGAGTATTGACAGGGTCCACCAGGATGGAGTTGGGTGTAGGGTGGGAGAAGAGGGACTATATTTCTCTCACCGGCACACAGTATTTTGTGTCTGCTTGCTTGCAAGTCAGTGCAACAATGCTGGGGTCTGCCATACGATTCTTCTGAGGTCAAGAATAGCCTCACTGATAGAGAGAGCAATTTTTGAGAAAGAAGATGAGTGGAGGATGTCCAGGAGCTTGCGGTGAATGTCCTTGACTTCCTCCAGGGGTATCTGGAGAGAGTTGTCCACTCTCTTTACGAGATCCTGGAACAGGTGAAAATCATCTGTCAGGAATGGTGAGGGAGTCATGACAGCCTCATCTGGGAAGGAGAAGGATATAGTTTTGGGGGTGGCCTAACCACCAATATTGCCCTCACTCTCCTCCACAGTTTCTTCTGGGAGCTCCAAGGCCCTGGACACTGTGGCCAAGGAAGTGTCTTTAGGGCTCCCAGATGGGATTAGAAGCCTGAGAGGCAGAGGAGCAGTATGCAGCCCAGGGGTCCCAGTTGGCCACTGATGTGATGGTGGCATGGAACACATTGGTGGTGCCAGTGAATGGCTGTACCAGGATGATGGCAGTGGGGCCATCTGAGGATATGCCTGGGGTTCCTATTGGGCACTGTAGGGGGCTTAGGAGGAGTACTGAGATAGTCCCTCCTCCAGTTCACAATCACAGTCCACACTAGAGAGCAGGGGAGCACGGCAATGAAGCAGAAAAGACTTCCATGCTGGACAGAGGCTCCGTATGGAGGTCCTAGTATCAAGGAGAGGAGAGACTGGAACAACCATTACAGAGATGTCCCTCAAATACCAGAATAACAGCAGTGCTGACCGGCTTGGTGGTGCCGAAGGATATGGAGACCTTGTCCGCACAGGCTGTTCAGGTACTGGATGAGGCATCAGTACTGATGGAGTATCGTGTGGAGCATCGTGTACTGGTAGTATGTTAGAATGTTTGCTCTTGTCCTTCCTCTTAGGTGTCGCTGACTCGGTGCCTGTACCCATTGGGTCTGCGGGCGCATCAATGGTACCTGCCACAGTAGTTTTTCTTGAGCCAAGTGTGCCAGGGATTGTTTGCAGCAATCTCGTGGCTCACTGTTGGGACTTCCCACTCTCTTTTTTGACTTATGAAAGTGGTCAGCAGCTGGTTTCTTCACCCCATAGCCATTGGATATTGAGGGCTGTGGGGAAAACTCATGTTTGCCTGCAGACTCTTGCTGTGGGTCCAGTGAAGGTCTGAGCGCTGCCTTTATGAATATAATCTTCTGCATCAGCTCTCTGTCCTTGTGAGACTAAAGTCTAAGCTGCAGGCAGGGAGCACACTTTGCAAGACGTATCCTTCCCTGAGGCAATGAATGAGCCATGAATGCGTGTCTGTGATGGGGATTGCCTCATTGAATGAGAGGCACTTTTTGAAGCCAGGAGAACTGGTCATGCTCAGGTGGGGGAAGGACCCCCAGTGAGAATGGCAGGAAGAAAAAAAGTAAACTCTAAATGAATAATTTTTATTGGAACACAAGGGAAAAAAATAAAGACACTTGACTAACTACCACTAAAAAATAAGCTTTTGGCTACAAAAAATAAAAAGGACTAGATAATCATCATTAATGGTCTGCTAATAGCTCTGTCTCTAGCCAGAGGCGGTTGAAAAGGAACTGAGGAGAGTTAGCCCCTGCGTACTGACTACCCTTGGGGCAGGGCACGAGGAGAGAAAGTGCATGTGTTGGCTTAACAGACATTGTTATCACAATTCTCCAATCAGCAGCTCAGTGAAGCAAGCACAACAACAGTGGAGCACCCATAGGGACATTCCTTGAGGAAGAAGGTAAAATTTATGTGTTTGCTCTGTAACTACAAAAAAGTTTGCTAAAAGCTGGAAACTCCACAGTCAGAAGAGAAGCATTACCAAGTGTGAAGTACTAATTTACCACGAGAGGTGTGCAATGGGGCACACTCACCTCCTGCAAGCGCCCACTTGGCCAAGTGTGTGTGCCTGCCCTCTCTCTCTCTGTTTGTGGTGTGTCTTCAGTGACTCAGCTCTCCGGTCGAGTCACAAACAGTCTGTCTGTGAGATAAAAGCAAAGCAAAACTCCTTCTGGGGTACAAGTCAACAGGAGTCTCTCCCAGTGCCCTCTGTAACATCTCCCTCAAGTTGTCCTTGATCCGGGACAGAGCAGTGCCCCAGGGCTCCCTCCGTGGAGACAAAGTCTTTGCCCTCTTAGGGCCTTTCTGACCACAGCTCTCAGCTGGGCCGCTGCAGTAAAGTTCCCCCTCTGGGGTGCCTCCATGTCCAGGCTACTTCCCCCAGTGGCTAATGGGGGAGGAGAGGGACTTGCGCTCACACGCTACTCTGCGTCCCAGCCCAGGGACCCTGTAGATAGCAGACATCCATTGTGTTCCTTTATCTAAGTGGCACTGGGCCACTTCCCTGCAGTCCTGTCCCATCCTGATGGAGTCCCAGCAACCAGCTCAGGTGTCCTTCTTGCTCTCCCGTTTCTGGCAGCATTACACCATCCGAGGTCCTGAAGACCCTCAACCAGCAACTCACCATCCACACTCCTCCAGTTCTAGCAAGGAACTGAACTTATTCTGGCCCTGCAAGTCTTCTTATACTAGCCTGCTTGACCTTAATTGGCTGCTTCCTACACAGCCACTCTAGGCAGCTAGAAGGACATCTCTACTACTCTATTCTGGAGTAGGGGTTTGCAAGGCCACAAGTGCTCTAGCAGGGGGCCTCAGGGCCTAGTCCACCCTGTCACAAGGTGTCATCTCCTGCTGAACAAAAAGGACTACAGACACCAGACAAATAATTGCGGAACATCAGTAGACAAAAGAATTTGGTAATTGTTTTCTCCACACCCATGAAGAATGGACCTGCTCAGACGCTTGTCCCATCACAGTTTGAATACTGGGAGAAGGGAAGAAAAATGACTCACTTTATAAAGGAAATTTATCTTTATGCTGTTTGGACTCTGAGGGGCAAAGATTCCTAAACATAAGAAAAGATTCCCAGCTACTTTGCTTGGGTAGCCCTAAAGGATATATTAAATTTGCATATTATAGCAGCTACTATAATCTTTTAAAAGCTAAGACTGTATCTCATTTTTGTGTGTATGTTTATCTGCTTTAACATTGTAAATAATTCTCATTTTTTTCCTTAGTTAACAAATCGGTAGTTAGTTTATTATTGGATTGGCTACAAGTGTTGTCTTTGGTTTGAGGTCTGAGGTGCAACTGACCTGGGGTAAGTGACCAGCGTACCGAAGCGGACTCTCTGGACTCCATGTTAAAGCTGTTGTAGTGCCTGAGGAGTTCACACTTGATACTAGGTTGGTGAAATCCCAGTATAGAATTCACACCTAATTTGAAGTTTGTGCTCTGCTTCTTACCAGTTTGCCCTGAGCTTGTATTAATGGTCGCAAGCCACTCCAGACAGCCTGACAGACCCATCTCAAAAAACATATACTTTGTTAGAACTGTAAAAAATAGAGAGAATGCCATCAAAAAATGATTAGGGATATGGGACAGCGTCCATATGAGGACAGATTAAAAAGACTGGGCCTGTTCAGGTTGGAGAAGAGATGACAAAGGGAGGATATGATGGAGTTCTATAAATTCATGACTGGTGTGGAGAAAGTGAATAAGGAAGTGTTATTTACCATTTCATGTAACACAAGAATTAGGGGACACCCAATGAAATTAATAGGCAGCAGGTTTAAAACAAACAAAAGGAAGTACTTCTTCACACAACACATAGTCAACTTGTGGAACTCATTGCCTGGGGATGTTCTGAAGGCAAAAAGTATAACTGGGTTCAGAAAAGAATTAAATAAATTCGTGGAGGATAGGTCCATCAATGGGTATTAGCCAAGATAGTCAGGAATGCAACCCCTGACTTCCAGATGCTGGGATTGGATGATAGGGGATGGATCACTCAATAATTTCCCTGTTCTGTTCATTCTTTTTGACACTTTTGGCATAGGCCACTGTCAGAAGACAGGACACTGGACTACAGCAATCATTGGTCTGTCCCAGTATGGCCATTCTTAGGTTCTTATGAAAACAGATGGATACAGATGAATGGAGGAGTACAAGGAAACAGTGAGACAATATTGTCTAAACAGACCAGACAGAGACAGAGTAGGGGGAGGGGTAGCATACATAAGGAGAGCAAATAACTATGGAATGGAAGAAAACAGCATGATTAGTTCCACCAGATATTTTTTATACCTATGTTCCAAATACATGTTAAGCAACAGAGCTAGCGTAATGAATAAACCTAAAATAGCTCTAGAATAAGACATCCTGCATCTTCCACCATTTGACTCTGTAATGAAACTCTGATTCTGTAGAGGAAGACTGTGTTGCTCTTCAGAAAGTCAAGTTGTCTCCTGGAGCAGCCTGTTGATAGCCATGGGCCACTGCTGAGCTTTCTTATGGGAGTGTGTCTCAGGAAGTCTCGCTTCTCAGCCTAAGACTCCATCTACACTATTGACTACATCTGAGGCTATGGCTACACATAGCGCTGCCCAGCGCTGCCGCGGCAGCGCTTTGAAGGGCGAGTGTGGTCAGAGCGCCCGCGCTGGGAGAGAGCTCTCCCAGTGCTGTCTGTACTCCACCTCCCTATGGGGATTAACGTACAGCGCTGGGAGCCGCGCTGGGGCTCTGATCACGCTGGCGCTTTGCAGCGCCGCAACTTGCAGCGCTGGAGGGTTTTTTTTTCACACCCTGCTGCAGCGCTGCAAATCTGCAAGTGTAGCCAAAGCCAGAGTGGTGTTGTGTCAACCCCACCCTCCACCACCACCACCACACTGTCCACACCTGAACCCCCCAAGCAAATGCATGAAGGAGAGCACACAGCAAGACAGCTAGCATGCCTGAGGAGAGTGGGTATATACATGCCTCTAGCTCCGGAATGGGCTTAGACAGGGATCCCTAAATGCCACCTACACTCAGCTAATGCCGTGTGACCCAAGTACTAAGCTTGTCTGAGCCTTGGAGCTGCTTTTCACTCTACTACTCCGGTACTCGGAGACCCCGGGAGAGAATCTCATGTTTACAGTCAACCAGTGCTATCACTAACTGGTTACAAGCTCTGTTCAGGGTTGTTGTATGCACAGGGCCTTAGAAACTGCTTTAAGACACATCCCTGCCCGGGATCCCAGCTAACTGCACTGCACGGCCTGGGCTCTGAGCTCTGCCAGAGCATGTGCGTTACTCACACTCTGAGAGACACCCCCACACTAATATCACAGCTACTCTGAGTGTGTGTCCATTCCCTTCACTGAGCCAAACAGATGTCAAGGGGGGGTCTTGATGCCTGCAGGGGGCACAATTCACTTTCACATCAGCTCACCCACCAATTGATGGGGCTTTACAAACATCTCTTGCCAGGAGAGGCAGGAGATGCTCTTCCATATCATCCCTCCTGGACCCCACGGCTCCACCAGGGATCACTGCCTACATGAAGGGCTAGGAGAGTTACTGGCGAGGGGAAGCTCTCACAGCACAGCTCTCCAGAGAAACTGTTGCTCTAGTCCCCTGCTGTGGGAGAGCTCAGGTTCCCAGGATCACCTCACCCCCTCACCCACCTGGCAGCTCAGGGAAGGGGTTCTAGATAACTTCTAGTAGGAATCCAGCAAGGATCTGGTCAGGAGTTATATGGGGTGTTCTAACCACTCTCAGACACTCAGATGTCAGCCAGGGAGACAGTGACAAGAGCCAGATCACTGCAGGGAACATATGGTGCTAACCCACCTACCAGGAGCCATCATTCCTGTAGGGGTCCCATTGTCTGGCTGGGGTCAGTCTCAGAAAAAGGGGCTCATTTCTATAGGGGTCCCATTGCCTAGCTGGTTCCTTACCCCTCTGGGGCACCAGTGTGTTATACACCTGGTAGCTCTCCTCCCTGTCTTGCTGGATGGTGTCCTCTGCATGCATCAGCATTTTACCTTCAGCCCCCAGTCTCTCCTGGACAAGTGTGATGTTATTGACATAAACTGTGACCGTATAGATCATTGTTGCAACCACTGTTATATATTTGCAGCAAATATTGTACTAAAGTTGTCATGTGAGGTGTCTATGAAAAGGTTATGATTATGCTATCTGTATGCATGTATCATTTTTGTATTTAAAGTTATGTCTTAGCTCTACCCTGTCTATATTTCAAACCTGTGCTATGCTTCTGGGTGACACCCCAGACAATTTGCCATCAGCACTGCCTAGCCTGCTTCATGGCCCATTAAGAACCATCAGCTATACAACTGACCCACAGATACACCTTATGATTCAGCAAGACGTGCAGGGACATGCCTATGGACAGAACTCTAAGGTTTTTCAATGCCACGTGCTGGGTGGCTTGTGGTTGGAACAAAGTAAGCAGAAGCCACATGGCAAAAGGACTATAAAAGGCATCATCATCATCTCCATTTTCTCTTCATTCCTGCAAACTGAAGCTCTGAACAAAGGACTGAATGACCCATCCAAGCTGTGGATGTACTCCAGAGACTTGATTTGAACCTGCAGTTTATTCCATCACTGCTACAAGCCTGAACCAAGAACTTTGCCCTTACTGTATTAATTGATTCCATTTAACAAGTTTTAGCTCTCACCTACATTTCTTTCTTTTATGAATAAACCTTTAGATTTTAGATTCTAAAGGATTGGCAACAGCATGATTTGTGGGTAAGATATAATTTGTATATTGGCCTGGGTCTGGGACTTGGTCATTTGAGATTGGGAGAACCTTTTTTCTTTTACTAAGGTATTGGTTTTCATAACGAGTGGCTTCTGGAGGTGATTCAGGGGGCCCTTAGAGCTCCTGTAGGGATGAGAGGCACTTGTTCAAAAACCCCAGATTCCCTCAGGACAATGCTCCCTCCTGCCCAGGCAGCAGCATCATGGGGGCCTGGCATCACTGTTATGGTGGGGCCCCCAGATAAAAGTGAGTGTCCTAAGGGTCTGTCATCTCTTCCCCCACCTCTGCCAAGGGATGTTTCTTTGATCCCTTTCCCCAACACTAAGGTTTGATGGAAGGAGCTGCTAGGCCCTTTCTCCTCTGGGACACACATCCTGGCAACCCCATTCAGATCCCACCACTGGCAGGTGTCATGTAGTGAATTCTGCTGACAGCTGGCTGGTCAGTGCCTGCTGTCTGGGTCTATGCAGAAGGCCTGGTACTCAACAGGGCATGGAACAGCCTGGCTGTTATGAACAGTAGCTGGGATTCTGGGCAGAGTCCAGTACCAAAGCAGCGGCCCCATAGTCTGCTCCTTTCACCGCTGTGGTTACCCGGAGAACCCTGTGGTTCTGTGGATACCGATTTATATTTGCAGATATTATCAGATAAATTTGTATCCGTGCAGGGCTCTAACACTTTGTACATGGCAGGTTGCAGGGTTGCTACTATTATGTCAGGCTCCTGTACCAGATATGGACTGGCTACAGAGCTTCCTTCCCCAAGAGAGATGCACAGATGTGTTCATCATAAAATCCTTTAGTGCTATGCCAGGTATGGATGAGCTTAAATGGATGCCAGGTATGGATGAGCATAAATAAGTTATGTGACATACAGCATCGCTTAGTGGCTGACTGGTATAATACAATCTGTTATATCCTTGGGGCAGCCGGAGTAGGAAGCAATCACTTGAGGCCAGAGAGCAGACAGCTAACCAAAACCTCCATTTTATTTACAGACCATAATACTCTAACTCAGTTGCCATAGCAGCAAAAACCATGACAACCAAATACACAACATATTCCTCCCCCCCTAATAAGAACATCCCCTAAATTAAAAAAAACACACACTAGACTAGAGAAGGAGGGTAGACGGCCTCCATTCCCGGCTAAACCCTGGGGATTATTTTGCCCCATAACCGTGGGTTCGCCCTAGCTAGAGATCCAGCCGATGAGGAGGCCTTCTGTCTCTAGGTGGATTACGGCGAACTTCTGGTGTTATTGCACCCGAAAGCACTAGGGGCTCAGGGTCCGCAGCACGAACGGGTGAGGAGGTGGTATCAGCTCGTGCTGGGCAAAGGGGTATCTCAGCCGCCGGCAGTAATGGAGGAGAACAGTCAGGAACAGGTGACTCGTGATTCGGTGCCTCACCAGAAGAGGTGAAGTCAGACCCCTCAACTGCAGATGGGTCCTGAGGACTGGCATGACCTGGCAACAGCTGATCTACATGTCGCCGCCAGGTAACATTCTCTGCAGTCTGGACTGTGTAGGAAACAGGTCCTGTTTGAGTGATGACTGTGGCCGGGACCCATTTAGCTCTGGAAGTATAATTCCGAGCCAAAACTGGCTGTCCCGGGCTAAAGGTTCGGTCTTTTGCTCTGGGTGCCCGTCTGAGGACTTGATATTGCTGCTGATGTTGCACAGTTTGTCGGGGTTCAGAAGGTTTCAGCAGATCAAAGCAAGTGCGCAGCTGTCGTCCCAACATTAGAAAGGCTGGGGATGCCTGGGTCGTAGCATGAGGGGTGTTTCTGTAGGAAAGTAAGAAGATATCCAGACGCTTTTGAATGGAGTGTTGTCCCCTTGCTGATTTCAAAGTGTTTTTCATTGTCTGCACAAATCTTTCAGCTAATCCGTTGGTGGACGGATGATATGGTGCTGACGTGATGTGGTGTATCCCATTTGCCTTCATAAAATTTTGAAACTCCTGAGAAACGAACTGCGGTCCGTTGTCGCTCACAAGTTGTTCTGGCAGACCAAAACGACTAAAGAGTCCTCGTAGTTTTTGGATAGTACTCTCTGCAGAAGTGGACTGCATTATAGAGACTTCTGGCCATTTAGAATGGGCATCTATTGCCACCAAGAACATGCTTCCTTCAAGGGGGCCAGCAAAGTCAACGTGAATACGTTGCCACGGGTTTTCAGGCCAGTCCCATGGGTGTAGGGGTGCCCACTGGGGTGCATTCCTCACACCCTGACATGACATACAAGCTTTTGCCTTCTCTTCAATAGCGCTGTCCAGTCCAGGCCACCAAAAATAGCTTCGTGCAATTTCCTTCATGCGCACTATTCCACAGTGACCGGAATGTAGCTGTTCTAACATCTGTGATCTCAGCGGTGGTGGAATAATGACACGTCTCCCCCACAACAAACAACCAGATTGGACCGATAACTCCATCCGTTTGGACATGTAGGGAACAAGGTCGGATGAGACCGGAGAGGTTTGTCGAGATTTTCCATGCATCACCAGGTCCATAACTTGGGACAATACTGGGTCAACGCGAGTTGCCTTCTTTATCTGAGTAGCAGTGATGGGTGTATTCTCTACCTGTTCAAAGTAAAAGATTTCCTTTTGGGCACTATCTTGATGTTTGACCGGCAAAGGCAACCTCGAGAGGCCATCTGCATTGCCGTGCAGAGTGGATTTCCGATATTTGATTTCATATGTGTGTGCTGAAAGTAACAATGCCCAACGTTGCATACGACTAGCAGCTAATGGGGGAATGCCTGTGTAGGGTCCAAAAATTGACGTCAGAGGTCGATGGTCTGTAAGAAGAGTAAACTTTCGTCCAATGAGGTACTGATGAAACTTCCGAATTCCAAAAACAATTCCTAATGCCTCACGTTCGATTTGGGCGTAGTTGGTTTCTGCTTTGCTTAGAGTGCGTGAAGCAAAAGCAATAGGTCTCTCTTCTCCCAAAGGCATAATGTGTGACACGACTGCTCCCACTCCATAAGGGGAGGCATCGCAGGCCAATTGCAGGGGTAAGGATGGATCAAAGTGCGTGAGAACTTCAGAATTTAACAATGCATCCTTAGCTTTGTTAAATGCAACATCACAGGCTTCAGTCCACTTCCAGGCCTTGTTCTGCCCAAGGAGCTCGTGAAGTGGTTTTAGCAGTGTGGCTAACTGTAAGATGAACTTTCCATAATAGTTCAGTAGTCCTAGAAATGAGCGCAGCTGGCTTACATTTCGTGGTGGGGGAGCCTCCACAATAGCTTTAAGTGTTGCAGGGGCCTTATGAAGACCTGCAGAATCGATGATGTGTCCCAAATATTCAACAGAGGGCTTGAAGAATTCACACTTGTCTTTGCGAACTCGTAGGCCATACTCTTCCAATCTTTGTAGGGTAGCCTCTAAATTCTTTAAGTGATCCTCTTCATTTCTTCCAGTGACCAGGATGTCATCCAGATAGCATTGAACTCCTGACAAGCCACACAAGATCTGGTCCATAGCCCTCTGGAACAGGGCAGGAGCCGATGTTATTCCGAAGGGTAGGCGACAGTATCGATAAAGCCCCTTATGAGTCACAATAGTCAACAGCTCTTGGGACTTTTCATCGACGTGCATCTGTAAATATGCTTGACTCAGATCAATCTTACTGAACTTTTGTCCCCCAGCCAGGCCTGCGAAGAGGTCATCGATGCGGGGAAGCGGGTATTGCTCTGCACACAACACTGGGTTGACAGTGACTTTAAAATCCCCGCAAATCCGGAGAGAGCCATCTTTCTTCACTATTGGAACGATAGGAGTGGCCCATGAGCTATGGGTAACTGGTATTAGGACTCCATTGGTGACCAGGCGCTCCAGGTCTGCTTCAACCTTTGGCCTGATGGCATATGGCACAGTTCGGGCTTTCAGATATTTTGGTGGACTGCCAGGTTTAATGTTCAATGTCACAGTGATTCCCTTCATACTTCCCAAATCATCTCCAAAAACAGCAGCATGTTTCCTTAGTATAGGGGTTAGACTGGTTTCTTCTTTAGTCATCCGGTGCACTTCTGCCCAGTTCAGTTGAATCTTCCCAAGCCAAGACCTACCCATTAAGGCTGGGTAGTTACCTCTCACCACAAACAGTGGCAATCTAGCGGCCTGTCCATTGAGCTCCACCTTAACATCAATAGTGCCCAACATGGGCACAGCTTCTCCCGTATACGTCTTCAGAACAGTTTTTGTTGCCTTAAGCGGAAGATGCTGTAGCTTTTCTTTATACACAGTCTCAGAGACCAGCGAGACAGCTGCACCGGTGTCCAGTTCCATGCGTATAGGTTTGCCCTCCAATAAGGGGGTTACCCAATATTCATGTGAGCCCGCTGCCAAAGACAAAACATGCAGTGGCACTTCCTCTTGTAATGAGGTGTCTCCTTGATCATCCTGGGTCTGCTCTAGAGTATGCAAGGTTCCTCTTTTTGTCGGCCAGACCACAGGCCTCTTTTTCTTTTGTTTACAGGCATACTCAATGTGTCCCTTTTTGCCACAGTGTCGACACACCAGGTCCTTACACCAGCATTCTGATGCCTGGTGTCCTGGCTTACCACAGCGGTAACATTCTTGACTCTGCACAGTTTTGTGGGTCGGTTCTTGTGACACTTTTTGCACCCTAGGGGGTGCACCGATGTATTGTGCCTCCCTTGTAGCCAGTTCCATGGAGACAGCAATATCAACAGCCTTCTGTAAGGTAAGCTGAGCCTCTGTCAGTAGGCGCTTCCGTATAGCTTCACTGTACAGGCCACACACTAACCTGTCACGCAGGGCATCATTTAACATTTCTTTAAATTCACAGTGTTCTGCTAGCTTTTTTTAGAATGGCTACAAATTGTACAACTGTTTCATCTTCCTTTTGGTCTCTTTTGTGGAATCTATATCTTTCAGCAATTACCAGTGGTTTTGGGGAAAAATGGGACCCCAGGATTTCCACAATGTCACTGTAAGATTTAGTTGCTGGCTTAACAGGGTGTAGTAAGCTGTGTAGCAGGGAGTACGTTTTAGCCCCTACAACACTTAAGAATATTGGCACCTTCTTCGCTTCTGTAATGTCATTTGCAATAAAAAAAAGCTCAAAACGCTCAGTATACACATGCCACTGCTCTGTATTCTCATCAAAAGGCTCCAGGGGCCTGGTCAGAGTAGCCATGATTTTTAGTTTCACTTTCACAGTCAGTGCAAAGAAGCAGCTTTTTTTCTTTGTTTGGTCTTTACCTTAACTTCTACTTCCTTCTGTTACTGGAGCAGCACCAGGATCCCATCCTCGTCGCCAGTGTTATATCCTTGGGGCAGCCGGAGTAGGAAGCAATCACTTGAGGCCAGAGAGCAGACAGCTAACCAAAACCTCCATTTTATTTACAGACCATAATACTCTAACTCAGTTGCCATAGCAGCAAAAACCATGACAACCAAATACACAACACAGTCTAGCCTTCCATTATAGCTCCTGAGACTGAGACTGAGAAGTAGGCTGAAGATCTGCCTGGACATGGGTGTATTTCTTTCCCTGTGGCCATAGTGAACACACTGTGCAGGCAGCTGGCAGCGGGGCATATTCCAGGCCAGTCTCCAGTTTGCTGGCAAGACAGAGGAGCCTGTCGCAGACTTCCAGTTTGAGGTAGGGATGTGAAACTGCAAGGCAACAGGCCTAGGGGTTCGAGATGCAGGAGCAGAGGGTCCAAGGATCCAAACCCCTTGTAACAGTCAGTCAGGATAATCACCATTTCAGAGATGGGGAAATTGAGGCACTCAGAGCAGTGGTGTAGCTAGCATGGGACATTTGGGTGGGCCCCAAATTTGGGTATGCTGGCAATGATGGGGAACAGGAGGGATTGGGGGGCCTGCCTCTGCCACCCCCTTCAGTCCAGCCAGCCTTCCAGGGAGCAATGGATGTTCTGTTCAGGGCCCCCCCAGACTCTTGCGTGTGCACCCAGCTCTGGGAGGAGATGCCTTTCTCCAGCATGCATGACTCCTGGCACCCATCCCCGTTGCACCGCCCCACACCGGGCCAGGCTCCCCGAGGCAGCAGGCCTATAGTTTTTATGATTGTTGCCACTGGCCATCCAGAGACAAGACTGCACCATGCTGCAGTCACAGCCAACAGGATCCCATCCCCCACCCCGCGCCCACCTGGGAACAATCACCCCCTTCGGATCCCTCCTGCCCCTCAGCTGGGAAACCCCTCCAATCCCTCGCTCATGTCCTGCTGGACCACCCCACTCCTACTTCTTGGCACCCCAGCCATTCCTAGCCCCCTGGTCCCATCTGACCACACAATAACCTGCCCCTCCAGCCCCATGACTCCCCCACTAATCTCACAAATAGTACGTAAAATTTCTAATCCTGTCTCCCAGGAATCCCACACTCTTTGCCCCTTGAAGTCCCACACATCTTCCCCCCAGAGTCCCAGGGGAGGGAGGCCCCTCCTCCTCCTTCTCCTGTGTCTTGCTTCCTCCCCAAGTGCCAGTCACCATGACTCACTCATCAAGATCATCTCTCCCCAGGGCCCCTTTGGAGCAGTGCAGCTGCAGGGTCACCTGGCCATCCTTATGTGTGGCAAAGCAGGTGATAGGGGGATGGAATGTAGGAAACAGATCTGCTCAGCCTTTTCCTGCCTGCACGAGGAGTGAGGCTGCCAAGGAGAAAGCCTATTAGTCAGGGTCCTCCCCACCCCACCCACACCAGCTCAAGGGCTCCATGCAATGGGGTTAGGGCAGGAAAATCTCTCCCCTCCCAAACCACAGTCTGCTCCTGCACTGGCAGGGTCAGGGATTGGGACAGGGTTTGATGGGGGAGGTGCTGTTAAACATGGGACAAACACCCCGAGACCAAGATAGGCAAAACACCCCATAGTGGGTGTCCTGGATCGCATGGGATAAGCACCCTCATTACGGGGTTCTGGATCCTCCAAGACAAGCTCCCCTTACAGGGGTCGGGACGGTGCAAGGGGAAGGAGAGACTCAAATTCAGCTCAGCTGAGTATGTTTGTACCTTTTCTTCAACCTGGAGATACTTCAGGATGGTGCTGAAACAACTTCCTCCAGGGCCAAGTCCTTCTTCTCCTCCAATTGGTGCTTGGGGGTCCCTGCAGCAGGAAGAGTAGGAGAGAGTGTGACTCCTCTTGCTCCTGGGAGCAGGGACAGGGGGATGGTGGGGACAGAAGAATTAATGCTCCCTCCTGTTGTGTAAGGGACATCATGGCAGAAAGAGCCCCACCCTCTGTGCCAGAGATGCCCTTCCTTTCCCCCTTTCCTGTAAGCTGTAGGGAATCCTGAGAAGGAAAATAAGCTCTTCTGACAGTCCTTAGGTGAATGCATCTGAAGAAGTGGTTTTGTACCCATGAAAGCTTATGCCCATATAAATCTGTTAGCCTCTAAGGTGCCACCAGACTCCTTGTTGTTTTTGTGGCTACAGACTAACATGGCTACCCCCTGATACTTGACACCATGTGAGAAATAGATAGTTGAGATAGGCTAGAACTGGGGTTGTTCCTCTTGTTGTCAAAGTCCAGTCCCATTTCCTAAAAGACACGACAAACACACGCAAGAGGGGAGAGAAATGACAGCACAGATATGAAACACAACTTCTGGCCTGGTCTACACTACGCGTTTAAACCGGTTTAAGGAGCGTAAAACCGATTTAACGCCACACCCGTCCACACTAAGAGGCCCTTTATATCGATATAAAGGGCTCTTTAAACCGGTTTCTGTATTCCTCCCTAACAAGAGGAGTAGCACTAGTATCGGAATTACCATATCGGATTAGGGTTAGTGTGGCCGCAGATCGACGGTATTGGCCTCCGGGTGGTATCCCACAGTGCACCACTGACCGCCCTGGACAGCAATCTGAACTCGGATGCAGTGGCCAGGTAGACAGGAAAAGCCCCGCAAACTTGTGAATATTTCCTGTTTGCCCAGCGTGGAGCTCTGATCAGCACGGGTGGCGATGCAGTCCGAAATCAAAATAAAAAAAGAGCTCCAGCATGGACCATGCGGATGTGATCGCACTAAGGGCAGGCAAATCTGTTCTATCAGTGCTCCGTTACAGAAAACAAAATTCAAAATCATTTAAAAAAAATCTCCACACAGACGCCATAGCGTAACGGAAAGCCAAAGAATCAAATGGACGCTCATGGAGGGGGGACTGGAGCAGGGACTGGAGGACTCAAGCAATCCCACAGTGCCTGCAGTCTCCGAAAAACATTTGCATTCTTGGCTGAGCTCCAAATGCTTCTAGGGTCAAACACAGTGTTAGCGGTGGTTCAGGGCATAGCTCGGCAATTTACGCACACCCCCCCCACCCACCCCCAGAAGTGAAAGGGAAAACAATCCTCTCTTGACTCTTTTACATATCACCCTGTCTTTACTGAATGCTGCAGATAGACGTGATGCTGCAGCAGTCAACACCAACATCCTTGCTCCCTCCCCCCCCGCCATGGGTGGCTGATGATACAATATGACTGATATCCATCATCATCAGCAGCCTATTGGCACATGGGGCAGTGCAAAAGGACTGGTAACCATGTCGACTAGCATTCAGTGAGGTCAATCATGGGTGCCTGTGTAAAAAGCTCCTGATTTTTTCTGGTAGATGGTGCAGTATGGCTGGTAACCGTCTTCATCATAGCAACAGGGGGCTGAGCTCCATCAGCCCCCGCCCTTCATGTGTAAAGAAAAGATTCAATTGTCCCTGGACTAGCAGCGGGATGCTGGGATCCTCTCCTCCACACTGCTTAATGTCCTGTCTGGACTATCATAGCAGCTGGAGGCTGCCTTCCACTCATTTCTCACTAACAAGTCACTGTGTCTTATTCCTGCATTCTTTATTACTTCATCACACAAGTGGGGGGACACTGCTACCCAGGAAGGCTGGGGGAAAAACGGAATCAACAGGTGAGGTTGTTGCAGGAGCACCCCTGTGAATAGCATACAGCTCATAATTTCTGCTGGATCTGACACAGAGCAGCTGTGCTCTCTGGTTCTATGATACAGTGGTTCTCTAGTACACTTGCCCCATATTCTAGGCAGGACTGATTCTATTTTTAAATACCATAAAGGAGGGATTGACTTGGAGAGTCATTCCCAGTTTTGTCTTTTGCGCCCCCGGCCGACCTCAGCCAGGGGCACCCATGACAGCAGCAGACAGTACAGTATAGAAGGACTGGTAACCGTCATCTCATTGCCAATTTATGGTATGGTAGATGGTACAGTATGGCTGGTAACCATCTCTGCTGTCATGCAAAAGCAAAAGCATGCTGCTGTGTAGTGCTGCTGAATCGCCTCTGTCAGCGGCATCTAGTACACATACGGTGACAGTCACAAAAGCAAAACAGGCTCCATGATTGCCATGCTATGGCATCTGCCAGGGCAATCCAGGGAAAAAAGCCGCGAAATGCTTGTCTGCCGTTGCTTTCCCAGAGGAAGGAGTGACTGACGACATTTACCCAGAACCACCCGCGACAATGATTTTTGCCCCATCAGGCACTGGGATCTCAACCCGGAAATTCCAAGGGGTGGGGGAGGCTGCAGGAACTATGGGATAGCTACGGAATAGCTACCCACAGTGCAACGCTCCAGAAATCGACGCTAGCCTCGGACCGTGGACGCACACCACCGATTTAATGTGTTTAGTGTGGCCACGTGCACTCGATTTTATACAATCTGTTTTGCTAAACCGGTTTATGTAAAATCGGAATAATGCCGTAGTGTAGACGTACCCTCTGACTGGTGTTGACTCTCACTTGCAACCTCACTGCTGGAAACACACAGCCGAGGCACAGGGTCTGCTCAGCCACCCCGAGCCTGACAAAAGAGTACCACCACCAGACTGTCTAGAGCTTTGCTCTGTGCTGCCTCTTTGGTCACAGGCTCACATCAGTGTTGCAAAATACGCCGTCTTGGCCGGCTAAGTCAGACTCTTATTAAACAGAGGGCAAAAGGAGAGGGATAGGGAAGAGAAGGGGTAAGATAGGGAAGGAAAAAGACACACGGCGGGTGGAGAATGATGACAAAGCTCCACATCTCGGATGGTGTTTGGGATGCAAGCAGAGCCAGTGGAGGTGGTGACGTCATCCAGGTCCTCCACTTTGCCCAGGTCTGGTCAGGACATCTCTTGGGTTACTTCAGACAGAATTACAATGGTTCACCACTGTAAAGTCTTTTCCATGGTCTGGAGCCCGCGTTCCAGCCAGGGGAGAGGGGCTGCGGGACTTGCCGCACTCCTGCCCAGGGCCATGCTCCCTGGACCAGAGCGCAGCAGGTTCCCTGGACCTGTTCCCCTGGCCGGTAATTTTGTGGCATTTTTAGCCCAATTTTCATAGCTCTCTTGAAAATAAACTACTTCACTGGAGCTTTTTCAAAAGCCTCAATGAAGGGACCTTGAGGAGGAAATCGCAGCCTCTGCTGGTTCCTAGGAAAAACTCTCTCTGTCATGCAATAAGTCTTTCTAGAGGACCATGGACTCTAATTGTACTTCATACAGTTCCAAATTGCAGAGTTTACTTGGTTTACATTCTAGGTTTCACTTAGACACCTAGGTAGTGGAGTCTGAGTTTGATCTGTAACATCTGTCCATGTGTCTGTATACACAGCTATAGAACCATTTTAATCTAGTTATGGGTAAGCTGATGCTGGTAGTATTAGCCTCTCTATCCAGGCACATAGAGCTTTTGAAATCATTACTCTCGGGAATCAAGTTTCAGAGACTCATTCTCGTCCCTGAATTTAATTCATTCATGGGAAATTCTTCTGCCTTTTTTAGTTTCCCCATCCTAGTAGAAAAAAATGGTTTTTTACATTCTTGCAGGTACTTTCTATACTTGAATTCTTTAAAAACAGTCTATTCTGCTAATGTAAATTCGTGAGGGACTTAATCTCAGTCGGGACAGGAGTCTTTGAAACAGTTGAGCAAATTTGGTGTAGAAATAAAGTGCTAAAAGTGCTAGTCTGCCATTGATTTTAAAGGGAATCAGGCTCGGACCAGAGTGCAGCTACAGACTAGAGCACTTTCTAGCTTCAAGGGGACCGAGTCCATTTGAAATGTAGGCTCTTTCCAAAAATGAGCTAGAAATGGTTTCAGAGCCTACAGATGCCCAAAGCTCACAGGTATTGGGCTCAGGGGGTTGGTTTTGTGCCACTCTAGAGACAGAGACCAACTGCAAAATGCAGCTCCAGAGCTGGCTTCAGTTGGCCAACTACCTAGAGTTTAGGGTGTTCAGCTGCAGGTATCAGCTATAGCTACAGTTCTAAGCGTTAGACATAGTGATAATGCAGCTCTTCCATTTTTAACCCCTCTAGGCTACATCTAGTGCAGGGATCGGCAACCTTTCAGAAGTGGTGTGCCGAATCTTCATTTATTCACTCTAATTTAAGGTTTCGCGTGCCAGTAATACATTTTAACATTTTTAGAAGGTCTCTTTCTATAAGTCTATAATATATAACTGAACTATTGTTGTATGTAAAATAAATAAGGCTTTTAAAATGTTTAAGAAGCTTAATTTAAAATTAAATTAAAATGCAGAGCCTCCCGGACAGGTGGCCAGGACCTGAGCAGTGTGAGTGCTACTGAAAATCAGCTCGCGTGCCACCTTCGGCACCTATGCCATAGGTTGCCTATCCCGATCTTGTGCTTTTTTATTATAAGGAATCCTACATGGAGAGCGATGGAGCCTAATAAGTGATCCTTCCTCAATAACAGGCTATGGTTTTAGCTAATCCAAAAGACTCAGGGAGACAACCCTTTATGGTAACTAATGTACACAAAATACATTTTTGTGGGAGCAAAACAATTTATACTTACCCTCCATCATGAAATCCAAAGGCATTAGTTGCAGGCTGGGCTTTGGCTACAAGTAGCTGGCTGTGATGGTCACTCTTACGCTTTCCCAGTTGACTCTGATGCCTTTGTCTGGCTCAACGGCTGTAGCTAGTGATGGGTGAAGGTTTAGCTGTTTGGCGCAGAAAAACACCTATAACGTCAGAGTCTGATCCAAAGTCTCTTTGAATCAGGTCAATCCACAAACAAGGGTGGGAAATACTGCAAGACTGGTATCATTTTTGCTGTTCATCTGGCCACTCTGCCAATTCTTCACCAATTGGTTTCTTTCAGCGTAATGAATTTCTGCAAAACTTTGTCTACTAACTTTAGTACATCATAGAAACTCAGTTTTAGGACAAGGATTCCTGTGAAAAGGATAGTGCATAGTTGTTGTTACTACACGGAAGGGAAAGACTAACATGATGTAGTTAGGGTATATTTGTGTGTCATGGGTCTACCCTCACTTGAAACTGGGGGGTTTCAAGGTGAGGACCCGCATGCCACCATGTCCTAGGGTCTCAACCCCACTTTGAGCTTGTGAGTTCAAAGATGGGGACCCGCAGGTATTCTCCCCCCACCCTAACCTTTAGGGTAGGTTTCCTTCTCGCTGCCACCACTCGATTATTTCGGTGAATCGAGACACCCCTCTGTTCCCCCCTCCTCCTTCCAGAGACTTTCCTGGGGAAGCACAGATCAAATCACAGAGGGAGAAAGATTTCTTTCACTTCCCTCTCCCTTCCCTGCTTTCTCTGCTTGGAGACAACCCTTGTCTCCACAGAGTGGCGCCTAGCTTCCTTCCCCTGAATCCACAGGTAAGGAACTTAACCAAGTCCTGAACTTATAAAGAGTTTATTAAGAGAACAAAAAGAAAATACAGAATCTCTATGAGCCCAAGCTGGACACTCATAGGGGATAACCTTATCAATCTCTGGAGAGAATTCCCCCTCCCCCCTTTCTCAGTAAAAGCAATAACAGCAAACAGGAATAAAGCATTTCCTTTAGCAAACACACAATTGCAAATATAGAAATCAAATCATAAGACTAATTCGCCTTTCTAATTAATACTCACTATTAATTAGTAGAAACTACTCCAGGAGAACTTGGAGACATGACTGGTCTCTTTTAGATCCAAAAAGAGTTCTCACAAAGAACACAGCCAAAGGCTTCCCTCCACAGAGATTTGAAATTATCTCGTCTCTGATTGGTCCTCTGCTCAGGTGGCCACCAGGTACTGCATGTAAACCCTTTACAGGTAAAACAGAAAGGGAAAGACTAACATGCTCTAGTTAGGGTATATTTGTGTAACATTCATTATTTTGTTTCAGTGTTTATGGAAAACACATTTATCGTTATGGTAACTGTATTAGGGAGATGTGTGTTGAAACAAATGTTTGAAAGGATGATAAAAATTATATTCAACTGAAAAAAATGAACGGTTCTGCTTGTGGACAGGTGAGGATGAAGGTAAAAGGTTCAGCTTGTGATTGGATTGTGTACTAGAAATGTAGACATGCATCTTTTAAAAACAAATTAACCTTTAGTTACAAGAGTACTTAGAGTGATACAACATGAGGGTTGGCAGAGACCACAGGAGGTCACCTAGGCCAATCCCCTGCTCAAAGCAGACCAACACCAACTAAATAATGGCATCATTTACGTACTTTTGATTTTTATGTTTATTTTTTTCTCTATATACATTTTTAAAATTATTTAGTAAAATTATTGAATACCTTCAGTTTGATAGTAAACTTATTTATTGAGGAATACATTTTAGAAAGCATTTCCATTGTAACTGCCCCTGTTCCTCAAAATTTATATAGTTAATCTATCTATCTAATCACTAACACTAATGAGCAGCTTTAATTTTTCTTGTTTAAGCATTTCCATTGTAACTGCCCCTGTTCTACTTACAACTTTACTCAACATTTATACAGTTACTCTAGCTAGCTAGCTAGCTAGCTATCGGAGTAGACAGGCACCTGCATACAAAAAACATCATTAAACATCAGTAAAGTTGCTCATTAACATAAACTCCAAAAATGAGAAATAAATACATAAAGGATCCAAACAGTTTCCCACTACCATGCAGTCCTTCATCATTTATTGTAATTTATGCTGCTGACACAACTTTACCTTTGCAACATCCTTCTATTCTCTAACTGCGATAAGCTATGGGATATATATATAGTATTGTTTTAAAATAGTTTTCTACATAGATAATAAAGATTTCAAACACACATGCAATTATACATGCAAAATAAATATATAACTATAGGTTCCAAAGTTTAGCCTCTCTTCTTGAAGGACATACAGAAAATCCTTTAATTTTCCCAGCATAGTCTTCTTGTATCTGTGCAAAGTCTGGGCCATTAATGATGGTCTAGAATCTTGATGGCTCCCATTCATTAGGACAATTAGTTGTAAATGGTTCATTTACCTGCAAGCCTTCCTGTGTTCCTATGAACCAGCCCAGGAAGAATAGAGGCTGGGGTCTCACAGGACATGTGAACATGTCACCTGATACTGGAATCCATCTTAAACCTGGTGCTTTTATATATAGAAGGAGGGGTGTAGACCCAGAGAGACAAAATATTATTGCCTTGTGCCAAAGCTATAAAAGGGGGTGGAACAGAACAAAGAAGGCTGCCAGTCATGAGAACACCCCTGCTTTCCACCTAAGATGTCTGCTGTAACGAACAAGGACTGTACCAGGGGAAAGGATTGGGCCCAGACTAGGAAGGAGTCTAGTCTGTGAAAGAAGCTTATTAGAACAACTCTGAGGGTGAGATTTTACCTGTAATTAGTTTCTTAATGTATTAGGCTTAGACTTGTGTGTTTTTCCTTTATTTTGCTCGGTAACTTACTTTGTTCTTTCTTACTTGAAACCTCTTATATCCTACATTTTATTCTTAATGAAATCACTTTTGTTTATTATTGAACCTAGAGTAAGTGATTAATACCTGGGGGAGCAAACAGCTGTGCATATCTCTCTATCAGTGATACAGTGGGTGAACAATTTATGAGTTTACCCTGTATAAGCTTTGTGAAAAGTAAAACGGATTTATTTGGGGTTTAAAGCCCATTGGGAGCTGGGTGTCTAGGTGCTGGATATAGGAGACCCAATGAGCAGTTCTGGGTTAAAGTCTGCAGCTTTGGGGGGCGTGGACCAGACCTGGGTCTGTGTTGTAGCAGACTAGTATGTGTGGCTCAACAAGGCAGGGTTCTGGAGTCCCAAGCTGGTAAGGAAAATGGACTCAGAGGTAATCTCAGCACATCAGGTGCCAGTTGCAAGACAGTCTCTGTGACCAAACCCGTCACACCAGTCTCCATCTCTCTCCCTTCAGGCCAACATACAGCCACCCAATAGACCTCATCAGAGAAACATCACGCCTGGAACAGATTTTCAAAAAGGGTTTAATAAGAAAAAGCAAAAATTCACAATGAAGAAATGTTAGGAACAAAAAAGCAGGGAAGTTCCAGACTGCCTGATCAATGGGATATTAGAGGGGAAATCACAGTCTCTGTCTCAGTCACACTTATTTCTTGCATTTAAACAAAATTGAAATAAAAAAGCTAATTGAAGTAGTTCCCAGGCAAGGATTGTCTCCAGTACCCCCATAGCCCAATGAGCATTTGAGAAAGGAAGAGTCTAACCATACAGCATCTACATCCTCACAGGATATTTGATCTGAACCCAGGCATTTTTATATTGATGTCCCAGAGACGCCATCATCAACATCATCATAACCAGGGTCATGAAGAGCTGGGGACAGGACGTCACTCTCAGCCCTAGAGGCCCCTTCACTTCTTAGCAAGTGCAGGTTCCAGCCTGAAAATAGCAAGGAGGTCACATTACAGTCAATGTATCCATTCTCTACCCATGTGAACTCACATAATGGATGGGCAACATGCAGTATGGGCTGTGAATCAGCCCCTGCCCACAGTTTCCCTGAGTGGGCCTCTGACAAGTTTAATCCATTATCTCTCTCTGTTCTTCAAAGAAAACATGTGGGAGGAGATTCTGTCTGTGCTGAGACCTCCCTGGTGCAGGAGAAGTGTGGGGTTGGCAGTGAGCTGGTGATGAGTCCCTGATAGGCCACTGGGAGCTGCTGTAACTCCTGACAGCTGATATAGTCCCTAAGAGACCACATGCCAGGAGAGACCTGGTGGCTGGAGCAGGGTGGGGACCTTAGCCCGTGGGACTTGTCTGGACATCTCAGATCTCACCTGCCCACACAATGCTGGTTCTCACATTATTCCCATCAAGACCGAAGAAATGCAGATTTCATCCCAACCCAGTTTCCCCTGAGGTGCAAAGTGGCAGCTCAGCTCTGATCCTATGCTAATGGGGACATTTACATATTGAAGAGTGATTTCAAACCTGATGCCAGGCCACTAACTAACCGCACTATAGGGACCTGCTCTTCCCATTACCACCCAGGGCACTTGTTTGGGGAAAGGCACTTTGGCCCCGATCCTGCCAATGGACTCTTGTAACTTTGATGATTTGGACAATTCCACTGAAGTCAGCAAGACTATTCATGTGAGTAAAGTGACAGATGGGATCTAGTATTTGTAGGATCATAAACCTTAATAGGAAATCTCCTTTATTTCTTGATTTAAGTCCATTTAACTCAGGGCTTTCCTAAGGATTCAGGGGGCCCAGGGCAAAGCAAATTCGGGGGCCCCTTCCATAAAAAAAAGTTGCAATACTATAGACTACTATATTCTTGGGGAGGCCCCTGTGGGGTTCGGGGCCTGGGGCAAATTGCCCCACTTCCCCCCTCCCCTCTGGGCTGCCCTGATATAACTTTGTTTAGTAGAGGTCAGGGTGGGGATACAGCTGGGAGTTTACCAATAACTGTATTTCGGCGCAGTGATAGTGACCTCTAGTGGCCAGTAAAGGCTCTTCCAGGTGAGTTGTCCACATACCACTCACCTGTCTGTGAATCCCAGTTCCTGACACTTCCCCCATGGGCCACAGTGATTTCCTGGGCACTTGGTCCAGAACCAGGATCATCTTCAGGGTCAGAAATTTCTCTGGCATCATCATAACCATCCCCTGGGTCATCTCCAGGCAGGGCAGGGACCTCTGAAATAAAGATGTGAATTAATGGAAATGAGAAGAGGCTTTCCACTGAATAGAGAAAGAAGATACATGCCAGGTGTGGCAAATGAGGGAATTATGTGTATTATTTCTTATGAATGCCACATATACCCCAGTTTAGCTGTTTGATATTATCCTGCCAGACTGCACAGAGAAAATCAAGGGAGGCTATTGGCGGGGAAGCAAACAGGAAACATAAAACTAACAAAGACATGGCTCCTTAAGGGGATGATGGGAACTGTTAATTGTGGAACGCATCTCCCTGGCTCCAGCCAGGCTAGTCTGGGTTAATTCTTCCCAGCCCTGAGCTCAGGATCAAAGGGCAGACTAGGGAATGAAGGGGGTGGAACAGCAGTAGCCAAGGGGTAATGTGGTTTCACCTCGGCTGTCTGGAGTCTGGGGGACGTCGTTCAAGGCAGGCTCCTCCATGTTGTCGTAATCCAAACGAGAGCCCCCCGGGTAATCTCCCTCTGGAACAGCAAACACCACACTCAGCTTCCCCTGAACACACCCATTTCCCCAGCAGGTTTTAGTTCCCCATTAAAAGCCTGTTGTCTTGGAGTTTGGGCTGTTCATCACAGAGTCTGTAGGGGAACTCACAGGGTGATCCAGAGGAAAAGGGAGAGTCATGGACATTCTGTGAAACAATAATTGTGCCACCTTCATTTCCACAAAAACAACTACAGCCCAGCCCTGCCCCACAGCATCCAATAGCAACTTTGTTATGCCCTTCAATGAGATCAGGATCTACGCTGGTATTGAGCTAACCCTGGACCCGTTGGGAGACAGTAGCTGCCACTCCAGAGCTGACCATTGTGAATTCAACTGAACTCTATAAAGACACAGAGTCCTGACTTTTTACGGGCTGGATCGTGAATTGGGCTATATGCTGAGGAGGCAGGGGGCTAAGATCATGGGGCACAGGTCAGGGGTTGTATAGTGACACGTGTCAACTGTGGAAGTCAGATTCTTTCATACCGTGTGAATATTTCTCTGCCCGGTTCCCTGCAGCTCCTCCCCTGGGGGAGAGCACCGTCAACCACACACAGAAAGGGTCACGATTTGTTCACATTTCCATCAAGAGTTGGACAGAAATCATTTATGTGTCTCTGTACCCACCCCCACCCCCATTACCTTGTTCTAACCCACGATCGTTTTCCCCCTCGCTGTCCCCAGTGTAATACTGCAGCTTCGTCACTGAGTCATCTGAATAGGAAACTGGAGAAAGAGTAAATGGGATGTTATCACAGTGAGAGCAGTGAACCTGACTGATGGGCAATGCATACAGGTCCTGGAGCAAGATTTATGGTCTCAGTATATTGCTCCTTCAAGAGAAGATGCTGAATTCACAGCGACTGAGTGGTGAGAGGCTGACACAGATTTTCCAAGATAAATATCCATTTTTGTGGTAAATGTGGCTTTGGGGTGAATAAAATCAGACTGGGAAGATGCTGGGAACAGCCATATTGACCTCATGAGGCGAGGCAGGGACTGAGTGAGTCTTTTACCATGAGATCCCCTCCTGTGGGTTTCATTTGAATCTTTCTCATTAACTGCAGAGCCTATTTTGAGTCACACTCAGAGTGTAAGAATCTGTTTAGAGAGGAATGTTTATCTTCTCCTCCTGAATGTTGCTACTTCATGGCCTGTTCCAGCAGAAAATTATGGCTGAGGTTGTTGGTCCAGACCTCCTCAGCCACGGATATGACTCCCATTTTGTTATGCAAGACACTCCCCCTCCCCTGCCTTGTTGCCAGATTAGGCCACTCCCTCCCAGGATCAGAGTCTGTGACCAACCCCCACCATTAGTAGAGAGGACAATGTGCATCTCAGAAGTAGCCTCAGGGAGAGGCACAGACCATGCTCAGAGTGCCTCACAATGTGCTAAACTGAGAGCAGCATCTTCCCAGCTGGTTGACACTGAGTCAAAAGGACGTGAACAGTCATTTTCCTGACCCATAACTAATTGCCTCCTAAGGCTGCAGGATGTACAGATCGTACCGACTCAGAATGCAGAGTCTGCTAGGGAGGAAACTCATTCATCTCAGCCCAGTAACTGGCTTATCTCTTCACAGACCCAGCATCTGCAGCCATTCAGGACTCACAGGCTTTAGAATGCAAAGTGCATTAGAGATTTTCTCCCTGTTAGGAATAACACACACAGACCTGAGTGATCAAACATCTCCTGCTTCTTTCTCATCAGGTTATAATCAATCTCCTCGTACACGGCCTCAGAGAAAGGTTCTAAGGATCTTCTGGAGCCTAAAAACAAAGGGCAGGGTTTGCACAGGGTCAGAGAAGCTAGGGATGGGAAACCCTATGAGATCATCCAGCCCCTCCCCTTGGGCCCAGTGCAGGACTGGTCCCTACAGCACATTCCCACTGCTCTGTCCAGTTAAGATTTCAGCATCCCAGGTGACGGGGATCACGTCCCTGCCATGTTTGTTCTATTGGCTATTTCACTGTCATTAAGTTTATCTTAATATTCAGCCTTAATGGTCCCTACATACATTTATCCTATTTGTCCTAGTACCATGCAAAATCATTCCTCTCCTATCTTGGTGCTCACACCTATGGGCAAAATAGTACTTGTATATGTATTGCCTAGAGACTGTGTGGGGAATAATTAGCTAATATTTGTGCAGTGCTTTAAAAATGGAAAGTACAATCTATATATATTTTTAGGTGACAAATCTGAGGCACTGTCCTAGATAGAGGTGTCATTAGAGGAAGTTTTGGAACAAATTGATGAACTAAATAGTCATAAGTCACCAGGACTAAATAATATTCACCAAAGAGTGTGAAGTGACTCAAATATGAAATTTCAGAACTACTCACTGTGGTATGTAACCTATCAATTAAATCAGTTTCTGTACCAGATGGCTCAAGAAGCGATCCCAGTAATTACAGGCCAGAATCCAAATTTACAGAACCAGGCAAATTAGTTTAAACTACAGTAAAAACAGAAAGATCAGATATATAGATGAACAAGATTTGTTGGGGAAGAGTAATCATGGTTTTTGTAAAGAAAAATCATGCCTTAACAATCTACTAGTATTCTCTGAGGGGGTCAACAAGCATGTGGACAAGGGGGATCCAGTGGATATAGTGTACTTAGATTTTCAGAAAACCTTTGACAAGGTCCCTCACCCAAGGCTCTTAAGAAAAGTACACTGTCACGGGATAAGGGGGAAGATCCTCTCATGGATCAGAAACTGGTTAAAAGGTAGGAAACAAAGGGAAGAAATAAATTGTCAGTTTTCAGAATGGAGAGAGGTAAATAGTGGTGACTCCCAGGGATCTGTACGGGGACCAGTGCTGATCAACATATTAATAAATGCTCTGGAACAAGGGGTAAACAGTGAGGTCGCAAAATTTGCAGATGATACAAAACTACTCAAGATAGTTAAGTCCAAAGCAGAATGCGAAAAATACAACGGGGTCTCACAAAACTGGATGACTGGGCAACACAATGACAGATGAAATTCAGTGTTGATAAACGCAAAGTAATGCACATTGGAAAACATAATCCAAACTATACATATAAAATGATCGGGTCTAAATTAGCTATTACCACTCAAGAAAGAGCTCTTAGAGTCATTGTGGATAGTTCTCTGAAACCATCCACTCAATGTGCAGTGGTAGTCAAAAAAGCTAACAGTATACTGATAATCATTAGGAAAGGGATAGATAATAAGACAGAAAATATCATATTGCCACTATATAAATCCATGGTATGCCCACATCTTAAATACTGCGTGCGGATGTGGTCATTCCATCTCCAAAAAAAGATATATTGGAATTAGAAAAAGTTCAGAAAAGGGCAACAGAAATGATTAGGGGTATGGAAAAGCTGCCATATGAGTATAAAATCATGACTGGTGAGGAGAAAGTAAATAAGGAAATGAAATTAATAGGCAGCAGGTTTGAAACACACAAAAGGAAGTATTTCTTCTTACAACAGTCAACGCCTGTGGAACTCTTTGCCAGAGGATTTTGTGAAGGCCAAGAGTATAACAGGGCTCAAAAAAGGAACTAGATAAATTTATGGAGGATACATCAATGGCTCATAGCCAGAATGGGCAGGAATGGTGTCCCTAGCCTCTGTTTGCCAGAAGGTGGGAATGAGCGACAGGGGATGGATCACTTAATGATTACCTGTTCTGTTAATTCCCTCTGAAACACCTGGCATTGGCCACTGTTGGAAGACAGGATACTGGGCTAGATGGACATTTGGTCAGACCCAGTATGGCCATTCTTATGTTCTTGTATAAGGGTACATCTACACTGCAATCTGGAGGTGTGATTGCAGGATGCATAAACACATCTGAGCTGGCTTAGATCTAGCTAGCCATGTAGCTGTGTCAGCACACACAGCAGCACAGGCTGACCTTCCATATATATCCTCGCCTAGTAGCCTGGGTGCATACTCCAGTGGCTAGCTCACATCACAGCCATGCTGACACAACTACACTGCTGTTGTTATGGTGAAAGAGATCAAGCTCTTTTGCAGCATTTCTCCTTCCTCGTACCCTCCCTCCTGCTGTATTACATGGATTTTCTTGCACTTTTCTAAATGGAATCTCAACATGTTCTTTTTCTAACAATACTTGCAGTCACTTTGTATTATTTCCTCTAGAGAGGCGGAGTGGCCTCCCTCCCCACTTGAGAGTGAGGGACCACTACACTCTCCCTGGTGGGCGGAGCCAAACCTGCCCTGCCCCTCTCGCTGGAATTACCAGGGCAGGAAAGGAAGCATAAGGCAAGGGCCTTGTGTTCCATTTGAGTGGGAGCCAGGGAACATAAGAACTGCTGCCAGTTTCCTGTAAAGTGACCAGATTAGCAGCATCAGTTACACTGTGAAGCTCTGCACAGTGGAAATAGCTATAACTACTGTGTTCAAAGTCTTGGTTGGTTAGTTATTTTGTTTGTTTGTTTTTCTTGTGTAAGAAAACTCAGAATCTGAGGAATGCAGAAAACACTGCAGAAGGGCCTTCAAAACTGATTTTTTATACCTGAGGCTTTTTAATGTTAGAATATAAGAATATAAGAACGACCTTACTGGGGCAGACCAAAGGTCCATCCAGCCTGGTATCCTGTCTGCTGACAGTGGCCAATGCCAGGTGCCCCAGAAGGAGTGAACCTAACAGGTAATGATCAAGTGATCTCTCTCCTGCCATCCATCTCCATCCTCTGACAAACAGAGGCTAGGGACACCATTCCTTACTCCATCTTGGCATTAATGGACTTAACCTCCATGAATTTATCCAGTTCTCTTTTAAACACTGTTATAGTCCTAGCCTTCACAACCTCTTCAGGTAAGGAGTTCCACAGGATGACTGTGTGCTGTGTGAAGAAGAACTTCCTTTTATTTGTTGTAAACCTGCTGCCCATTAATTTCATTTGGTGACCCCTAGTTCTTATATTATGGGAACAAGTAAATAACTTTTCCATATTCACTTTTTCCACACCACTCATGATTTTATATCTCTATCATATCCCTCTTTAGTCTCCTCTTTTCCAAGCTGAAAAGTCCTAGCCTCTTTAATCTCTCCTCATATGCAGGGGCGGCTCTAGGCACCAGCAAAGCAAGCACCTGCTTGGGGCAGCCCATTTGCAGAGGCGGCACAGGAGCTGAGAACCAACAGGGCGCTCTGGGAGCTGTAGTTCCTTGGTTAGCTCCCTGCCTATAGAGCCAGTCCTGGGGCAGGGAAAGAACTACATTTCCCAGTATTCCCTTGGCCACTACTAACTGGAAAGGAAGGAGGGGGACCTCAATGCGGCAGCGTGTGCTGTGAGTGCTGTGAATGGTAGGGAGACCATATTTTAACATTCAAAAAACAGGACACTCCAGGGGGAGGGAAGCCCCAGCCTGCCACCATCCACTCCCTCCACTGCCCCCCACAGAAACCCCAACCCATCCAACCCCCCCACTCCCTGTCCCCTGATCACCCCCTCCCAGGACCCCTGCCCCTAACTGCCCCCCAAGACCCCACCTCCTATCTAAGCACCACTGGTCCTTGTCCCCTGTTGCCCCCTCCCGGGATCCCTCTCCCTAACTGCCCCCAGGACCCCACCCCATATCTAAGCAGCCTTTCTCCTTGTCCCCAACTGCCCCCTCCTGAGACCCCAACTTCCCCCCAGGACCCCACCCCCTACTTGTCCCCTGACAAACCCCTGGGACTCCCATGCCCATCCAACCACTGCCTGTCCCCAGACTGCCGCCCCGGAACTCCCTACCCCTTCTCCAACCCCCCAACCCCCTTACCGTGCTACTCAGACCAGCATGTCTGGCTCCGTGCAGCTCCAGACACGCTGCTGCATACATGCTGCTGTGCTCCCCCACGGAGCACGGTGGGGGGGAGCCCAGGGCTGGGGTGGTACCGGGGTGGCGGGAGGGCACTGGTGAGGGGGAAAGGGGGAAGCCCAGTGCTGGGGCGGCAGAGTGTGTGTGTGAGAGGGAGAGCCCAGGGCTGGGGCAGCAGCAGGGTATGGGGCGGGGGAGCCCAGGGTTGGGATGGGGGGCAGCCATAATTTTTTTGCTTGGGGCGGCAAAAAATGTAGAGTCGGCCCTGCTCATATGGGACCTGTTCCAAACTCCTAATCATTTTAGTTACCCTTCTCTGAACCTTTTCTAATGCCAGTATATCATTTTTGAGATGAGGAGACCACATCTGTATGCAGTATTCAAGATGTGGGCGTACCATCGATTTATATAAGGGCAATAAGATATTCTCTGTCTTATTCTCTATCCCTTTTTAAAGATTCCTAACATCCTGTTTGCTTTATTGATTGCTGCTGCACACTGCATGGACGTTGTCAGAGAACTATCCATGATGACACCAAGATCTCTTTCCTGATTAACTGTAACTAAATTAGCCTCCATCATATTGTATGTATAGTTGAGGTTACTTTTTCCAATCTGCATTACCTTACATTTATCCACATTAAATTTCACTTGCCATTTTGTTGCCCAATCACTTAGTTTTGTGAGATCTTTTTGAAGTTCTTCACAGTCTGCTTTGGTCTTAACTATCTTGAGCACTTTAGTATCATCTGCAAACTTTGCCACCTCACTGTTTACCCCTTTCTTCAGATCTTTTATGAATAAACTGAATAGGATTGTTCCTAGGACTGATCCTTGGTGAACACCACTAGTTACCCCTCTCCATTCTGAAAATGTAACATTTATTCCTACCCTCTGTTCCCTGTCTCCAGCTTGCTGCAGAACGCTGGAGCTGGACTTGCACTGGGCAGGATCCTGTCCCCAAAGGAGACCAACCCTGGAGAGAAATTGCCAGGAATGCCATCGGCCAATACCCCGATGAGACCACGAACCCAGGCACTATGGAACCCCTCACTCAGATGCTGGTAGGAAGTAGCCCAAGGAAACTGGACTTTGGTCCCGTTTCACTGTCAAAACCAAAGTCAACATATTTTAGCTGGATCCCTGCTGGCTCAGTGGAACAGTCCGCCACTGTTAGGGCCCTGGGCTAGGACACAATGAAGTAGGATGCACCAAGGTCCCCCCATCCCCTGCTGCCAACCCCATCCCTGGGGTGGCAGCCTCCCCATCTTAGGCCAAGAGGTCTGCTGTCTGCCAGAGTCAGGACATCAAACCTGCCTGTTTGGTGCTCTACCCTGCCTGAGGGCCTGAACTCCTAGATAGTTTGTGCTCCCTGCTCTTCCCCACCCAAAGAGCCAGAGCCCCAGCCTGTGTGTTTGCTGGCTGCCTTAGCCAAGAGGCTTAGGCAATGCCTGCTCCCCACTCTGCCCTGCCCAGAGGGCCAGAGCTTCCCTGATAGACCATTAACTGCTGGCTGCCCCAGCCAGGATGCTGTGGACTACAGACTGCTTATACTCCACCCTGCCTGGACGGCCAGAGCCCTAGACTCCTGACTGACGGCAGCCCTGACAGCAGGCTGCGAGCTCTAGACTGCAAAATTTGCAGATGATACAAAACTACTGCCTGACACAGTGAGAAGGAGTGGGCTCCCTCCTCAGTTGAGAGCAAGGGACCACAGCATTTCCCCTTTGTATTATTTCTCTGTTGTCCCCACTAGTCTCATCTCCTCCCAATTTACTGTCATCTGGACTGGCTATAGAGCTTCCCTGCAGGAGAGGTACACACCAGATGTGTTCACCATAGGATACCTTAATACTCTGCCAGGTATGGCTGAAGTTAGCTTAAACAAGGTGTGTTACACACAGTGCCACCTAGTGGGTGAACAGTATAATACAGTTTAGCCTTCCATTACGTCTCCCCCTTTGAGTTCTACATTCCTACCATTTACAAAATTTACACTATCATAGTATCTTTGTTGTTTTCCTCAGATCAATCTATTAAGTATCTCTTGTTAGTATATAGGCCTGTCTCTTAGCCTAGGATAAAATTTTGGGTCTGACTTTTGATACTTTTATATTCTCTTTACTAATATGTGTGAATAAAGAATGAAAACACTGTGAGTTGCTTCCAGATGGGGTTTATAGCAATATGAAAAGAAATAAGGAAAAGAGTTAAAGTGTTGCTGGCTATGGTGGGAGTTTAATATACAAGCGTGCACTTGAAGACTGCCTCGACCCTTATCTCAAGGCAAGGTCAAGCAACCAGATGGGAGGGGCAAGGGAGGTGTTGGAGAAGCATAAGAAACACTAAAAAGCCAGAGAAAAGGTGACCCTTGCCGAAACCTAACCTTACTCCTTACCCCTCCCATGGGGTACAAAAGAGGTGGTACCAAAGTCCCCATACTCATGATCCTCCAAAAGGGAACATGACCATAAATTGTAAGGGGTGGGACCAAGGCCGTGCACTATAGGTATAATTAAGCCTGCTAAGAAAAAGAAGGTGGGAAAAAGGACAGGGAAATCTCTGTGGCGTACAGAGCTATGGATATGCTTGCTTGATTAACCTCAATAAACATTGCATTGCTGCACTTGGATTATGGTCTTCTGCTTTCTGTTTGTGTGATAAGAACCAAGAGTGTGGCAAGGGGAAAAGCCCTAACATCTCTCAGTCATACTAGTTTTCTAATTACCCAACCCAAACAAGTAACAGCTTGGTCATCTGGCTTTCCATCAGTTGCAATGACTGCCTGAGGCCTGTTTGGAATCTCTGAGTTTTCTTCCTCTTGTTTTGCATCTGCCATCTGTAGAGTTTGCTCTGTTGATTGTTCTTTCTGAGGTACACTGTATGCGCCAGCATTTTATCTTGAGTTTATTTGTACTGGGTCTCCTTTCAAATATCCCTCTGCAAAATTCTTCCACTTTTCTCATTAGGCCCATCATGGCTGCCACACTGAGGTGGAGAACGCTGTTGGCCTTTGATCCTTTGATCACATGCACTCCAAATGAGAAGTTTTTGTCTTTGAAAGATATTTCTGTGGTGAACTGTCCCATGCAATTCAGAATGCCTCCAGGGCTAGTCAGGGCTGTGTCAGGTGACTTCAGGTCTAGGAGGGGTTGAAGGTGATTGTAAGGCCTGTCTGAGATGACTGTTACATCAGCTCCTAAGTTAATTTCAAAGTCAACAGTGTTTTTCTGGATGATCAGTTTCACTCTCCAGACAGGCTCTGTATCATCACATATGATAGATCCCAGAAACAATTTTGCAAATTTTGCAATATTTGTGACTGTCCTCAGGAAAATCAAAGGATTTAAAGAAATGTTCTGTTTGCTTCCAAATAGCATGAACTAAACACCATACCTCAGTTTCTTTATGGAGTTTTATAGCAATTTGAAATCTTGCAAAATGCTGCTTCTAGTCTGTCAATTGTGAAGGTCTGTCAAAGCTGAAGTTCTCTGGAGTAACGAAGAGGGAGATGTTGATGAAATCCTGCAACCTGTGGTGCTTTTTTTCCCCCTGTCTGCAACCTTCATTGTTCCTTCTTCTGTCTGCAACTTCTGTTGCTCTCTTCCTTCTGTTTTTCTTCTCTTCTGGCACTGCTTAACTTCGAGCACTATGTCACATACACATTGTACATGGTAGGTGGCAGGGCTGCTATTAGCAGGTCAGGTTTCTGTACCAGATAAGGACTGGCTACAGAGTTTCCTTCCCTGAGAGATATTCACCAGATGTGTTCACAATAAGATCCCTTAATGCTCTGCCAGGCGTGGCTGAGGTTAGTTAAAATAAATTGTTACATGCAACGCCACTTTGTGGCCGAACAGTATAATACAACTTAACCTTCCATTACACTTCCAACGCCCCACCCCCTTAGGCACAGCTCCCCCTGCTATTTCAGAGGCATTTCACACAGTGACACCAATGAAAACGCACCTCTGTACTGTGCCCTGGCACTTCGCACCTGAGCCCCCAGGATGATTAAGACCAGGCAGAGAAGGGCCCCCAGGATAATGCAGATAACCACAGGCACCGTGACTCTCCCACTGTTGGTCAGAGGGCGGCGCGGGGGAGCTGGATGGAAATGAACATGCAACAGGGAGAGATTATCCTGTGAGAGTCGTGGCGGGTGGGTGGGGAGGGGACAGGGAGCTCCCCAGTCACTCATTTCACGGCCCAGGACAGCAGGGTAACTGGCTGAAACACATTCGGGGGCAGCTCACAGGCTGCTGTTTCAATCATGGGCCCTGCCCTGTCAGCTGGAGCCAGCAGACAGGAATCATCAGGCTCAGCAAGGCCTGCAGCTCCCACCCAGGTGTCATTCGCCCCTAGATTTCACAGGCCATGTGTAAGGGGACTGTTGGCCCCTTACTAAAACTCAGTGGGGTTTTTCGGTAGACTAACTCCCAGTACCAGAAGGAGGGGGAAGGTTCGATGGGAAAACAGGACCCTGAGGCTGACAGTCCCCAGGAACAATGGGGAAAGGCCACCAGTGCTTCAGGTCAGCCTGAGTGACAGGGTGGGCAGGCTAATCAGGGAGTCAGGAGCCTGGGGGGGATCCTGTCCTCCCTGTGAGCTGGAATTGCCTGGAACAGAGTGGGGCTGAGCTAATGAGCGAGCAGGGGCCAGAGCTAAGCTGGGGAGCAGAGCCGATCCAGTCAGAGAAAACCAAAGAAGCAGCTCAGAGGCAGCAGAGTTACAGAATCAGCCCACAGGGGAGACCTGTGCTGGGGCGGGAGCTATATCAACCAGATCCAGAGAGGCCAGAAAAGCAGCCCAGGGCGCTGGAGGCAGAGCAGCAGCAGCCGTGCTAAGGCAGAGTGGAGCTGGAGCTGGGGCTGGAGCAGTTTCAAGCTGGGTGCGATGAGCAGCTGAGGAGAGCGAAGGGGCCCTGGGCAATGGGCCCAGCACAGGGAGACACCTCCAGCCAAAAGGCCTTGCAAGCCAGACTTGGAGTGGGATCATAACCCCGACAGGGCAGAGGTGATGCTGGGAATAATGGTTCTGCCAATTAAAGCATGAGGGCATGGGGCAACCATCAGAGCAAGTGTCTGACCCGCAGCATCCCTGCAGCACAGCCAGGGCCTGAGAAGGAGGCCTGGGACTTGTGACTGAACTTCCCTTACAGTCTAGAGATGCTGGTTGTGATGTCCCCATGCCACAGAGCCTAAGTGACTCCAACAAGGCTGAACCCCCCCACCCCCAGTTATGAGGACTCTGCCACACAGGAGAGTGGAAGAGGAGCCCTTGAGGTCACGCAGGCCTCTGGGTAAAGGAAGTGAGAACAAGGACTCAGAGCCCTTCGTTAGCTCACTTCACCAGGATAGTGTATAAGGCAGAAAGTTCCCCACAATAGTGGGACCATTCCTCTGCTTACACGTGGAAAGGAGCTTCTCCCTTAGGCTGCAGCTTGCAGCTTATCCTCTGTGACCCAGCATCAGGGAAATTTGATGGGAGCAGGGGATGTTTTACCTGTTCTACTCAGTGATGCTGTCGTCTCTGTCACACCTGCAAAGGGAAAGGGAGAAGAGCTGGAGTCTGGAGCGAGGGGGAAGTGACGTATTTGTCACCGGGTAGCGTCCCTCAGAGTCCCTGAGGATCACCAGACGTCACTTCTACAAACTCCCTCAGAGCAGCACAGGGTCTGTATGTTAGTGATTTAGGGCCCACGTCCTCCTGTGCTGACTAGTAACAAACCAGCACTCTGGGGTCTGTGATGGATGAGGGGCTGTGTGGGCTGATGTCTGAGACAATCTGACCCCACAAAGGTTCCATCTCATAGCATCCATGATGCTCCTGCACACGGGAGATGGGAGGGCCTGGTCTGTGACCAAGGGGGGCAGGCAATTAGACCCATCCTCCTTCCGGAAAATTACAGCATGTAGCAGAAACATCTCCTGTCACTCACCTGAGCAATTCACTCCAACATCTTCCTTATGACCACAGTTGCTCTCACCCCAGGGCTTGGCAGGACAGTCCCAGAGAGATGACTCTGTCCCTCTGCAATTCAATGTTTCTACCCAGATGGGACCAGTCCCCTCACCGAATGCAGCCTCGCCTGGGACTGGTACAGCAGATCCACAGCCCAGTTGTTTACACACAACTTTGGCATCTGCCATGTCCCAGGAGTCATCACAAACTGTTCCCCAGGAGCCCTGGTACCAAACCTCCACTCTCCCCGAGCATCTGTCCTCTCCTCCCACGACACGTAACTTCTCCTGGTCTGGAAATGCAGAAACCTCGTGTTACTGGGACAGCTGGGAAAATCCTTAGGGACCAAGAGTGAGACAGTGAGAAACAGAAATACCTGTGCAGCTCGTCGAGTTTGGGCATTCGGCAAACAGCACCTGAGGTGGTTTGTCTTTCTTTCCTATGGAGAGAAAATGATGAACTGAATGGACCGAGAAGAGTGTGTGATGTAGGAGAGAGTAGGGTTTCTCTCCTACATTAAACCCCTAAATTTCAGCAATTTTATAAACTTAAATATAAAATCTAGTTTGTTTCAGAGCTAACAGATTTATTACTCAGTGGATTCTCTGGCTTTTGAAATCTTTATGCAGCTCTCTACTGGTGTGTGCGTTTGGGGTTATCTGAGTCTGTTCCATCCACCCTGTGCACAGCTGCTTCTGGCCCTGTTTGAAGGTAAACAGATCTGTCAGCTGATACTCACCCACATTATTGTGGGGATCCAGAGACAAGAAATGGTGGTATTAGAATTGAGACCGAAATGGGACTTTAGATCTGAAACAAACTCTCACCTACACGCACAGACACAGACACACTTTTTGGGAATTCTGATCCTGACCCAGATTTCACAGCTGGGAGTCAGGAAGCAGGGGCTGCAGCAGAGCTAGTCTTGAGGCAGCCTAACAAGTGCAGCTGGCCCATATTAGGCTGCCTGACTGGTGGTACCACCTGATTGGTGGGAAGGGTCAGCAGTCCAGCTCCTGAATCAAGCGCCATTCAGCAACGGCTCAAAGCATTTCCCACATCTAGGATACCTCATTTCCCTGTCTTGTTCCTAGTCTTGCTGTTGCCTTGACTCCAGACTTACCCCTTGCCTTGCCCAGGTAACCTGGTCCTGACACTGAGCTCCGATTCCTGACTTTTGCCTTCAGCTCTGGCTCTGACTCTTGGCTCCAATTTCTGTCTACCAGCTCCTGCTCTAACTATTGGGCATGACTCATACTTCAACCACTCAGCGTCCTGTTCACTGACATTGGGCCCATCTCTGATTGTTCATCCCAAAAGTATAGCCACAGAGATTCCCAAATGACGCTCACTAATGGGAGGCATTTGCAGTGGCGCTGGAACAATTTTTACAGTTGGGGGCTGAGAGACAGTGGTCCCTAAACTTTTTACCTTGCCCCCCTTACCCATGTCCATGCCCCCTCTCCCCCAAGTTGGGGCCAGGACTGGGCCATGGCTCGGGGGGTGGGGGTGGGAGAGACATGGATGGGGTAAGGGAACTGAGGCTGGAACCACAGCTGAGGGTGGGAGCAGAGCCCTACTTGTGGGGCCAGCAGCAGGACCCCATGTGTGGAACCAGTAGCAGAGAGCAGGGCCAGCAGCTGGGACCCCACACTAAAACTGGGGGTGCTGAAGCACCCCTCACACCCCAAGTTCCCCCGCTTATGGGCATTTGTGGGGTCTCACTAACTGATTGCACTGTGTAACACACAGCTGGTATAAATAACTCCCATGTTTGTTTTCCAGGGGCTGTATTCTCATTCCTAGAATGGACAATGAAACTTTTATTTCACTAGGAGGGTGGTGAAGCACTGGAATGGGTTATCTAGGGAGGTGATGGAATCTCCATCTGTAGAGGTTTTTAAGGCCCAGCTTGACAAAGCCCTGGCTGGGATGATTTAGTTGGTGTTGGTCCTGCTTTGAGGAGGGGGTTGGACTAGATGACCTCCTGAGGTCTCTTTCAACCCTAATCTTCTATGATTATATATGTCTGTCACTGCTGCGAATGTAAGACTGTCTATACTGAAAAGTAAATACATTCACAATTTCTATCACACCCTTTCAATGAGTTAAACATGTAGAGGATGCGAGCATGTGTGCGCACAGAGAGTTTCAGAATTACCACTGCAAGTAATATGGGTCTCTTCTGCGCGGTTATCACAGGACTGCTGTTTCCACATGCCTGATGAGCATTGCCAGAGGAATCTGTGCTGCTCACTGCATGCAACATGGTCCAGCCACGTGGGACCAGAACCTTCTCCATATGCAAAGTCTCTTGCTATCTGCCCTCCGTCCCCACAGTTCAACTGTTTGCAGACAATTGCTGCGGTGACTCCAGGCATCCCATTGGAGCAAACACTGCCCCACGTCCCATTGTAGAAAACCTCCAGTCGCCCAGCACAGTCACTGTCGCTCACCAGCCTCAGATCTGTGAATTCTAGAAGGAAATGCACAAAAAGGGAATTTAAATTGTCTGATTCTGAAATAACCTGGTGTGAAGAGTGAAATCCCAGCGATTGCTAACGATCCTGTGCATCATTCTGCAGGAGCAAGTGTCAGAGAGCATCACTCTAAGAATGGGACACTCTTCTGGATGCCACAGGCCCATTAGAAATACAATGGTCGCCTCTGAAAAGTCACCAGTTCCCAGCAGTTACACACACCGATACCTGCAGTACAGCAGTGACTGCCCTCCCAACACTAGAGAAATGCTGTGATATCTCCAGTACTTCTGGGTGAGAACATATGGGAAATGGTGACTTTCTATCACGACCCCAGTAAGTAGGTAGAAGAGGAGAGAGACCATATTTTCTTTAAAAGGGAAAACGGAACTCCCCACGGGGGGCCCAACCCCAAGGCGTCCCTTCCTCTCCCCTCCACTCCACACGAGGCCAGCCTAAGCCCACCCTGCCTCCCGCCCCCAAAGGGACAGCCTGAGGTTCCCCTACCCTCTCGGCACGTGGGCCGGCCTGAGCCACCCTGCCAACCACCAGTGTCAGGCCAGCCCTAGGCCCCCTTCTTCCCTCCCGCGTGCAGGGCGGCCCAAGACCCCTGCTGTTCTCCCGTGTGGAGCTGGCCCGGCCAAAGTTGCTGTCTTGAGCCCGCCCTCCAGTGTGGAACTGGTGTTGCCACTCGCCCCACCCCCGCATGTTCCTCCACATCCCGCTAGTGGTTGTATCCCACTTCCTTAGCAAAACTGGGCATTTGTCCCATTTGCTCTTGCTGACTCATGATCACTTGGAAAGAGCAAACGGGACAAATGCCCAGATTTTCCAAAACAGTCGGGATGGCCATGGCAGGCTTAAAAAAGGGACCGTCCTGGCCAGAACTGTATGTATGGGCACCCTATAGAAGAGACAGTGAGGGAGAGGCTCTATCATTCTCAGCTCTCTCCTCAATTGTCTGCCTCCTCCATTAAATCCCCTGGTAACACGGCTCACCAGAGCATTCACAGAACAGACCTGAGCAGAGAACTCCTGCATCCTCTTTGTGTCTGCAGTTGTGCTGGCCCCAGTCCCTGGAAGGACACGCCCAGAGATCAGATTCATTCCCAGAGCAGTTCACATCATCCAGCCAGATCTGCCCGGATCCTTGCCCATAATGAGCAGAGACAGTTGCATTGATGGCGTGTCCACATCCCAGTTGTTTGCAAACGACATTGGAGTCTGACAGATCCCAGGAATCATCACAGACTGTCCCCCAGCTGCCATTGTAATAAATCTCCACTCTCCCAGCACAGCGACCTGTCCCATTCACCAGTCTGATCCGTCTGATCCCTGCAGGGATAGATCCCAGCTGTTAATATGCAATATATATGATGATAATTAAACAGCTTCCATGCAAATCAATGATGATGCTACAATGACTGAGGTATTGAAATGCTTTTAAAAATCTGTCTTTAACAAGAAAGACAGAGAAGAAGAGCAGCTGAGTAAGGAAACAAGGAATACTTTTTATAGAGCAATATTGATAAATAGCATGTGAGTGTAAGGGCCTAATTCTGAATCCCTTACTCATCAGAATAATCCTTTCCTAAGGGACAGAGGGTTAGAATCCATAAAGGTACCTAGATACTTAACTGTGTCTTTATAAAAGTATAAATCACTGCATATTTATTGAAGCAGGGACTTGACTCTCCCACATCCCAGGCGAGTGCCCTGGACACCAGCTAGAATCAATCTTTAGTTTTTTTCTGATTTAGTGACTGATTAGTTGTACAAAGTGGAACATTTCCACCTGAGTGACCTACCCCAGCATACCCTATAGCAGGGCTTCCCAAACTTGGTTTGCGGTTTGTTCAGGGTAAGCCCCTGGCAGCTGCGAGATGCTTTGTTTACCTGAGCATCCACACATACAGCCTCTCGTAGCTCCCAGTGGAAGCGGTGGTCCAGCCTGCACTGCTTCCTGCAACTCCCATTGGCTGGGAACGGCGAACCACAGCCACTGGAAGCTGCAAGCAGCCGGACCTGCAGATGCTCAGGTAAACAAAGCATCTTGTGGCCCATGAAGCAAGTTTGGGATACCCTGCCCTATACTCTATAGTTACTAGGACACTCACCTGCGTTCACTTCCCTCCTCTAAATCAGGCATAGCAGGGATTGAACGTGGATTTCCCATGTACTAGTTGAGTGCTTTAAACACTGGGTTATGGGTAAAATGGGAAGATGAGAGAGCTGACCTGGCTTTCATGCCTAGCTCCAGGAGTGGGTTCATGACTGAGATCCCTGAGCAGAGATAGGTGCCTACCTCTGACCTGTGTGTCAGGGGCCTGAACTTTAGCTCAATGACAGTTTGGCGTCTAAATAACGTTATGTATCTAGGTAAGGGATAGGCAAATGTTTTGGCTCGAGGGCCATATCTGGTATGGAAATTGTACGGCTGGCTGTGAATGCTCCCAAAATTGGGGGTTGGGGTGTAGGCTCTGGCATGGGGCTAGAAATGAGGAGTTAGAATCATAGAATATCAGGGTTGGAAGGGACCTCAGGAGGTCATCTAGTCCAACCCCCTGCTCAAAGCAGGACCAAACTCCAGACAGATTTTTACCCCCGTTCCCTAAATGGCCCCCTCAAGGATTGAATTTACAACCCTGGGTTTAGCAGGCCAATGCTCAAACCACTGAGCTATTCCTCCCCCCATTATAATAATTGGAGATATACCAATCTCCTAGAACTGGAAGGGACCTTGAAAGGTCATCATGTCTAGCCCCCTGCCTTCACTAGCAGGACCAATTTTTGCCCCAGATCCCTAAGTAGCCTCCTCAAGGATTCAACTCACAACCCTGGGTTTAGCAGGCCAATGCTCAAACCACTGAGCTAGCCCTCCCCCCTAAACTTTCAGGATGCAGGAGGGTTCTCTGGTCTGGACTGAAGGGTTTGGAGAGTGGGAGAGGGATCAGGGCTGGGGCAGAGGGTTGGGGCACAGGAGGGGGTCAGGGAGGCAGGTAGCGCTTTCCTCAAGTAGCTCCCAGAAACAGGGTCATGTCCTCCCTCCAGCTCCTACTCAGAGGGTGGGGCCAGGCAGTTCTGCATGCTGCCCTGTCCACAGGTGCCACTGCTGCAGCTCCCATTGGCCACAGTTCCCGGCCAATGGGAGCTTAGGGGACAGCGCTTGGGGTGGGAGCAGCCTGCGGAGCCCCTTGTCTTCCCCTACACGTAGTAGCCGATGGTGGGACATGCCACTACTTCTGGAAGCCACGTGAAGTGGGGCAAGTCCTTGGCCCCACTCCCCAGCTGGAGCGCCATAGCATGGCAATCCCAGGATCCCACTCCCCAGCTGGTGCTCGAGAGCTGAATTAAAACATCTGGAGGGCCAGATGCAGCCCTGGGGCCATAGTTTGCCCACTCCTGATCTAGGCCCTACTCCCTTCCTTGGCATTTCACTGCTGGCAAGTTTAGGTGGTTCTCTGTTCATCTTTCTGGCTTCTGGTGCCTAATTCTCCACATGCATCGTATGGGGAGCTGGGCATGTGACTCAGGGCTGAGGATTCCATTGGATGGCAAGGCACCTAGGAGTAGGCCTTGTAATACCCAAGTTCCTTTGGGGATCTAGCCTAGAGCTGCTATCCATGGCAGTCTTGATCAAAACAGGCTGCATATGACTTCCTTTTCTTACTTTTGTTTTCTGATTCAAGACAGTACATTTTTTAAGACTTTAAAATAAAGAAGCCCCTATATACATTAGAGCTGCTTGGAAATTTATCCTTTTTCCCACAAAATATGAATGACCATGAATATTTTTCATATTCCGCAAATAAATTAGGGTTTTTATAGTTCAAGCAATTAAAAAAATTAATTGTGAATAATCATGCTGTTAAACAATAATAGAATATCATTTATTTAAATATTTTGGATGTTTTCTACATTTTCAAACATATTGATTTCAATTACAACACAGAATAGAAAGTGTACAGTGCTCACTTTATATTTATTTTTTATTCCAAATATTTGAAAAGTAAAAAATGAAAGAAATAGTATTTTTCAATTCACCTAATAAAAGTACTTTAGTGCAATCTCTTTATAATGAAACTTGAATTTACAAATGTAGATTAATGTACAAAAAAACTGCATTCAGAAATAAAACAATGTAAAACTTTAGAGCCTACAAGTCCACTCAGTCCTACTTCTTGTTCAGCCAGTCGCTCAGGCAAACAAGTTTGTTTACATTTACAGGAGATAATGCTGCCAGCTTCTTATTCACAATGTCATCTGAAAGTGAGAACAGGTATTCACATTGCACTGTTGTATCCAGCGTCGCAAGATATTTATGTGCCAGAAGTGCTGATGATTCATATGTCCCTTCATGCTTCAACCACCATTCCAGGGTACATGAGTCCAAGCTGATGATGGGTTCTGCTCAATAATGATCCAAAGCAGTGCAGACCAACGCATGTTCATTTTCATTATCTGAGTCAGATGCCATCAGCAGAAGGTTGGTTTTCATTTTTGGTGGTTCAAATTCTGCAGTATCGGCATCAGAGTGTTGCTATTTTAAGATTTCTGAAAGCATGCTAAACAACCTTGTCCCTCTCAGATTTTGGAAGGCACTTCAGATTCTTAAACTTTAGGTTGAATGCTGCAGCTTTCTTTAGAAATTTCACATTGATACTTTCTTTGCATTTTGTCAAATCTGCAGTGAAAATGTTCTTAACATGAACAACATGTGCTGGGTCATCATCCAAAACTGCTATAACATGAAATATATGGCAGAATGCGGGCAAAACAGAGCAGGAGATGTACAATTCTCCCACAAAGAGTTCAGTCACAAATTTAATTAACACATTATTTTTTAATGAGTATCACCAGCATGGAAGCATGTCCTCTGGAATGGTGACCGAAGCATGAAGGGGCATATGAATGTTTAGCATATCTAACATGTAAATACCTTGCAATGCTGGATACAAAAGATGCAAACGCCTGCTCTCACTTTCAGGCGACATTAGAAATAAGAAACGGGCAGCATTATCACCTGTAAATGTAAACAAACTTGTTTTTTTTAGTGATTGGCTGACTTGTTGGCTCAAAAGTTTTACATTGTTTGGTTGTGGAGTGCAGTTATGTAAAAAAAAATCTTCATTTGTAAATTGCACTTTGATTATAAAGAGATTGCACTATAGTACTTGGATGAGGTGAATTGAAAAATACTGTTTCTTTTGTTTATTATTTTTACAGTGCAAATATTTGTAATAAAAATAGTAATATAAAGTGAGTACTGTATATTTTCTATTCTGTGTTGTAATTGAAATAAATATATCTTAAAATGTAGAAAAACATCCACAAATATTTAATACATTTCAATTGGTATTCTATTGTTTAACAGTGTGATTAACACTCCAATTAATCATGATTAATTTTTTAAACACGTGAATTAACTGTGATTAATCGAGAGCACAAGTGTTTCATCAAAAATCTGAACATTTTCAATGAAAACAGACTTTTTGTGAAAATTCGTAATCTTATTTTGAAGTTTTTTCACAGGAAAAAAGTTTTGATGAAATTTTTTGAACAGCTCTATACATAAAAATATAGGAAAGAGCGAGCGAGAGAGGTTGCTATAGTGCATTAACTGTATAATATGGCAGTGTTTTGTTCTGTATATAATATATTTTAACTATAAATGGGTCACAGTTTGAACCTCAGATCCACATCATTTCAAGGACTGCTGAGATCTCAGCACAAGGTGGGGTGGAGGCAGGCCCTGAGGTGGGTCATGTTCCCATTGAACAAGGACAGGATATTTATAAGATTTTCATATTATGTCACCTGAGCAAATGACACCGACATCTACAGCAATTCCTGCCTGGGCTGCCTCAGATGTGGAGTTGTCACAGAGAGTCAGACGAGTCTCGTTTCCTGCACACTGGACCCTTCTCAGCCCCACGGGGCCTGTTCCTCGCTCAGACTTAGGGGGGTTATAAGCTTTCTCAGCGACTCCGCATTGGAGCTGCCTACACACCACACTGGCATCGTTCATGTCCCACTGGTCATCCAGGACTCTGCTCCACACACCATGGAGGGAAATCTCCACTGTCCCATTGCATCGGCTCTCTCCATTCAGCAGTCTGAGAGCCTCAGAACGACCTGGGCTCACAGAAACACAAAATATGTTGAAAAACACTCCCTGCTGGTACTGCATGAGAAGTAATACACAGATGTGATGTGAAACCGTCACCACTGTGCAGTGATACAGGGAACAACCTCTCTCAAGGGTTTCATTTGTCTGTCTCCTCAGAAATGCAGGAGGTGATGGAGGGAAAGAATTCCCCAGCTCTGAGATCAGAGCTTGCAGGATGTGGAGCGCTCTCTCCTCCCTAAAGAGTCAATGCGAGTGGAGAGTGCTCAGGAACGCCTGGCCGATCAGGCCCCTGGTTACCAAAACACTCTGTGCAAAAGCACTCAGTGTTCACCCCACACACTGATAGCAGCAGTGCTGTGCGGTAGGTGTGATTTACAACAGGAATCTAGGCATTGGCCTGCAATGAGCACACCAAGCACCCCACTTCCCTGCTGCAATTCCCAGATCCAGACTGCCAGGACGTATGGCTCCTTTAAAGAAAACTCTGCCCCGTTTGTCTCTGTTCAACATACATTGGTGACCTGTGATCACCACGTTAGCTTCAAACTCATAAGGAGCTAACACAATAAAGGCTTTTCTGTACCTGGCAGGTTTTTTCCAGGCCACGTCTGCAACCGTGGACACTTGAGTTACCTTTCTCATGAACTCTAGCTATTGGCTTGGCTGGAGATGATGCTTGGAGGGGTGAGTAACCTCTGGGCAATGGGGAAGAAGGTCCCATTTTTTTCTAAACATTTGTATTTTTCATTTTAAAACTTTGTCCACTGTGAGCATGTAAAGATGTTGAAGTTCTTTATGGGAGAAGCCAAGACCCTTTCTGGTCATTGGAGATTTATACAGTGTATACAGCACCTTATATTTCAAAATTATGAGCTGTAAACCTCTCAAATCTTCCCTTACTTCCCGCACAGAATCTCTGTGTCAGTGTGACCCACATTCCTTCTGCTGCAGCATTTGACTGTATTTCTGTGACAGGAAGCAAAACATGCAGTGGGGAGGGGACATAGATTTTAGCTGGATACTCTGGGCCTCTGTTACATTATGGGAAACCTACCTGGCAGGTCACACCTTAGTCACCCTCTGAGGGCAGAGCTAGAGTGCAAGGCAAGGGAAGGTTATAAATACAGGAGTTGAAGAGATTTTATACACTTGAAAGGCTACCATGGTACAGCTGCAGCACTGCAGCTGCACTTCTGTAGCCCTTTAGTGCAGACCCTACCTATGCCGACCACAGGGGTTTTCCCATTGCTGTAGTTCGTCTACCTCCCTGAGAGGTGGTAGCTTGACAGAAGAATTCTTCTATTTACATAGTGCTGTCTACACTGTGGGGTAGGTTGTCTTAACTATGTCCGTCAGGGGTGAGGATTTTTCATACCCCTGAGTGATGTAGCTGGGTCAACTCAGCTTTTTAATGTATACCATGTCGAAGACAGCCCTGTGGACTCAGTGGCTGATAGATGCAACACTGAGAGATGTTTCTGCTGTGAGGACTGGTTCCAACCTCTGTACCACCGTGGATACAGGGCAGTGCTATGCCAGCTTTATTTTCTAAGGAAGCCCTCCACTGGGATAATGTTTGGTGCACCATGGTGTGTTCTATGGACCTAGAGGGAGAGTTGGGGGCAGTATTTGTTACTGTGGAGACCACAGAGCCTATGGAATTTACACTTCGCTGTCAGCTGACTGCTCTAAGCTGTGACTCTGTCTCAGTTAAAGAGAGAGAACGGGGCAGCACTTAGTGAGGTGAGGATTTGTGAATTCTTGCCTGATTAGCTGGGCCTATGGGGAGAAGACAGTGCTCTATGGAACAGATATTGTAGAGGCTGCTTCCAATCCTGGTACCACTTTGAATACAGGCTACAGATTTCTGTTGCAACAGGAAATGAGAGACCCAGTCAACTCTTAACCCAAGCCTAGGGCTGGAACACTGCTAGCTGCTGAGATCCCCGATTGTTTTGTTGCTCACTGAGTTCTGAAGTGTTTTAAATGACTGAGGTACTGCCATTTCTCAAGCTCTGAAGACACGCTACATGAACATAACATAAGAACAGCCATACTGGGTCAGACCAAAGGTCTTTCTAGCCCAGTATCCTGTCTACCAACAATGGCCAATGCCAGGTGTCCCAGAGGGAGTGAACCTAACAGGTAATGATCAAGTGATCTCTCTCCTGCCATCCATTTTCACCCTCTGACAAACGGAGGCTAGGGACACCATTCCTTACCCATCCTGGCTAATAGCCATTAATGGACTTAACCTCCATGAATTTATCCAGTTATCTTTTAAACGCTCTTATAGTCCTAGACTTCAGAACCTCCTTAGGAAAGGAGTTCCACAAGAAGAACTTCCTTTTATTTGTTTTAAACCTGCTGCCCATTAATTTCATTTGGTGGCCTCTAGTTCTTGTATTATGGGAATAAGTAAATAATTTTTTCCTTATCTACTTTCTCCACATCACTCATGATTTTATATACCTCTATCATATCCCTCCTTAGTCTCATCTTTTCCAAGCTGAAAAGTCCTAGCCTCTTTAATCTCTCCTCATATGGGACCTGTACCAAACCCCTAATCATTTTAATTGCCCTTCTCTGAACCTTTTCTAGTGCCATTATATCTTTTTTGAGATGAGGAGACCACATCTGTACGCAGTATTCAAGATGTTGGCGTACCATCGATTTATATAAGGGCAATAATATATTCTCTGTCTTATTCTCTATCCCTTTTTTAATGATTCCTAACATCCTGTTTGCTTTTTTGACCACCTCTGCACACTGCATGGATGTCTTCAGAGAACTATCCACAATGACTCTAAGATCATTTTCCTGATTCATTGTAACTAAATTAGCCCCCATCATATTGTATGTATAGCTGAGGTTATTTTTTCCAATGTGCTACAGCCACACTGCCGAGCTTGAGAAATCATCTCTAAGAGAAGATCAGCTGGAAATGTGTATAGAACATATTAAATTGTAACAGAAACAAAAGAGGGAAAGTCTGTATAAGGAGAAACCGTAGATTTACTGTTTAATATCTTTTGTTTAAATGCTATTCATAGTATTCCAAATACTTTTTACAATGTTTTCTGTGTGCATTAAATGTTTGTTTTACTAATGCCATGTTGTCATAAACAGATAGTTAAGGGTTAATGCCTCTTTTACCTGTAAAGGGTTAAGAAGTTCACCTAGCATAGCTGATACCTGACCAGAGGAACCAATGGGGAAATAAGAGGTTTCAAAAGGAAGGAGGGAAGTTTCCTTTGTTTAGAGTCTCAGTTTCAGCTGGAGTGAAAAAGATCAAGGAACCAGCCTCTTATCAGAGTAGTAAGTTTTAGAAAGGGATAAATAGGTTTATGTTTATTTTCTTTGTAACTTGTCTTGGTAACTGTAAGGGAATTATCAAATTTGAGTATTCTTGTGTGTATTAAGATTTTTGCCCAGGGGAACATCCTCTGTGTTTTGAATCTGTTGTCTGTGAGAGTAGCTGGTATGCTAATCTCTCCCAGAGGGTTTTCTTTTACCTTTCTTTTCTTTAATTAAAAGCCTTTTTCTTAATACCTGATTGATTTTTTTCCTTGTTTTTAGATCCAAGGGGGTTGGATCTGGATCCACCAGGAGTTGGTGGGAGAAAGGAGGGGGGATAGTTAATTTCTCCTTGTTTTAAGATCCAAGGGGTTTGGATCTGTGTTCACCAGGAAATTGGTGAAGTCTCTCAAGACTTCCCAGGGAAGAAAAGTAGTGCTTGTGAGTGGTGGCAGCGATACCAGATCTAAGCTGGTAATTAAGCTTAGAAGTGTCCATGCAGGTCCCCACATCTGTACCCTAAAGTTCAGAGTGGGGAAGGAACCTTGACACATGTCTACACTAGGGGCGCTACCATGACACAGAACAGCACTGCAGCTATGCCACTGTAGTGTAGATGCTTCCTTCAGTGACAGAAGGGGTTTTACTATTGCTGTAGGTAATCCACCTTTCCAAGGAAGAATTCTTCTATTGTTGTCTACACTGGGGGTTAGTTTGGTATAGTTATGCCATTCAGGGATGTGAATCCTATTGATCTCATTGAGGAAGGCTGCTAAGTTCCTAAATCCTTACTGAAAATCAAATGTAGGCTCTTAAACCAGTTAGGCATTGCCATGCTGAATGGAGCAACAGCAAAACAGCTGTAAAAACCTGGGCCTAAGCCATTATGGATACCCAGCAGATAACTTGCCATCACCTACTGCAGTTCTCTGGTGTGGCATGAGGAAGCCTTTGAAGATCTTTGGAGAAGCCTCGAGGAAAAAGGATCCCTGCAGTATTTGTGTTGCATTGTAGAGGAAGATCTTCATCAAGGCACCAGCTGCTCTCACTAAGCACAGGATGTTTGTGTAACTTCCTAGCTGGCTCAGGAGCCAAGCTCTGGAGCCATCTGAACACTTCCCTGAAAACCGGGATCTTTCACAAAGAAATAACTATTTCTATGAAGTGTTGTGGGGAATGAATGATCTATAAACTTACAGAGCACATAACCCGGGATGGACGGGGGGTGAGGGGAAGCATTTTGGCCAGAAAAACCAGGGCAAATACCTAATTTTCCAGTGTGAAATGGGATTCTAATGGTCCTACAGCTTGAATGAGATCTCTGCATATAGGATGCTTCTGCAACACCAACCTCAACCTGACGAAGGGCTGAGTCAGCCTTGCTGGGACTAAGGGAATCTGTGAATGACAAACCCCAGGTTTATAGCACAGAGCCATTTTCTCCGGTTAACTCTGTCATTGTTCTAGGATCCACCTCACCAACCCACACTGCACCCGGAGATGTCTCTGATCTGGGGAACGTAAACAAAGAGAGCAACATTCCAATACCCCTACTTACCATGACTACAGTAGTCAGTGGGACTACTTCTGATTATCCTAATCTGGGCAGTACACTGCTCTGTAACTAACATATACACGTACATTAAACTTACCTGAGCAAATAACCCCGGCCGTGTCTCTAGGGGAGCAGGCTGGGTTGCCCAGGGCAATGCGAGAACAATTCCAGAGGCAGGATTCAGTCCCTTCACAATGAAAAGTGTCGCTCCATATGGTTCCATTCCCTTCCCCAAAATGGGCTCCTCCCCGGATCGACTCAGCGTATCCACAGTTCAGCTGATGGCAGAGGACGTTGGCATCTTGCAAATCCCAGTGGGAGGCACAGAGGCTTCCCCATGTGTCTCCATGTCGAATCTCCACTCTCCCGGAGCACTCAGTGCCGTTCACTAACCTACCGCCCAGGCAGCCTGAGCACGAGGGAAAGTGAGTGTCGAGGTGGCGCAGTAACCAGTGTTAATGGCAACGGCAGGGAGGGGAGTGGGGAACAGGAAGGGATTGTTACTCGTATTCAATAATAGCAGTTACTCTGTGGGGGCTGTGGGACTATTCCACACCAGCACATTCACAAACTGATACTCGATCCACATCAGTTAGTGCGAAGGGAGGACCAGGGACCAGAATTTGGTTTCCTTGGTACATTCCATACTCAAGGCACCACAAGTATTTCACAGGGGAATCAGTTCCAGCAGACTTGGCTGGTGCAGGGACAGGGCGCCAATTTATGGACAAGCTCCCCACCTGGTGTAAATCAGCATAGCCTCACTGAGACCAACGGAGCTTGGCCGATTGACACACTGAGGATCTGGCTGAGGATGTCCCCAGTCCCCAGTTCTTTCCTTTCCCACTGCAGCTGCTCACCTGAACACACCACGCTGGCTTCGCTCCCAGGGGGACACTCAGTTGTGCCCAGCGCAGTAACAGGACAGTCCCTCAGGCGGGATTCGTTCCTCTCACAGCCAAATGTGCCGTTCCAGACAGGCCCATCTCCTGTGCCAAAGAGCTCTCCTGCTGGAATCGATATGGCGAATCCACAGTCAAACTGCTGGCAGAGGGTGTGGGCAGCCTGTAAATCCCAGTGGGAGTCACAGAGGGTTCCCCAGGTGCCTCCGTGGCGAAGCTCCACTCTCCCCGAACACCCTGTGCTGCCGTTTGCCAGCCTGTACCCGGCGTACCCTGAGAACAAGGAGAAGGGAGATCAGAGGGACATTTCTCTTACCCAATTGTCTACAGAGATGTGACAAAGGAACCCAGTGACTTGAGATAATTAAGAATTATTTCCCAGTTTACTGGGCAGTTTGTGAATCAGGATGTTCAGACATGATAATCAGGTTCTTACAGTGCAGGCGTTATTGCCCATGTCTGCCCTTTGTGAGGGGTCACACAGCACCCATCAAACTCCACCCCAGCATGTACCGCTCTGGGCTCAGGGTCACGCCTGGGACAGATTGTCTTGGGCTGGGCCCAGTCTCTGCTGTCATAGTTCCAAAGTGCTGGTCAGGAGTCAGGAGGGCTTTCCCCAGGATATCACACAAATGTCATGTACCAAACTGCAGTTCTCATGTATCATGGATGCTGAGTCCTAGGTTACTGAATCAGAACAGCTGCACTCAGGGGTCTGACTGGGGACAAAATACACACTGGTGACATTATAGCTCAGTGACAGCTCTGCAATAGTTAAGGTTGAGACCAGCTTTCCTTCAAAGCGAAAGTTATCAAAGTGCTCTAATATCTGCCTGATTGATTGGATTGTACTGAAATACGGTATTTCACAAAGGAGCACAGGATTGTATTAGTAATCAAAATGTGGGGCCATTTCACCAAGGGGTTTCCAAAATACAACTTCCAGGGGGAAAAATCAGTTTGTTTAAAAGTTGACAGATTCTGGCATTTTATTTTTGCTCACAGATAGAGATCAAACCAAGGCTCAGATCATTGCACCAGGGTCTCAGACACTCGAGGGTTACCCCCAAGAGAGTACATGGCATCAACCAGCCCTTTGGGGGAAATAAAACTAAAATGTTATTTCAAAAAGCACCTGCTTCTCCAGTTAGGTGCTTGCGAAGGCTTGTGCACCTACACACATGCCTAATGGACTACACTGAGCAGGTGCAGTGAGGGAGGATAGCTATCTGGAAACCTGCCAATCTAGCCTGAGATGTGGGTGGCTTTGAGGGTAAATTATGGTCCTTACAGATAGGCACCCCCCCACAACCCCAAGCACTGTGAGTGCAACTCCAGCCCAGAAAAGAAAAGTGATGTTTAAAAAGCAGGTTTACTGCTCCAATTTGTCTCTTTCATGGGGGGATTTTGTTTGGTGCAAATATAATCTGAATGTAGCAAATTATTCAGAATGTGCTGAAAGTGCTTTTGAAAAGAAAAGCACTTCCACATGTGAATGCTGACTGGGAGTGGGAGAGTGATCGGGGGTGCAAGAGCAGGTGGTAACAGGGGAAAATGTTTGGGTTCACAGCCAGGGATGTGTTTATTATGGGGAGGGAAACAAATGGGAATGGGAGGTAGGGGAGAGAAGAAGTTGTGGGGGGAAGAGAGTGAGAATTGGGGGAGGAGGAGGGGAGAAGACAGGAGGGGTTGCAAACTAGGAAGGGTAGCAGAAAAGTTGGGGGCTTGAGGTAAGGCACATCAGCCATGAATTCTCCCCTTCCATGTGTGTGCTGCAATCTAGGGGAGCCCAACTCCTTTGCAGGCCCCGGTAGCAACTACACAACCACCATTATCCCCATTCCACTGTAACAAAATGTACAGGACAGGGAGGAGCACTGAGGAATCACATAGTAACCTTGTGGCCTACTGGAAAAAACACTAGATTGGGACTATCCTCAGCTCTGCCACTAGCCTGCTGGCTGACCTTGGGCAAGTCTGAGGTTCTGAGCCCCAGAAGGCGGTGAGAGGTAGACCAGCTGAAAGTCTCTGGGCAAAGCTCAAAGCTGGGAATAATAGGGGTGATGTAATGGTAGGGCTCTACAATAGATCACCCAATCAGGAGAAGGAGTGGATGAGGCATTTCTACCACAAACAGAAATATTCAAAACACAAGACCTGGCAGGAACAGAGGAGTTTATCTACCCAGACATCTGTTGGAAAAGTAATAAGGCAAAACACTAAATGTTCAATCAGTTCTTGGAATGTGTTGCGGAAAACTTTTTGTTCCATAAAAGTAGAAGAAGTAAAGTAGGCTGACCAACATTTGAGACTAGATTCTGACCAAGAGGGAGGAATTGTTAGTGAATCTGAAGGTGGAAGGCAACTCGGGTGAAAGTGACCATGAAATGATAGCTTTCATGATTCTAAGAAAAGGAAGGACTGAAAGAAGCAGAATAAGGAAAATGGACTTCAAACAAAAACAAATTTTAACGAACATGGTGAACTGGTAGATAAGGTCCCATGGGAATAAAGGGAGGTCAGGAGACCTGAGAATTTCTCAGTATTAAAAACACAACTGCAAACTATCCTGATGCGAAGGAAAGGCAGAAAGAATCATAAGAGACCAATATGGCTCCACAGGAGCTCTTTAATGACTGAAAATCAAAAAGGAATCCTTCAGAAAGTGGAAAGTGAAGTACTTGGTAAGGATGAGCATAAAATCATAGCACCAGCATGTAGCGATTAACTCAGGGAGGCTAAAGCACAATATGAGTTACACCCAGCAAGGGACATAAAAGACAATTAGAAGAAGTTCTCTAAATACATTAGCGAGCAAGAGAAAGATGAAGTAAAGTACAGGTCCTTTTCTTAGTGCAAAGGAGAGCTAATGAGGTATGATATCAAGGCGTCCGAGGTGCTTTAGTCTTCACTGAAAAGGTTAATGGTGGCCAGATATTCAACACAATTAATATTAACAATGAGGGGGAAAAATGCAAGCCTCACAGAAATTATTAAGTCTACTATCCCCAAAGATACGGTACACACACCCACCACCCTGCTAGCCTGCAGCCCTGTATTTGACATTCTTGCATGTACCCCAGAATTTGACAGCACTGGAGTCAGTCATTTTGTATGTTCAACCACTGCCAGCTGAAACCCAAACATCACACAGCTAAAAATAGTTTTATGACCCTGAGAGGCAAGGGCAAACAGCTGCATGCTTGCTGTTTTTCTAATTAAAGTGGAAGAATAAAATAAAAAATAAATGTACTGTAAAAAAAAATGTTTGGATAACTGACCTTGGTTTTAGGTGCCTCTAACATGTAAGTTTTATTGTTGTAACTAGAAATAGTTTGGAAATAAAAAATAATGAATTGTTACTGGCTATTGCCAATACATTGTGATTTTTAGCCTATTAGAGGCTATTATGAGCTGTTTGCTTTATCCAAAGAAAATGTATAAAAAAATATTTACAAAGTGTGCTTTGGAGCAGTCTGAGGAAGTTTTCCTTTTGGCAAAGATTTGACACCAGTAGTCAGATAGAAGGAAGAAGCCCCCAGTAGCCTTGAGACCATTTCAGACTTTTTAGGTAACTATAAATATCTGGAATGCTCTGAACCCTACTGCTACAGCATACGTGTATGTGCGTGCGTACTTGAAACTGAATTAAAAAATAGTTTTAAGTAAAGCACTCTGGTTTGTATCAAACATTTATCAGACAGAGGAGTTATGGCCACATCATTTTTTTCTTGAGGAAAACCAGTTAAGTTACCACTGATTTGGTTCTAAAACCCCTGGGTAACAAGCCCAGCTAAAGACACACTCTTTACCTTAACACACAGCATTGAGCTGATTTATGGTAAAACCAAGAATAAGTTTATTAATAAGGAACACAGACTTAAATGATAATAGGGAGAAATAACAGAAAGAGAAAATGCTTACAAACAAACCAAAAGACAGCACTTTTTAGTGTCTAAGGGTATGTCTACACTATGAAATTAGGTTGATTTTATAGAAGTCAGTTTTTTAGAAATCGTTTTTATACAGTTGATTATGTGTGTTCCCACACAAAATGCTCTAAGTGCATTAAGTCGGCGGACTGCATCCACAGTACCGAGGCTAGCATTGACTTCCAGAGTCTCGCACTGTGGGTAGCTGTGGGTAGCTATCCCACAGTTCCCACAGTCTGTGCCACCCATTGGAATTCTGGGTTGAGATCCCAGTGCCTGATGGGGCAAAAGCAGTGTCGTGGGTGGTTCTGGGTATATGTCATCAGGCCCCCCTTCCCTCCCTCCCTCCCTCCCCCCGTGAAAGCAATGGCAGCCAATCATTTCATGCTTTTTTTCCTGGATTACCTGTGCAGATGCCATATCATGGCAATATGGAGCCCTCTCAGCTCTCCATCATCGTATGTCTCCTGGGAGCTGACAGATGTGGGACTGCATTGCTACACAGCAGCAGCTCATTGCCTTTTGTCAGCAGACATTGCATTATGACTGGTAGCCATCGTCATCATACTCCTGGGTGCTCTTTTAGTCGACCTCGGTGAGGTCAGTCAAGGCACATGGGCAGACATGGGAGTGACTCAGTCAGGTCATTCCCTTTTCAAGTTTCATCTCCTGGAGACTCAGTCTTGCCGGCAGTCGTACTGCACCGTCTTCTGGTGAGCAGCCAGGAGATGACAATGGCTAGCAATTGTAATGCAGCATCTTCTGCTGAGCACCCAGGAGATGATGATGGCTAGCAGTCATACTGCACTGCCTGCTGCCAGCCTAAGAAGTATAAGATAGATGGAGTGGATCAAAACAAGAAATAGACCCAATTTGTTTTGTATTCATTTGTATTCATTTGCTCCCCCTCCCTCTCTCGTCTCTGTGAAATCAACGGCCTGCTAAACCCAGGGTTTTGAGTTCAATCCTTGAGGGGGCCTTTCTGCATGACAGTTGTTTGTGTTTCTCCTTGATGCAAAGCCTCCCTTTGTTGATTTTAATTCCCTGTAAGCCATGTCATCAGTCGCCCCTCCCTCCGTCAGAGAAATGGCAGACAATCGTTTCACACCTTTTTTCAGCATCGACGCCATAGCACTGAGATCATGGAGCCCGCTGTGACGAAGTGGGACTGTTCGTACTGGGGGCTGGGTACAGATCCTACATTTCTAGCAGCAAAAGGCCATGCAGCCAAATGCCTGAAGTTCTGTCTCCTAGCAATGGATGGCCCGGCCCCTCCCTGCAAAGGTGCATCTAAAGGTGTTGGAGACAAAGGGGTCAGGTGACCTCCTAGCCTGGGAAAGAAGCTGAGCAGAGAGGAGGGGCCGGAGGGGGTTGGGCAGACTGGAGTTGGCTGGGGATAGAGGGGAAGCAGGGAGAAAGGCCTCTGATCCCCGAGGGGGGCTGGGAGGCCCCAAAATGGACCTAACCGGGGGGATCCGGTTATCTGTGCCTGCAAGACCTGTGTTGGACTGTATTCCTGTCGTCTAAATAAACCTTCTGCTTTACTGGCTGGCTGAGAGTCCTAGTGAATCGGCAGGGAGCCCGGGGGTGCAGGGCCTGACTCCCCTACACTCCGTGACACTCGCTTAGATCACTTCGGCAATTATGAGCACTCTAAACATCATGCACATTATCCTGAAGTATATGCAGAACCAGAACCTGCCAAAGCAAAACAAGGCGAGGAGGTGACGGCAGCGCAGTGATGAGAGTGATGAGAACATGGGCACAGACTTCTTACAAAGTACGGGCCCCGGCAATGTGAACATCATGGTGTTAATGGCGCAGGTTCATGCTGTGGAATGCCGATTCTGGGCCCGGGAAACAAGCACAGACTGGTGTGACCACATAGTGTTGCAGGTCTGGGATGATTCCCAGTGGCTGCGAAACTTCCGCATGCATAAGGGCACTTTCATGGAACTTTGTGACTTGCTTTCCCCTGCCCTGAAGCACCAGAATACCAAGATGAGAGCAGCCCTCACAGTTCACAAGCGAGTGGCGATAGCCCTGTGGAAGCTTGCAACGTCAGACAGCTGCCAGTCAGTCGGGCATCAATTTGGAGTGGGTAAATCTACTGTGGGGGCTGCTGTGATCCAAGTAGCCAACGCAATCAAAGAGCTGCTGATATCAAAGGTAGTGACTCTGGGAAATGTGCAGGCCATAGTGGATGGCTTTGCTGAAATGGGATTCCCTAACTGTGGTGAGGCGATAGACAGAACCCATATCCCTATCTTGGCACTAGAGCACCAAGCCAGCGAGTACATAAACTGAAAGAGGTACTTTTCAATGGTGCTGCAAGGACTGGTGGATCACAAGGGACGTTTCACCAATATCAACGTAGTATGGCCGGGAAAGGTACATGATGCTCACATCTTCAGGAACTCTGGTCAGTTTCAAAAGCTGCAGGAAGGGATTTTCTTCCCAGACCAGAAAATAACTGTTGGGGATGTTGAAATGCCTATAGTTATCCTTGGGGACTCAGCCTACCCTTTGATTCCATGGCTCATAAAGCCATACACAGGCAGTGTGGACAGTAGTCAGGAGCTGTTTTACTATAGGCTGAGCAAGTGCAGAATGGTGGTAGAATGTGCATTTGAATGTTTAAAAGCACACTAGCGCAGTTTACTGACTCGGATAGATCTCAGCAAAACCAATATTCCCATTGTTATTACTGCTTGTTGTGCACTCCACAATATCTGTGAGAGTAAGGGGGAGATGTTTATGGTGAGGTGGGAGGTTAAGGCAAATCGCCTGGCCACTGATTACGCGCAGCCAGACACCAGGGCAATTAGAAGAATACAGGAGGGCATGGTGCGCATCAGAGAAGCTTTGAAAACTAGTTTCATGACTGGCCCGGCTATGGTGTGAAAGTTCGGTTTGTTTCTCCTTGATGACCCCACCCCGCTTGGTTCACTCTACTTCCCTGTAAGCTAAACACCCTCTCCTCTCACCTTCGATTACCACTTGCAGAGGCAATAAAGTCATTGTTGCTTCACATTCATGCATTCTTTATTAATTCATCACATAAATAGGGGGATAATTGCCAAGTTAGTCGGGGGGGGGGGCAGGGGAGGAGGGAAGCACCAGGTGGGGTGGGAGAGGAGGGAAGGACAAGGCCACACTGCACTTTAAAACTTTAAAACTTATTGAATGTCAGCCTTCTGTTGCTTGGTAAATCCTCTGGGGTGGAGTGGCTGGGTGGCCGGAGGCCCCTCCACTGCATTCTTGGGCATCTGGGTAAGGAGGCTATGGAACTTGGGGAGGAGGGCGGTTGGTTACACAGGGGCTGTACAGCGGTCTGTGATCCTGCTGCCTTTCCTGCAGCTCAACCATACGCTGGAGCATATGAGTTTGATCCTCCAGCAGCCTGAGCATTGACTCCTGCCTTCTGTCAGCAAATTGACGCCACCTATCATATTCAGCCTGCCACTTACTCTCTTCACGTTCATATTGTGCTTTCCTGCACTCTGACATTGTCTGCCTCCATGCATTCTGCTTGCTCTGTCAGTGTGGGAGGACAGCATGAGCTCAGAGAACATTTCATCCTGAGTGCATTTTTTTCACCTTCTAATCTTCACTAGCCTCTGGGAAGGAGAAACATATGCAACTGGTGGAGGGAAAAAAGGGCCTGCCGGTTTGGTGTGAGAGATCATTCACGCAAGACCGGGCAACAGAACTCGGCTTGCAGGCAGCCATGGTAAGCCACAGTCTTTTGGCTTCTTTAACCTTCATGACATGTTGGAATGGTTTCAAACAGCAGCACCCTCATTTCCCATACCAAGCGGCCGTTGTGTTGGCCATTTAAAATGGGTTGGCAATTTAAAAGGAGGGGCTGCGGTTTCCGGGTTAACATGCAGCACAAACCCAACTACCCCCCCACACCCAATTCTGTGGTATGATGGCTTCACCCCACCTCCCACCGTGTGGCTAGCAGCGGGGAACATTTCTGTTCAACCACAGGCAAACAGCCCAGCAGGAACGGGCACCTCTGAATGTCCGCTTAATAAAATCATCTTATTTCAACCAGGTGACCATGAATTATATCACTTTCCTGAGGATAACACAGTGAGATAAAGAACATATGTTGTTTGAATTCCAGCAAACACTGGGACCATATGCTACAATGCTTTGTTCTGCAATGACTACGTGCTACTGGCCTGGCATGGTAAAGTGTCCTACCATGGAGGATGGAATAAGGTTGCCCTCCCCAGAAACCTTTTGCAAAGGCTTTAGGAGTACATCCAGGAGAGCTTTATGGAGATGTCCCTGGAGGATTTCCGCTCCATCCCCAGACATGTTAACAGACTTTTCCAGCAGCTGTACTGGCCGCAAATGCCAGGGCAAATTAATCATTAAACACGCTTGATTTTAAACCATGTATAATATTTACAAAGGTATACTCACCAGAGGTCTCTTCTCCACCTTCAGGGTCCAGGAGCCCGCCTTGGGTGGGTTTGGGGAGTACTGACTCCAGATGCTGGCTTTTTGGGAGACCGGTTTCTCTGCTTTCTTGCTGTGAGCTATCATCTTTCTCGTCCCCAAAACCGTGTTGAGTTCTACTCCATTGATGGAGTTGAAGCACAGGGTTGGGGTAGTGGTGGCTGCACTCCCTAGAATGGCATGCAGCTCATCATAGAAGCTGCATGTCTGGGGTTGTGACCTGGAGTGGCTGTTTGCCTCTCTGGTTTTTTGATAGGCTTGCCTGAGCTCCTTAATTTTCATGCGGCACTGCCACGAGTCCCTGCTATAGCCTCTGTCCTTCATGCCCTTGGAGATTTTTTCTAATGTTTTGGCATTTCGTTTACTGGAACAGAATTCAGCTCGCACAGATTCATCTCCTCATATAGCAATCAGATCCCGTACCTCCCATTCGGTCCATGCTGGAGATCTTTTGCGATCCTGGGACTCCATGGTCACCTCTGCTGATCAACTTGCCATGCTGGCTAAACAGGAAATGAAATTCAAAGGTTCGCGGGACTTTTCTTGTCTACCTGACCAGTGCATCTGAGTTGAGAGCGCTGTCCAGAGCGGTCACAATGGAGCATTCTGGGATAGCTCCCAGAGGCCAATACCATCAAATTGCATCTACACTACCCAGCAAGGCCGATTTCAGCACAAATCCCCTTGTTGCAGGTGGAGTAAAGAAATTGATTTTAAGAGCCCTTCACGTAGAAAAAAAGGGCTTCGTCGTGTGGACGGGTGCAGGGTTAAATCGAGGTAACGCTACTAAATTAGACCTAAACTCATAATGTAGACCAGGCCTAAGAGTGTACTTTAGCAAACTATGAACTTTGCCTCAACAGCTTTCTCGTATCAAGTTACCAGCATGTCCAAGCCTTCTGGCAGGAGGATCCCCTTTGCCCCCTAAATGATGGGTAACTAAGGAGTTCTCTCCCCTTCTTTGTATACTCTAGTAAACTTTTGAAATGTGTTAGTCTGAAGTGCATCCCCAGATGCATTTCTTCTCCTTTGCTATTTGACTCTTCCTGGTGACTTCCCATCCCCTCTTGGCTCATATGTAACGTAATTTCCACTGTCTCTGGCATCAACTTGCTCAGTTTACATTGGAGACACAGGCAAATAGGCAAAACAACATCCCTTTGTCTAGGACAAACTTGTTTATCAAGTCTGTCCCCAAAACATATTTTGGGAACCTATTTCCATCACGCATACATACCTCTACTTGCCATCTGTATATACCTCACACAACGATATCCGTAACCAGCATGTCTCCAGTTTTTATATATCTTACCCAATACACTATTATAGTTCAATAATACTGTATACAAAAAGCTGTTTCAACTGCTTATTCTTTGGGTTTCAGGCCCCCTGTTCTCCCCTTGGAGTGTCTGGACCCTGATTGTCACACAAAGATACTTAAGGATCTAG